>NC_051068.1:120740075-121055243 GCF_004664715.2 Peromyscus leucopus | reverse complement strand
ATAGACTTAATGAGCTAAAAATTTAGGAAAAAGACCATTTACATCATCTTAATTTGAAAAAAGACCAAGGAAAGAGGGAGGTGCTGTAGCAGATTGGAGAGTAGGAAGCTGGATCCTTGTCCACACATGTGCAGAAACTGCCTGATGTATCTCCTTTGGGAATTCTAGAGTCCATTGACAGTCGGAAACTTCCAGAGGAAGATGTGAGTGTTCAGCTTAATGTTTATTTGGGTAAATCTCAGCTCTAACACAGGAATTCACAAGAATCAGTTCTTTCACTCACCTGCACTCTAGCAAGCAGCTCTGTAAGTATTCTAGGAGGAGCTTGCATACAACCTTCAGAAACCAGAATAAATAAAGAAATATTAAATAAATAACAAAGTGAATGTGTAAAACCCTATACAAAGCTCTGTAACTTCAGAATTGCTGTCTTAATTGTCTAGAAATTCATTCAGATGTACAGAATATACCTAATTGTTTGATGGCTTCCTGAAACCAGCTGTATGATGTTTTGATGTATAAGTTAAGTCACAATAAAGTGATTAGTATGTATATAGTTTAAAAAGGAGAGCAAAGCCTTTGGTTTTCCAAATGTCAGGAACCTGCCTAGTCATTGCTAGTGTATAAGCACAGGAAAATGTGCAAAGAGAGAGAGAGAGCCTTGTAGTTGCTCATAGATGCATTATTTCATGAATGTCCCCATTTAACTGAAGTAACAACAGGAGAGTTACTCTACAAAATTGGAAAATCTAAAAGAAATGGACAATTTTCTGGATAGGTACCACTGACCAAAATTGAATCAAGACCAGATAAATAACTTAAATAGACTTATAATCCCTAAGGAAATAGAAGCAGTAGAAGCAGTTATTAAAAGTCCCCCAACCGAAAAAAAAAACAAACAAACAAACAAAAAACAAAAAAAAAAAAAAAAACAAAAACCCAGGACCAGATGGTTTCACAGAATTCTACCAGAATTTCAAAGACGAGCTAATACTAATACTCCTCAAATTGTTCCACACAATAGAAACAGAAGGAACATTGCCAAACTCTTTTCATGAAGCTACAATTACCCTGATATCAAAACCACACAAAGATGCAACAAAGAAAAAGAATTACAGACCAATCTCCCTTGTGAACATTGATGCAAAAATATTCAATAAAATACTGGCAAAGTGGATGCAAGAATACATCAAAAAAATCATTCATCATGATCAAGTATGTTTCATCCCAGAGATGCAGGGATGGTTCAACCTACAAAAAATATGTCAAAGTAAATAAACATAATAAATGTCAATAAAACAAACTGAACAATAAAAACCACATGATCATCTCATTAGATGCTGAAAAAGCCTTCAACAAAATCCAATGCCCCTTCATGATAAAAGTCTTGGAGAGATCAGGGATACAAGGAACATACCTAAACATAATACAAGCAATATACAGCAAGCTGACAGCCAACAGCCAACTAAATGGAGAGAAATGTTATTGGAATCTTAGATGGTCTTATAATAAAAAATCCAGTGTCAGATATTAGAGTGAAATCTAAAAGATCAGAGAAGCTAAACAAACCACAACCAACCTCACCTTGCCAACTCTTCAGCTGATCCTATTTCCAGGAATCCTCAGACTTAAGTCCTCACCAGAAAGAGTCTCAGCTGAACTGCTTTTTCCTATCTCCTCATGCCTTACATAACTTTCTCTGCCCAGCCATGTCCTTTCCTGGGATTAAAGGCATGTGTGCTTCCCAGTGCTAGGATTAAAGGTGTGTGCCACCACTGCCTGGCTCTCTTTCCAGTGTGGCCTTGAACTCACAGAGATCCAGATGAATTTCTGCCTCCTGAGTGATAGGATTCAGGGTGTGTGCCACCATTGCCTGACCTCTATGTCTAATATAGTGGCTGGCTCTGTCCTCTGATCCTCAGGGAAGTTTATTAGGGTACACAATATATCACTACAGAGAAACTCAAAGTGATCCCACCAGGAACAAGACAAGGTTGTCCACTCTCCATATTATTAATATAGTACTCAACATTCTAGCTAGAGCAACAAGACAATAAAAGGATACAACCTGGAAAGGAAGAAGTCAAACTTTCACTATTTGCAGATGATATGATAGTATACATAAGTGACCGCAAAAGTTCTACCAGCAAACTCCTTCAGCTGATAAACATCTTCATCAATGTGTCTGGATACAAGATTAACTAAAACAAACAAACAAAAAACCAAACAACAATAAAAGTCAGTAGCCCTCCTATATACAAATGATAAAAAGACTGAAAAAGAAATCAGGGAAACATCACTTTTTACAACAGCCACAAACAACATAAAATATCTTGAATAACTCTAACCAAACAAGTGAAAGACCTGTATGATAAGAACTTTAAGTCTTTGAAGAAAGAAATTGAAGAAGATATCAGAAAACAGAAGGATCTTTCTTGCTCTTGTATAGGTAGGATCAACATAGTAAAAATGGCAATCTTACCAAAAGCAATCTACAGATTCAATACAATCCCCATCAAAATCCCAGTGCAGTTCTTCACAGACCTTGAAAGAACAATACTCAACTTCATGTGGAAAAACAAAAACCTAGGATAGCCAAAACAATCCTGTACAATAAAGGAACCTCTGGAGGCATCACCATCTCCAACTTCAAGATATACTAAAGAGCTATAGTTTAACCCAAAGGATACACATTCATACTACAAAGACATTTGCTCAACTATGTTCATAGCAGCATTATTCGTAATAGTCAAACCTGGATACAACCTAGATGCTCCCCAACTGAAGAATGGATAAGAAAATGTGGCATATTTACACAATGGAATATTGATCAGCAGTAAAAAACAATGACATCATGGAATTTGTAGGCAAATGGATGGAGCTAGAAAAACCCATCCTGAATGAGGTAACCCAGACCCAAAAGACAAACAAGATATGTGCTCATTCATAAGTGGATATTAGACAGAAAGCAAAGGATAGTCAAGCTACAAGCCACAACCTCAGAGAAGATAGCTAAGAAGAAAGACCCTAAGAGAGAGAAGCATGGATCCCCTTAGGAAGAGGTAATAGATAAGATCAACTGTATAAATTGGGAGCAGGGAGATAAGGGGAGCTGGCAAGAAAACATGAAGGAACTGGATGGTCAAGTTTGGGTAAGGACAGAGAGGCAGAGCAGGAAAAGAGATATCTTGATAAAGGGAGCCATTATGGGGTTACGGAGAAATCTGGTGCTAGGGAAATTCCCAGGAACTCATAAGGATGAGTCCAGCTAAGACTCCAAGCAGTAGTCGAGAGGGTCCCTGAACTGACTTTCCCCTGTAACCAGATCAATGACTACCTTAATTGTCATCATAGAACCTTCATCCAGTAACCGATGGAAGCAGATGCCGTGATCCACAGCTAAGCACTGGGTGGAGCTCCTGGACTCCAGTTGAAGAGCAGGGAGAGGGATTATATGGGCAGATGGGTCAAGATCATGATGGGGAAACCCAGAGACAGCTGACCAGAGCTAGTGGGAGCTCACTGATGCTGGACTGACAGCCGGAGAACCGGAATGATTTGGGAGGGACACCGTGCTCAGCCTTAGTACTGGAGGGGGACGGGGTTGTTGACTCCCCATGGGAGCCTTACCCTCTCTGGGGAGTGGATGGCGGTGGGGTTGGGGGAAGGTGAGGGAGGAAGGGAAGGAGGGGGAACTCTGGTTGATATGTAAAATGGCAAAAAAAAATTTTTTTTTAATTAAAAAAAAAAAAGTTGGGTGCTCTCTGGATTTTCCTTTGGCAAGAAAGGCTCACATTTTATATTTCCTGGTTCCTTCCACCCTTTGTCCTTCTCCCTCCCTTTCTGTCCCTCTCCTTCCAGTGTCCTTCTTCCTTCCATAATCACTGGGAATGGTTTCTGTTTCTTCCTCAGCGCTCAAGCTGCTGACTCTGGGCCACGCTGCCACTTCACTGTCTCTGCCTTTGCCGCTCCCGTCTGTCTCTGCCGATGACTTCCTTGTGTAACCAACTCAGACTGCGCTATTAAGAGTAGTCAAGGAAAGATGAGTCCACCTTTTGTTGCATCTAATGTTCAGCACCATGCGAAAGTTCACAATAGTGTCTCCCAGCTTACTCCATCAGGGAGCATAAGCTCCCAGTTTATATAGCCTGAAAAGGGCAACGGAAAGCAATTGCAGACATGGAGGCTTGTGTTTGGATGGATTATGATCTTGTCTGCTTGACAGCAGTCACAGAAGCCCCTCTATTATTGCTTCTTCCCTAAGCAAAAATAATTGTATGCTCATTTAGAGGTGACTGAACTTGTGGTACAGACACTTCAAATAGCACGAGCAGAAGCTGCACCTTCACAAGCCAGGGGTATCCTCTGAAATCCTTACATAGTTTTCTCAATCCACCCATGAAGGGTTCAAGACTACTGGGGCTGGTATAAGGGTAATTCAGCTAGCTAATGGACTGACAATCTCTTGCTCAAGGCAGCCAGAACTTGAAACAGAGTCCAACGGATACTGACTAGGGAGCCAAATTGTTCCATCTTGCAATGTCTTTACTTACTTGCAGAACAACAGACATCAGGAGTAGTTATAATAAGGACATAATGGAATTCTCATCCACAGTGATAATAATGATTTTAACAGATATTAATAAGTTCTTTAACAATGCTTAACACCTCCCCAGTGCCCCAGAGAGTAGTGAGTGCCTCTCCTTTGTCTAAAGGCACTTCTTTAACATTATAAATTTATTTCCTGCCCATAAAACATATATCTAAAAATTTCTAAAAATGATTAATTTTGTTTCTGTTTTACTACAAAAATTTTAAATGGAAAAATGAGGTAAAAGTTTTTAACGTCACCACAAAAGAAAGAAAACAACATGAAACTCATCAGTAGCAGATCACATTCTTGGAGATAGATCACTTTCATTGTGGCAGATCACACTTGTGGCAATAGGTCACTTTCATTGTGGCAGATCACACTTGTGGCAATAGGTCACTTTCATTGTGGCAGGTCACACGCATGGTGATAGATCACTTTCATTGTGGCAGATCACACTTGTGGCAATAGGTCACTTTCATTGTGGCAGGTCACACGCATGGTGATAGATCACTTTCATTGTGGCAGATCACACTTGTGGCGATAGGTCACTTTCATTGTGGCAGATCACACGCATGGTAGCAGATCACTTTCATTGTGGCAGATCACACTTGTGGCAATAGGTCACTTTCATTGTGGCAGATCACACTTGTGGCGATAGGTCACTTTCATTGTGGCAGATCACACTTGTGGCAATAGGTCACTTTCATTGTGGCAGATCACACTCATGGTGGTAGATCACTTTCATTGTGGCAGATCACACTTGTGGCAATAGGTCACTTTCATTGTGGCAGATCACACTTGTGGCAATAGGTCACTTTCATTGTGGCAGATCACACTTGTGGCAATAGGTCACTTTCATTGTGGCAGATCACACTTGTGGCGATAGGTCACTTTCATTGTGGCAGATCACACTTGTGGCAATAGATCACTTTCATTGTGGCAGATCACACTTGTGGCGATAGGTCACTTTCATTGTGGCAGGTCACACGCATGGTAGCAGATCACATTATGATGCCGTAAGATTGCACCACCAATGTCTTTGTCACTTTCATTTGTGTCCGTTGTCTTGGCTTTCTCTCCCTGATAAAATCTTCTAACCGAACACATCCTCCTTATTAGGTGGTTAAAATTAAATAGAAATGATCAATGTAGACACAGAATAATCCCTAAGACTAACTATCACCAGGAAAAATCACATCAGAGCATATTTCATAACAACTGTGAAAGTGTACCAGACTGAAATGTTTTTAAAGAAAAAATACTAATTGCACTCATAAAATACCTTCACCGTCACATCCAGATAACGCTGTAGACCAATCTAGTTGATGTATAAAATTATCCAACACACAAATACTGTAAGAAAGAGACAAACAATGATGTCCAAATGACCATCCAAGGCAAGACTGAGGGAGCTTTGTGAAAAAGTTCCATCCTTGACTATTTTTAAGCTATGTGCCACAACGGTGTAAAATCTCCAGCTTGTGTGATTTATTTACATACATGTATTTCTTGCACATATATTTTGAGAGGAAATTAGCTACATTCATTATTTGATCTAAAAAAAAAAAAAGTAGGAGAAAGGAAGCACACCATGTATCTACTGCCTCTGCCTAAAATACAACAGCAGTTGTTCAGAATGCAGAAGAAATCAGAGCCGCAACCTAGAACAGTATGAGTGCAGCCTGCCCAAGAGCATCCTCAGAGATATTAGGAATTATGCAGGTTCCAATTCAAGCAGAACACCCATTCAATAGGGTGGAGTTCAAGCTTTTTTAATATCAGAGATCAATATACTGCAACTGAAGGAGTATCTCAAAAGGCCAAATCACAGGTCATAGATTTGAAGCTGAGAGCTATTCCTGGGGAGCCATGGGATGCTCCCACAGGTCCAGAAATTGAACATTGAAAGAAGTCAGATTCCCTTTGATTAAGAAAGACTTTATTGCCTAGAAGTAATCACCTTCCATAGAAGTGTAAATTAGGTACTCTGAAATGTTTTATGCCAGGGCTTCTTCATTGTTCATCATTCTTCAATGATGGCTTCAATGAGTCCTATTAGGACAGGGTTTAACAGATCCCTCTGATGAAGGTGTAGTACAAAACTCTTCACTGGTAAAAAGTCTTCAAGTGATAAAAATTCTTGCCTCTAACTCATGCTCCTATATTGAAGTAAAGTTCAGGAAGAGCAAGCATTACCTTATTTTGTTTTTAGCACAATCATAACTAGATACTACTCTATAAAACTTTGTAGGGCCAAGACCAAAGTAAGCCTTATTGGTTGCTCACAAAATTTATTAAAATAAATTTGTCTTTTATTATTCTCACACTCTGTAATCCCACTGATTAGTTTGTGTTGGAGCTATTTAAGCATACTTGATGACAGGTGACTCATTATTTCTGCTTCCATTTAGGGCAAACATTTCCAAGTATTCAATAAAATTACTCATGGTTTTGTCCCTCTCACATCTTAGGAGACTTATTGTGGTGATTATGAGGAAACAGAAATTGCTATATGGTGGACATCTGCATAAGGTATTGGAAAGGAAATCATGGATTGAAGAGGACTATAAAAAGTTGCTGGCATGAATGTGTTTCACGTGAACTGTCACAATAAAGCTGGCATTCTGTTCCTCTTACTTTTCTTATTATTTCATATCACTTCATTTTAACATAGATGGTTTCTCTCAGCCTCAGTCCTCCCTTCTTTGTAGTTCAGATAGTTCCACAAATATTTGCTAGGCATCTACTAATAACCAGGGCTTCTGCTGAGTATACAAGTAAATCGGATATGATTTCTTACTTCAAGGAAATGTGGTAAATATGTAAAGTTCATAAGGAAATAGGACAATACTACCATGTCATCATTTTTTCAGTTACAGAAATAGAAAGTAGAGAGAAAAGTGCTTAGTTTCAGCAGAAAAGTCATCTTCATGCTTTAGTAAAGGTTGACAATATGCAGAAATACAGTAATAAAAGGTAGATATGTCTAGAAATAGTTAAAATTATATGTGTGCAGCTCCACAGAAGAGTATTTAAGGATGCTCAGGGACTGATGGAATTGTGAATGGGAGAGCTTCTTTAGAAATCTCAACTATGCAAATGAACGTTCTATGGAAGTAGCACAGGCCAACAACACCAGTGTTAACACTATGTGCAGAGGGCACAAAATTAATTAGAAATTGTTTCCTGTTATCTTGAAGTGTCCAGTCTTTCATGGAAGGAGAAAATATTGACTTACCAAATTAGTCCAGTGTAATATCATCCAAGGCAAAACACTAAGGCATTTCTGAGTATACTTTCGTTTTTCTTGTGTTTTCTCTTCATTTTTAACAAGTGTGTGTGTGTGTGTGTGTGTGTGTGTGTGTGTGTGTGTGTGTGTGTGTGTTCTGACAGAGGGAGATGTGTCATGGCACGTATGTATGGAAGTCAGAAAATAACTTATGGGAATTGGTTTTCTGTCTCTTCCTTGTGAGTTCTGAGAATCTAATATAGGTGTATCATAAATGTTGCTAACTTGTTAACAAACAGAAAACAATTGTACACAGTATCAAGAAAAACAACATCAAAAATGATTGCCAAATGATGCCAAATATTTACATTTAAAATCTCTATGCTTATTTTGTAAGTCACAGTATCTAAAATTGGAATCCATGAGGGATTATACTTGTTAATCATGACCGCATTATCATAATCTTGAAATTAATATTTATTGAGCATTTATTACACGGATCAGTTCCCTGCGGACTGAGTAAAGAGAGCTAATTGGGTCATTCTCGACTCCCTTGAGGTAAGTGTATGTGAGATAGAAGAGGAGAGTGACCAAAACATGAGCTTTGGACTCAAGAGGAACTGGGTGGGAAGCTGGGCTCTACCTGTTACTGCTCTTGGTTAATTAGCTAGTTTAAATATCTGCAATGACGTCTTCATCAGCACATTGGTTACGCTCTTGTTGCTCTGACGGTAAACCTGATAGAAGTAACTTGAGGAAGGGAGGGCTTGGTCTGGCCCCCAGTGGAGGATGCAGGCCACCATGGAAGAGAAGTCAGAGAGGCAGGAATGCCGGCAGCTGTCACATCACATCCACCCTCCAAAAACAAACATGGATGCTGCTGCTCATCTCATTTTCTCCTTCATAAGCATTTTGAGAATCAAGCCCATGGGACAGTGTCGTCCACATTCATGGTGCCATCTGTATTTATTGTTGATTTTCCCAGCTCAGAAAGTCTAAACTAGAAATTCTCAAACAGACATGCTAATTATCTCTTTTCATGATGATTCTAATCCCATTCAAGCTGACAATAAATATTAACCATAGCAATCAATTTGAAAGAATAATAATTGTGTCTTCATCCTAAGGGCTTCTAAATGTGAAATGAATTAGGTTATATAAGGAGATTAAAACAGTGCTGAAATGTTTTGTTTGAACAAATATTGGCTTTTGTTAACTAGTAGTCTACAATATTATTTTACTATAAACCATTGTCATGCTTGAAATTTTTGTTAACATGAGCATGTAAGTACATGTAAAATCAGATTTTTGCCCCTAAATTTAAGAGTGAAGTAAGTTTGCTTTTAGTTTTGTGTTCATTTTCATCCTGTGGGTGCTATGTCTTATTCTTTCTTTTGAAATATTTGTATCGAATACATATATTTTAAACTGAGTAACAGGCTAAATATTATTTGAAAATAAGTAGTTATTTGTAAGCAATAAGATAAAGAATATGATTGCTCAATTTTCATTCTAGGAGAAACATAAGAAAATCACCCGCTTTCTATCTTTTTTTTATTTATTTAAAAAAAAATTTCATTTGTTTTCCATACCAACCCCAGATCCCCCTGTTTCCCCCACTCCTACTACACGCCCTTAATCCCCTCCTACAAAAGGGGAAGCTCCCCCATGGTGGGGACAGCAACAATCACAGACAGAGTAAAAAATACATTCCATGATAAAACCAGTTTAAACAATACCTATCCACAAATGTTGTCTTCTATTCTTATGAACCAGAACACCTGATCATTCTGTGAAGCTCTGAGGTTCGGATTGCTCAGAAGGAAGACAATGTGCCAAGTAAAAACTATCTCTGGGGTTGGTGAAAGTGCAGTGGGTATTTTCTTGGAGAAGTGTGAGTTAGTACACATTCCACATGCATTTGTTTATATGTTTACTCACCTCTCATTGGGTTATGGTTACATTGTCTTTCCTCAGATTGAAAATTGCTTTTAGATGTCATGTACTGTCTCTGGGAAGGATTCGGGTCTTTGCACTCGGATGTTCCACTTCAGGTATCAATCACATGCTTATTTTCTTAGCTGTAATAATTAGGATTTTAAAATTCAAAACATTATAGGGGGATTCCTATTTATAGAGATACTGTGATTTGAAAATTTGAAGTACATAAAAATAAAACCTGCCTTATAAAATGACACATAGCAAATCAGAGATAATTCAGAATGTCAATTGTGGTTTTTTTTTTTATATTTCATGTCGTGGGATTTCAGTGTTATTGGTACAAAAATGTCTAATGTCAAAGATGGTGTGTGTGTGTGTGTGTGTGTGTGTGTGTGTGTATGTGTGTGTGTAGTGTTATGTTTAATATATAAATACATAGACTATAGATATAGATATACATGCATATAGAAATCTTTACCTCTTTGTGTGTGTATGTGTGTATATGTATGTGTGAAGTGTGTGTTGAGATACTGATCTACCTTCTTAGCAAATCTCAACTACACATTACCTGTACCAGCATGTCTCATTAAAAACCTAGCACATTAAAAATATTTGGAAAATCAATTTTAAAATTCAAATAAAATATTTTCTCAAAGAAAGACATCATTTTAAAATTGGCTCAAAAACATGCATGAATAGTCCAAAAGGTATGAAAATAATATACAAGTTAATAAAAAAATCAGATTGACAGAGCTGAGTCAGTACATAGATCTGCTTTTTGGTATTTCAGGGCACAGAGAATAATCCTAGGCAATGTGCAAGTTTTCTTAGCTTTAAAAATTATGGTTTGATTTTGAAATACATATAAATATTTATGAGCCCAAATAAAAATATATAGTTAGTGATCTTATTCAATACAGGAGAAATTAAGTATCAAATAATGTAAATTAAAGAAACAGTGATAGACAACTCAAACAACCATTATGCTACAAAATGAGTAAAAACATAGGGAAATCCATTTTTAAGAGATTCAAGTTCTGAAAAGTTACATAATAAGATAATACCAATTGTGTTAAAGTGAAACTTGAGTGTGCTTACATGTGTAGAAAAGTTGATGTGTACTGAGGGAAAAAGCTGTGAAGATTTGTTTCAAATGTTAGCAGTTTTATCTCCTGGGAGTGAAAACAACATACGCCTAAACACAGTCCAAAGAAACACAGATAGATCTTGTAAGATATTTAAGTACAATACCATACACAAAGTGAAGTGTATGGAAGCTTATTTTTATTTTAAATGACAAAATACTGACTTTGAACTCTCATTGATTTTCATCTGTTCTGAATTTTCTAGAATAAACTTGTATTTCCTTGGTTAGCAGATAACACACTAAAATGACTTTAACCACTATGATAAAAATTGTAAAAACAGATCTAACCCAAAATACCACAAATATGGCAATGGGAACAAAACTAGGAAGACATCCCTTTATCTCCTTCTATTTCCTGGAGAAAGTCACCTTTCTGTGAAAATCTCTTTCTAAATCCCATTTATTTGTTTTTCTTCCGACTTTCAGATATCAGATGAAAGAAAAGAGCCTATGTGTGATAAAATGGCCATCCCAATAAAATTGAAACACTACCTTACGACATATAAGTTATCAATCTATTAGATATCTTAAAATGTTGGATTGGGTACTAGCTAATTAACCATCAATATATGTAAGATATAGGCAAGTGCTAAACCTTGTGCAGCATGTCTCATGCTTTTCAAACTCCATGAAGGACATACAGCCCCTTCTTGAGATGCTCATCTCTTCAGATAATCTAAACGTCCTCCACCTGAACACGGTGCGTGCTACTTTGTGGAACTCTTCCAGGGCAGGTTAGGAGCAAAACAAGCTTCAAGGTCTTGAGAGGTGCACCAAGGACTACATTTCCAGACACACGATCCACATATTGATTTCATATCCAATTGTTAATTTGAATTCTTGTGACTTCTCAGTAACCTAAAAAACCAAAGGCAATTGTAACAGCCTGGCAGATAAAAAGTCTTTTTCTCCCTCTGGAAACCAACTTTTGAAATTGCACAGCTCCCCAATTGGCATTTTTTTTGGGGGGAAATGTGTATGGAGGGGAAAAATGTCTACTGGCTGTTATTTTTCTATTGTATTTTGCTTTGCCATTTTGTTCACAAATTGAATTCCAGCACTAAGATATTTCTTTCTAGTGTAACATGTAGGAGAAAAGAGTAGACACTTTTCTTGTGAATCAATTTCAAGAATTGTGGATATTTTTCAACCTAATTTTTTTTATATAAAATTGTAACAATCCATGTTTTTCTATCCCCAAACACAACAAGAAACATCATTTTAGGAAGGATACAGAAAATTAGTTTTTGAAAGGAACATGATGAGAGAAATAGGAAACATTAGGGTAATTAGTGTGGACTTAATATAATTTAGATAGTTTCTGAGGAAAGAAACTGTGAAAATGTTTCCTTTTAAAGGGGGGGTGTGCAGAATCCATATGTGTCGTGACTGGAAAAGAGGAAACAGTAATAGATAGCTACCAGCCTGGAAGTTCTGCTGATAGGATTGCAGTAAGATAACTAAGCAGAAAGATTACTGTAGTAAGAAAAATGGCTTGAGTGAATCACACTGACCAAGAGTGTCAGTGATGGAACTCAGTGACCACCCTGGGAAACAATCACTCCACTCAGTTAATAAGCTGTTTACTCTGGTATCTCCTTATGCCTTTTCACTATTTTTCTTCATCCAGAAACTTGAGAAAGCAAAAAATTTTTTGTTGTGGCCCTCATGGTAGTTTCTCTAGGCAAAATACTAAAGAGCTTTTTTTAAATTATGCACTACTAAAACTTACAAATATCTGTGAAATGCTAGTATATGAAGCATGCTTAGTTGGCTACAGTCCCAGGTTGTCCTGCAGCTGAGGTGGCCAGGTTATGGATAGCCTACAAGATAATCCCCACTCATTCCTGTCTTGCTTTGGGCTTGGGTCCTGTAGTCCTAATGGGGTTAAAAGTACATAGGAACACCACTCAAAGTGTAGGAAGGCCCGGGGCTATTATGGATAGCATCACAGCTATACAAGGACATAAGAGAGGTTTGAGAGACTAGACTCAAAAAGAACTCAATAGAGTTGTGCTGTGTCAGACTTCCTTTGATGCAGGGATTGGATAAATTGCTCATCAAGGAAGTTTTCCAGTGACTGTCAATTGTGGTTTTTTTCTATATTTCATGTTGTGGGATTTCAGTGTTATTGGTACAAAAATGTCTAATGTCAAAGATGGTGTGTGTGTGTGTGTGTGTGTGTGTGTGTGTGTGTAGTGTTATGTTTAATATAAAAATACATAGACTATAGATATAGATATACACACATATAGCAACCTTTACCTCTTTGTGTGTGTATGTGTGTATATGTATGTGTGATGTGTGTGTTTACATACTGATCTACCTTCTTAGCAAATTTCAACTACACATTACCTGTACCGGCCAGCCCATACATTGGCTCTCCATAGATCAGTCATCTTATATCTGAATGTTTGTAACTTAGATTACCTCTGTTCTTCTCTCTAGCATGGACTCAGGTGGTGACCATACCTCTGTAGCTATGTTTGATGTTTCTGTGTTCTGTGGATAAGTGACACTCATTATGTCTTTCTGTGTTTACCCTATTTTACTTAAGATTTTCCTGGTTCATGTATATTACCAAAAAGTAGACGTTATTAAGACTGAACAACATTATATTCTGTGTGTATTTGTTTGTATTAGTGCTGGATTATATACACAGTGCCCATATGCATACATCTAAAATTTCTGACTAATCTATATCCTTCTCTCTCATACCAGCTTTATTGATAAATGATCCACAAATTAAAATTCCAAAGTTTAAGATACATATGATCATTATTTGATATACATGCTTTGAAATAATTGACATATTCAAGTCAATATACCTAAATTCTGACAAATCTTTGGGTAAAGATTTGTTCCTTACTTGTATATGAATGCTTTATTGCCTGTACATTTGTGTATCATGTGATGCATTGGCCATGGTGGCCATAAGAGAGCACAAGTCCCCTGAAACAAGATTTATGGATAGTTGTGTGCCACCATATCTGTACTGGAAATTGAAACCAGGTCTTCCACAAAAGCAGCAAGTGCTCTTAACTACTGAGTCATCTCTCCAATCCCTACCTCACCCTTTTTCACTTGGTGATTTGTTACTGTTCTGTGGAAGAATAAATGTCTCCCTTTAGACTTTGCTAGTTTTTATAGTTGTTAATACTTCCCTTAAAACCTCTCTGAAGTCCCTGGACTAGCTGGGTATTCATATTGATTATGACCACCAGTGTTATCTTTGTCTCCAAATTTTAATTCCAGAGAAATTTATTATCATAAGTAAAAACCACCCTGTTTCCTTATATTCTGATCTTTCTGGGGGGAAAAATCATGAGAAAAAGATTTGGTGAGAGAAAATTGAACTGGCTGACAATTTGATTCTCTCTGTAGAATTGGCCACTCCCAAATCACTTAGCCCTCAAAGCATGCACCTTAGGTTTCTCAGAATTTTAATATTAATGCCTATTGGAGAGTTTATATGCTAAATATGGAACTCAGTTATGTTTTTCCTGACTGTCCTCTCTCTCCTCAGATCTGACACCTGTCGCCAGCACATTTGCATCACTTGCTTTTGCTCTTGTGCTCTTCCTGGTATTTTTAACATCATAATTCTCTAAAAACTTCTGGCATTATTTTCAAGTTACCTATAATAATAAAATGGTAAAGTGAAAACTTTATTTTCTTGTTTCTTTACTCAGCTCAAATGTTCTGGAGTTATAGCTTAGAAATAGATTCACAGGTGCAAGCGACATTCTCCAGTTACGAAGAGAAACAGTCTTGTTGGGGCTGGGAAAGAGAGCGTATATGAAATGACTTTGAGAGCGAGGAAATTTCTAAATGTTGAGCTTTTTAGTCTTTAACAGGCTTAAATGTTCAGCCAAAACTCTGTTCATCTGCCTTCTGCAGAGAAAAATCAAAAACTGGAGCTAAGATCTTTTAGCATTTTTTTCACTTGCAAATCTGTTTCATAAGTGCATAACACATATGTTTCCACACTTACACTGCAGTTGTTTCTTCTTTTCTTCCCCTCTTCCAACTGGGCATACAATATGCACCCAACACACCTATAAAAGGTCGACTGAAAAAAAAAAATCATACTTTATATTCTGCCAAAGGAATGTTTGTATTAAATTGCTTCAAAAGGAGAAAGTTTCATTGTGATCAGAACCCAAGAGATATAAAAAAAATCATAAAGTTTGGGTCATAACATGAGTTTATAAGTCTAGTTGCTACTTAATTTAAATTATAGAGGAAGTACAAGAAATTGTGGTTTACCAATAGCCCTAGGCCTCAGGCCAAATGCTTTCCTTTCACTAGCTGCCTCAATGGCTTTTCTCTTGGAAAGAGTCACCTTCCTGGAGGAGATATGCCTTGTAACTGGCTTCTGAGAAAAATAAAACTTGGTAATCACAGGGAGACACACACATTATTCTGCTTTCTAATTAAGCAGCAGCACAGACAGGGCAGCACAGACATGCCGGGAAGCTTCCCTGCTGTTGTGTTTGCCTTGCACTGCCTTTTGTGTGCATTAGTTCAAAACTCAGCTCTGCCTGGAGCTAGCCTAGGAGATCCAGAAAGAATGAAATTAACATCACTGAAATGTACCTTAGAATTTCATCTGCTTTTACTGTATTTATTGTTGCTCATACTGAATTCTACAAACCAGAATTGCATTTACACTGAGTCGAATCACATTTCCCTTTGTTTCTTCTAAGGATATTATATATCCTTAAGATATAATATATGAAAGAGGCCGGAACACAAGAGATAAACTCTGCTGCCTAATCTTTGACCATGTCTGCTTGGCAAGTGTTTGAAGAGATAGAAATGGAGAGAAAAAATAGCATGGATGGAATCCAGTCAACTTATCAGTTATCTCAGAGTCTAACATCACAAGACTTAGGAAAGCAGTCAACAAGAAAACTAGTTTTAAAGGGTGCTCACATTATTATTATTTTCATGATCATGACTCATGATATTCTGCATTTTAATAGTAACCTAAAAATGTTTTATATGTACATATATATATATATATATATATATATAAACGTGTAATATAATTATTTTCTTACAAATAAAAGGAATTACATATACTAATATCTAAAAAGATAAGACAGTTAAAATATCATCATACTATCTATACTCATGTTTCAATTGTGCTCTGCACACAAGGATTGTATTGGGAAAACAGGTCAGTAAAATGTTTTCTAAAACAGTATTTCATACTGTTGCACAGACTCTCTGCCTGAGAAGATGGAAATAAACATCTTCTCCTTCCTTATACCAGACAAATAAGAGTACCATTCCAACAGAATCCAACTTGGAGAACCAATAAGTTACTTGAAGTCATTTGCAGAATGCCAATGGGGAGTTTACAGAAAGTGGATAACTGCAAAGCAGGTTAGCCACTAAAAATCTCATCCAATCATGGATAAGGGCTTCTCCATTGCTTCACTGATGGAAAGCCCACTTCAGTCAGCCTTGTATAGTTATATTGTAGCACCACCTGAGACCATGGAGCTTTGAAGGCAGAATTCTACAGCTTCCCGGTAGGTGTGGACTGATAGAATGGAATCTCAGTAAAGGGCCCAATAATCTTCTCCATCTTTTCCCCCTTCTGAAGGAATGTCAACAACCAACTTGACATTCGACTTGACTGACATCCAGTATCTCCAACAAGAAGCCACAGCTTCTGAGACATCAATGATAACTGTCCTGCTGAGAGGACAATACTCTATAACACATAGTAAAAATAATAGTTTGTGAGTGTCTTAGTTACTTTTCTGCTGCTGTAACAAAACACCATGACCAAGGCAATTTATAAAAGACAGCATTTCATTGAACTTATGGTTTCAGAGGGTTAGTGTGTTGGCTAGTCTTATGTCAACTTGGCACATAAACTAGAGTTCCCTGAAAGGGGGAAAGTTCAATGAGAAAATCCCTCCATAAGATCCAACTGTAAGATATTTTGTTCTTTCTTCCTTTTTTATTGAATATAGATTCTCCTCTCATACAGTACATCCCAGCCACAGTTTCCCCTCTCTCCACTCCTCCCAACTGCCCTTTTACCTCCCATCTTCCCAGACAAGACAAAAGCCTTCATATCAAGGTTAAGCAAGCCAACCTAATAGGAGGAAAAGAGTCTCAAGAGCAGACAAACAGTCAGAGATACACCTGCTCCCACTGTTAGAAGTCCCCCAAAAACACCAAGCTGGCAGCAATAACATAGATGCAGAGAACCTGGTGTAGACCCATGCAGGCCTTGTGCTTGATACTTCAGTGTCTGTAAGTCCCTGTGAGCCCTGCTTGGTTGATTTGATGGGCCATGTTTTACTGGTGTCCTCCATCCCCTCTGATTCCTACAATCTTTTTTCCCTCTCTTCTGTGGGGTTTCCTGAGTTCTGAGGATAGAGACCTTCAATTTAGACTCTATCTCTGCAAAATGTCTGGCTGTGGGTCTCTGTACCTGCCATCAGAGAAGCAGAGGAGCAGCCACCATTGACTTCTTACCTCTCCAGATCCTCAAACCAAAAGGGTTGAGATCTTGTTTCCACCCCACCTTATCACTTCCTGTCTTTGACTCTTGAGTGCTAGGATTAAAGGCATAAGCCACTACTGTCCAGCTCTTATGGTTAATTAGTGGCTACCTCTGCCCTCTGATCTCTAGGCAAGCTTTATTTGTCATAACACAAACAAACACTATCATACAGCATTTCCCCCTTTTTGTTTAAATAAAAAGTAAATGTTTTAAATAACAAATAAAATATACACAATAAGTATAATAATTATATTCAAATATATACAGGCAAGAATTACATTAACACCCAGAAAAGTTGACACTTGTCACCATGAAGAGAGATTAGTAGAGGCTATTGGTGAAAATTTAGTCCAGTTGCAGCAGAAGATCCCAGCATTTTGTTGATGCCAGTGCCATGGAATGATTATCAGGACCAGCAGCACTGGTGGAGTGTAGCTAGCCAGACCCTAGAAGACAAGCCATGTGTATCACTATAATCTCAGTTAAAATCTGCATTAGAATCTTTTTCATATTCAGAAATTCTACTCCTTCCTTGACAAGTAAGAACACAAGAATTCCACACCACCCTATTTTAGATCAGCCCTTGCCATATCCCAAGTAGGCTACATAAAGGAAATTTATAGACTCATTAAATCTAAATGTTAGGAATGACTCTTTATGTGTCACCACTTGCAACTATATTGGAATCTTCAAAAGGAGGGACCCACAGAAATATGAAGACATCACTGTGAGAAACAAGAGCTTTATGCATGTCAGAATAGCTTTTAAAAGGTTGGGACAATGAGTGGTAGAAAGGAAGAAATATGAGTCAGGTGTCTTAAGCTAAAAAAAAGAAAGAAACAGGGTTTAGCTATGGCTAATTCAATTCTGTTTGCATGCTATGGACAGTATGAGACCGCAAATTATTCAATATGAGGATGGGTCCTGTCTAGGGAAGGAATCAATACATTTTCTAATAACATAAAGCATATTTCTGTCCTTAATTAATATACATGATTATTATAATTCCAGTCAATTATTTTCTTCTTAGACTGCTAATTTAGATTGCATAAATGGCTGGCTGGCTGGCAGTGTAGCTCACTGGCTGAGCACTTGACCATCTTCAAGCCTAGCACTGGAAAATTGAATGTGTTGAAGCAAAGTTAGGTGGGTAGCTACAACCAGGACTCTACTTGCTTGAAGATATCAACTCAAAGGAAAAACAAGTTCTTCTCAAAGCAGAATTCTTCCTCACTTTCTAACCAACAGGCCAAGAAGTTTTTGTCTTCTGTGTTTTTAACATCTTTTCCACATGCTCCCTTTTGCAGTCTGACATCCCACCCCCAGAGAGAATTAGTTAATTCCATGCTCAAATGTCTCTGATCAATAATCTGTATTTGCTGAGGTTCATCCATTTTAAAGTGAAGGCAGAGATTCACCCACAACCAAAACAAATGTTTTTAAAAATAAGTATTTTTAAGCTGTGCCACCATTATTCCTTTTTATAGAAAAATGACCATCATCTGAAGAAATATCTAGAGTCTGTTATTATTATGAAATTCTCAAGGTCATCATCACATATACTATATTGTAAAAGATGGATCTGTGCACCTTGTTAAGCCACACTGAAAAATTTGCTGCTTCGTGAACTTATTCATTGCCTCATTTTGCTAAAGTGTATTGCCATTGGGTGTGGTGGCTTACATCTCTAATCTCAGCTCTCAGGAGCCTGGCACTGGAAGACAGCCTTGAGTTCCCAGCCAGCCTTGACTGCAGAGTAAGATATTAATATCTCTCTTAATATTCTTCCTGCTTTTTGCTCAGTGAATTGCCATTCTTTTACAAGCAATTCCTCAGTTTCTAATTCTGCCTTGTAAGATTTTACATTCTCCGTAGTTACATATGTTTATTAGAGTACACATCCAATTATAGTTGAATTATATCTTGAATTACATTAGAAAAACAATTGTGTTTTAGTTCTCTTCATTGAAATGTTATGCTTCCTCATATAACCAGTTAATATTATGATTACAATTGTTATTTGCATAGTACATACAAGGAAAATCTGGCTCAAATAGTGAAGTAAGGGTGTGGGAAAATGGTTCAGTGGATTAGGCATGTACGGCTCAAGCATGAGACCTTGAGTTCATATCCCCAACCCCACTGTCCATGCCAGGCAGAGTGGCAGTTGCCTATAATTCTTGCTCTGGAAAGTTAGAACCATAGGATTCAATGGGCAAGCCAAAAAGCTAGATGCGCCAGTTAGTTACCTTTCCTCATTATATACAGTAGAGTATTTTTAAGCAAGTCTACCAGTATTAATCTCTGACCTCTACATACAGGTATATACATGCACCTACACACATATATTTGCTCACACATGGAAACACACACACACACACACACACACACACACACAGAGGTGGGGAAGGAGAGGAATGAAGCTTCAAGTTTTATTGAAATGATTAGCACATACATACTCCAGAATCAGCTAGATTCAGTGTAGTCCTGCCTGAGTGAGGCTTCAGATTTTTCTGTAGTATTTTTGCTGCACCCAGCAAATGTTGGTTAAATGATTGATTGCACGATACGCCAGCTAATTCTCTAAGATTGGGCAATTAAGCAATCATCCCTCATTTCTGTAAACCTAAAGAATATTAAAAACACACACACATACACACACATTTTTTTCTTTCCTCAGCGCACAATCTTAGTAACATTTCCCACAGAGATTAGTAAGAATGAGAAAAAATAAAGTGATTGTTTTGTGTTTCAAAGAGCGATGTAATCTTCTCCTAGCTTGAGGACGGTCTGGAAGTTCACTAGAAAATTGCCTCACCTCTGTAACTAGGCAAAGAAGATCAGATAGTGGTAGGTTTGTTCACGGAAGAAAAGATCATAAAAATAAACTGAACATTTTAATACAAATAAGGCTACCATTTTGAGAATTCACTTAGTGCCACACCTTACATGAGTGTATTTCTTATTCACATAATACCACTAGATACCAAACAATCCATTCACTGGCTTTAAAGTGAATGGAACAGACTTTTCAGAGAACGAATTGCCACAAGAGACTCAACTGGGGATGTTAGAACCCAGCTGTGAACTGAGACATCCCTGAGTTCTTCCACTATTAAATCTTGTTTATCCCAATAATCTACTATTTTTAACCCTGCTTCACTTCCTGTGAGCAACCACCCATGCTATTCTTTTAAACAAATGACCAAGTTCAGTGTTCATCCCTTATTACAGCCAAACTAAACAAAGAAAGTGCATTAGCTGTCTCTTTATCATTGTCTCTGAAATCATTGTATTTATTATTGTCCTAATATGTTGTCAGGCTGATGTTGAAGGTGACATCTAGTTGTCTATATTCAAATACATTTTATCAAGTCACTTAAAGGATCCTGGTCATATATGAGAGAGGGGGGGGGATTGAGAGAGAGAGGGAGAGAGAGAGAGAGAGAGAGAGAGAGATTTGGAGAGAACTCACAGACTTCCCAATGCCAAATGCTTGCCGTCCTGCAGTGAACAGTAGCTGAAACCCATCTTCTCTGTCTTCTTGAGATTAGACAATATTGCCCCATCTAACATGGATGAGATAAGTTGAGTCTCCAGTTTTGTGTAAGTATAATTCTCTAAGCCCCAAGTAAGGCTCTTATTCCCAAGGTGTAAATTAATTTAAACAGACTTCTCTCAGACTTGGCACTGAGCAGCAAACAAGCAGAGGCCTGGCTTCCTGGGGACTTGGATTACTTGGGGATTTTATTATTAACTCTAATCAATTTTAAATTATTAGAATGCTGGCAACATGGGGGAGATAAATATAGCTCATTTGTTCCCAGAAAGAAGAATCAGGGCCCTTCAACTTCCTCATTATTCTCATTCTGCCAAAGAGACTAATTTTTACCTTGTACATCTGGTCTAGCCTCCAAAATGTAAGAGCTCAAGAGATGCCATGTGGCTGTGTGAACCAGAGCCTGCAGCCTTCCTCTTCATGCACATTTGCTCCTCAGAAGGATGCATAATTCCAGAATATATTTGTTTCTAACTCCTAAACAGACTAGAAACCTTCTACACTAACCAGTTGTTGGGTCTGGGCACAAAGGAAGGTTAGAAAAACCCAGGAAGTGTGCTGGAGAGACAGATCATTTCTTAAGAGCACTTGATGTTCTTCCAGAGAACCGGTTTGATTCCCAGTACCCATGTCCAGTGGCTCACAACTATCTGTAACTCCAGCTCAAAGATATCAGATGCCTTTTCTGGCTTTGGGCATCAGTATATATGTGTCATACACACAGAGAGAGACATGTATACACACATAGATATACACACACATACACACTCACAAAAATGCATTTTCATAAAAGAGAAGAAAAACCTGGTGTATTGCTAGAGTTCCTGGTCTTGCCTGGTCCACGGTCAGGACAAATCTCTCTTACCCACCAGTCCCACAGCTGCTCAGACCCAACTAAGTCAACACACAGAGACTTATGTTGCTTACAAACTGTATGGCCACAGCAGGCTTCTTGTTATCTAGTTCTTATATCTTAAATTAGCCCATTTCTATTAATCAATAAATTGCCACATGGCTTGTGGCTTACTGGTACCTTATATCTCGCTTTCCATGGCAGAGCCTAGCAGCTGCTCTCTGCCTCTGCCTTCTACTTCCCAGAAATCTCTCTCTTTGTCCCACCTATACTTCCTGCCTAGCTGCTGGCCAATCAATGTTTTATTTATTAACCAATCAGAGTAACACATTTAACATACAGAACATCCCACATCACTGGTGAAGCAAAACATTACTGAAATATCCTACAATTTTCAGTAACAAAGAGAAAAAATATTAGATGAGAAAAGTTTTAATAAAAATGTTGGATTTTCTGAGGAGTTAAGTAACATTATAAAAAAATTAAAGTCATCCACTCAAGGGAAAGGAGTGGTATCATATGGCACAGTTTGACCTTGAACTCAGGATTTTAGCCAAGGCTGACCTTCAGTTCCTGATCCCCTACCTCTATTTTCTATTGTTGAGGTTATAGACATGCATCATTGTGCCTGGTGTTCTGTGGTTCCAGACACTGAACTCAAGGCTTTCTTTGTGCATAGTAGACAAGCAATCCATGACTTATCATCATTATTCAAAATGTGTAAACAAGTTATACTGGGGAAAAGATACTTGCAAAACATAGATTACAACCTAAGCTTATTATTAAAATTTTGTAAAACAGTAAGATAAAAAATGAAGCTAGAGATAGGTAAGTAGGTGGGCAGTTGTTACAGATAGAAGGAATCTCAAGTGGGAAGTAAATGGATGAGAAAACAAATGCTCACCTCATTAACCTGCAAAATCCAAACTCTGATCATAATAGATGTCACTTCCCAACCTTGATCAGAAAGGTGTCTGAAATACTAAACATATAAAGCAATGCCTGACCATACAGGTTCTCAGATATCCTTGAGGGCCCATGCATGGGGAAAAGCCTTATGGAAAGCAGTTGGTGGCATTTTATAGAGGCATGCCCATTGTCATACACTGTGGCTCAGCAGCGCCACTTCTAGGGCATGTCTTATACACTGAAAATTAATACGTCTGAGGGCAAGCGAGATACCCCAGTTGGTTAAAGAGAAAAGGAACTTGCTATAAGCCCAATAGCTTAAGTTCATTTCAGGGTCCTATTTTGTGGTAGCAGAAAACTGACTCTAACAAGTTGTTCTCTGAATTCCATACAATTGCTTTAGCACACATTGCCCAACCCCCACCCCACCCCACACACATGCATTCACAAAATAAACAATGTAAAAATGCATCTGGTACATATTTCTCCACACCAGAAACTTGTACACAGTGTTCATAACAGCATCATTCAATAGAAAAATAAAGTGAAAACAATCCAATTATCCAATGACAGGGAAAAAGGCAAAATAAATATGGGATATTCCTAAGAGCACTCTAGTCTAGTACCATAAAATGCCCTTCAGCTATGTGCCAAAACAGAAATGACTCCTAGGGACATAATATTTTTTCTCATTCGTGAGTTCTTTCAAGATGGAACATTGTGTGTCCTCTGTGGGACTCACTTGGGAATGGAAGATTTCTCTTGGGATGAGTGAATTTCACTTAAAGGGACTTGGTGATTCCACTGACACTGTCCATGGATTTGAATGGCTCCTACCCAAGCCATCTAGTTGTTCTTGATTAGAAGTTTACATATTCATGTACATAGATGTTTGCACATGAATTTTTAAAAGGCAAAACAATGGCAGCACTATGTTTAAGATAATAGCTGCCTCTAAAAAGAGGTGGGGCTATACGGAGATGGATGATCATAAGGTAGCTTTGACTATCTTAGCTTGGCTTTATAGTGAGTAGGGAGGCTTTGGGGGATTTAATTGTTAATTTTATGCATATATACATTTTATTTTTATGTATCGCTTTAAATAATAAATGAAGGACTAACAGGAAAAGTAAAGCATAGAAGTAGAAAGGGGGAGAGGACACGAAGGAAAAGGTAGAGAAAGGAGAAAGAGGAAATGAATGCTTAGGAAGACAAGAAGGAAGAAATTGTGGAACTGGGTTTCTGTTACAATGTGAATGTGAAGTCTGACGAGTCCTGCAGTTTTTCTGAGCCCAAGGGAGGTGGAGGGAAGATAATGGAATGAACCTCTTCCTCTTTTAGTCGGTCTTTGCTTCGTGACCTTTTCTACAAGGTCATATGGCACATACTTCATGGATCTTCAAGGTTCTAGGCCCATAGACATGACTTTAGTTTAGAAAATACACCCTTTTACTTGTACTTTTATTACTTGAATCACAAACTAATGCTATGGAAGACTTAATTTTTTTTAACCAAGCTTGAATTATAAAGCATGATTTGGTACAAGTGAGGACTTACTCTTCAAAGCAGGAATTTGTTAAGGCCAAAGCGTGTCCCAGAGGTGACTATGGACTAGAAACATTTGTGAACATCGCTCCACCCACCCACCCTCAATTCTATCTAGTTTAGCACTAGAGACAAAGGCACACCTTGTCAGCCAGGTAGCTGCCAAGAATCCATGCCTCTCTCTCTCTGACCAGCCCTAAGGATTCCAGAACTCAATATAAACCTTCCTATAGCTAGAAACCTCAAATAACGATAGTATAAGAAAGATATTTAAACATACTAACTTAATCTAGCGATGCTCATCTCCAGGCTTTTTAGATGTGGGGCATTTTGTACAGTTCTGGAGGCATTGGCAATATTAACACCTGGGAATGGCAAGGGAGGTAATAACTGATGGTCTTGGTGAACGGAGAGGACAAACGCTCGCGGGAAGCTTCCCACAATGCACAGGACAGAAGCAACTACAAAGAATGATATGCCTTAGAATATCAACAGTGCTGCTGATGAGAAATTGTGGGTTTCTCTCTGTAGCCAATCTAAGCTGGCTTTCATCTGACCTGGGAGTCCCAAGCCAGCTATGTCCTGTGAAGGAATTCTGTGTCATGGGGCTCATAATGCCATACTGCAGGGGTTATTAAGCCAAAGATCCATAAATTGGCTTAAGGCACTTTATAAAACCCATGAAATTATATGCAAATTTCATTCACATGTGCAGTTTTTAAACAGAGATCTAAAGTTTAAAACTTTCTGAAAAGCTAAACACTCACATCTCTTACTATTTTCCTGGGAAGCCTGAAAAAGAATCTAAAATTCTCAACAAACCAATGAACTTCTTTTAAAAAATCATTTTGGAAAGAGATGGAGATTTTACTCAGTTCTAGGTTGAACTAAAGCCATATAACTTTTGAGTCTTACTTTCCAAACCTATAAAAGAGAAAATCGTTTGCATATAATTGCTCCTATTTAGATCACCTAATTACAGAAGCCCATCTTCACCAGTAGCTCTGGCACTTTATTAATAACTAGGTTTTGACCTTTGAATGTGATAGTGTAGATGGCTTGAAACATTATGAGTCATTAGTATTTTTAGGATGTATTTTTCATCAATGAACTTGAGAAGAATGGAAGAGTGGTAGGTTTGGATAGGCTCATTCAGGATTTTAATGCCTTATGTTGTTCTCATAAATATAAAGTAGATAGGGTTCAAATACATAGGAAGAGTGGGCAGTGAGCAGAGACTCATGATGGACATTTAGATTCTAGAGTCAGAGATCCCCCTGCCCCAGGATACCCTTTAGAAAGAGCAAGAGCTCCCTTGTTCAGACTCAGAACAGAGACATGTTGAACAGGGGAAGGGGAAGCACTTGTTAAAGAAGCTGTCCTTAGACCTGGAGCTTTAGACAGGGAGGCTTTTGGCAAAGTCTACTGAATATGAGACATGTGTTAAAAACATGCAGGCTGACAGTACCCAGACAACTTCCAGCCCCTTGAAGAGGAGCATCTGCTCAGATTTACAAGCCACCTCAATGCACTTTCCACTCTGTTCCAGTCCTGAGGCACTTCTAACTCTCACTAGCATCTCCATTCTCTGCATTTTCCCTCCTTTCTGCTGGCCCAGAGGTCCTAAAAATAACCTTGAGATTGACCTAGGTCACAATATTACACATTCAAAAGAAAGAAACTGGGGGAATAAGACTCCCCCACACCAGTGGGGATGAAATAACACAAAAGAGGAAAGGGGAGTTTGTAATCCTCAAGGAGTTTCTGCAAGGGCCAAGCTAAAAGGAAATTATTGGATTAATATTTTAAAGTAAAATTGCTAAAATGCCATTGTTTTCTAAACCAGAATGACAATATTATAAGAATTTGTATTATAAAATTGTTAAATAGTAAAACTGAGCAGCTGATGCTTTGAAACAGTATCTGTGCTAACTGAATCCAAATGCCTGCCTAAAATAGAAATCACAGGGTTCTTGAGGGCTTTTATCATCCATTCATCAACCCAGTCAGCTTGTGTGTGTGTGTGTGTGTGTGTGTGTGTGTGTGTGTGTGTGTGTTTGTGTGTGTTGTATGTGTGTGTGTGTCTTGTCTGTGTATATAGGTTTGTGTGTCTGTGTGTGTGTGCTGTGTGTGTCTATGTGTGTATCTGTGTGTGTGTTGTGTGTGTCTATGTGTGTGTGTATGTTTGTGTGTCTGTGTATGTGTCTTGTCTGTGTGTGTATGTTTGTATGTGTGTTGTGTGTGTGACTTGTCTGTGTATATATGTTTGTGTGTCTGTGTGTGTTGTTTGTGTGTCTATGTGTATGTATGTTTGTATGTTGTGTGTGTCTTGCCTGTGTGTGTGTTTGTGTTTGTGTGTGTGTGTGTGTTGTGTGTCTGTGTGTGTGTTTTGCACAGCTGCATGTGCACATGTGTGTGGGCATGGGTTTTGAGGCCAGGGGTATCCTCCAGGTTTTGTTCTCAGAACTCTGTTTGCCTTGTTTTTTGAGAAAATGTCTCTCAGTTTTACCCAGAATTCACTGATTTGACTACACTGTCTGCATCAGCCAGTCCCTAACTCCAGAATACATTTTTTTTTAAACCAGTGGATGCCACCATTCCAGGTTTGTATGGATGGGAGTGTTTGGTATCAAACTCAGGTCCTCACACTTTACCAGCCAGCACCTTACCCACTAATCCATCTTCCATGGCCCTCTTACCAGCTTTTATACCACTAAATGATTATCAAATGCTGCCAGTATGGGCCAGGAATTGTGCTGATCGATAACACCCACGAAGAAATATTGATATCATATATCATGATACCAGCCAGCTTAACCCTGACCAAAGGGGTGAGATTGAGTTTTTCTTAATTATTACAACCTTAACGATTAATTACAATTGCTGTAAAATTGACATTTTAAAAGTATATAGCACTATGTGAGGCTTATAAGCAAGAATTCAGTCAACTTCTAGGCATCTGTTTTGGTAGGTTCTTGAAGGAATTTAGCAAAAGAAAGGGTAGAGAATGTTCCTGGCAGAGTGAATGTGCCTTCAGAGACAAAGTGAGAAAAAAGAGGGATGTGGATGGAGAAAGATAAGTCGTTATTCAGTTACACTGTGTGGAAACATTTAGGCTACCCCAGATGTTTTCAGACTTCAAAGAGCCTGTTAGCATTTCCCCCCAGATAGAATGTAAAAAAAAAAAAAAAAAAAAAAAAAAAAAAAAAAAAAAAAAAAAAAAAAATTTAAAGACCCCTTCAACTCTCCGTTATGGATAATTTTTTGATTACATGAACCAACGTCAAGGTTAAGAGGAAAACCACAAGTTAAAAAGAAAACAATTCAAAGAGGAAATAAAAACCTTCAGTGGTGAATGGAACATATGAGCCTAGTTAAAAAATGTGTTTCTGTTTCCACTAATGGGTCGTTTTCACCTGCTCCTGCAGCCCCACCTGGTCTCAGCCTGGCTGCAGCACCAGGCAGGACAAGGAGATGAGCTGTCTTTCCAGCTACATTCCCAGGATGCTGAGGTGACCAGAGGGTCAGGACAACAGAAGCTGAGCCTTTGTAGGAGAGGGTAATCCTCAAACAGGAAAATCCACTCCTGGGTCATTTGGAGAAAAGCGGAGTGCTGCCGGGCTCAGGGAATCACCAGCTGGGTTTCCATGCGACATAGAATCATCAGAGGCACTCAAAGCCAAAGCCCGCGCGGAAATCATGGGGTTTGCCATATGCCTGGGACACCTTTGGAGTTTGCTAATGCCCCGGGACTGACTGAAGCAGATCTAGAGAAAATGAACCGGGCTGCGCAGAGAATGCAAGCGGGTTGGAAGACAGCCCGTTTTGTTTGTGTGAACTTGATCAAAGCGGAAGCTTTTCAGCAGGAGCTTCTGTGCTGAGGCTAGAGCTCCAACCCTTTCAAGCAACCCCCAGGCTTTTGGGAGAGCGAGTTAGCAGTCAGTCTAGCCTTGAGATGCTGTGTGGCGTTGTTTCACGTTTCACTTTTCCTAGCTAGCTCAGAGGTTGTTGTTGTTGCTTGTTTTGTTTTTTGTTTGTTGGTTGGTTTTATGAAAAACAAACAAACACGAAAAGTCCTTTGTGTAATTATGACCAACCAGGAAACACTGGATCTGAGAGCACTGATTGCAAGCCCTTCTGAGAGCAAGGGTCTCTCTTATTTCTTCCTTAAAAAGAAACAAAGAAACAGGGTTGGTTGGTATCTGTCTTTTCTTCCCTCCCTCCCTCCCTCCCTCCCTCCCTCCCTCCCTCCCTCCCTCCCTCCTCCTCCCTCCCTCCCTCCCTCCCTTCCTTTTTCCTTTCATAACATTTTACTTCAATGCTGGGAATGCATATTCAGGCAATCAAAACCACTGAGGTTCTGTAAGTTAAACCTCAGACCACCAGTCCAGAGGGGTGGAGACAAAAACAATTTTTATGCACCGTGACATTTTTAACTTGTAAGGCATTGCAAATGTAGGTGGTGGTTCTCACAGTCTGGTATATTTTGCGGTCCATAATCCTGCAAGTCAGAATTCTGCACTGCTTATTTTTAAGGTTTGGCTTTCTGTGGCCTTCTCCCCTAACTGTACTGATTCGGGCATCCTCTTGAGAGGTGCTGAGCTGGGAAATAGAACACACACATTCTCCCATGCTTGCCCAGTCCTCTCCCCTTCTCTTTACCTCTTCTCTCTCTCTCTCTCTCTCTCTCTCTCTCTCTCTCTCTCTCTCTCTCTTTTTTTTTTTTGCTCCCTCTCTTCTCTTTCTCCCTTACATCCCTTTATCTTTTACTGTTCCTGGCCTGGCTTTCTCCTTCATTTAAGTTACTTAAATTAAATCTTACAGTCCCTGAAATCATCTTTCAGATAAAAATGTTTTATTTTCCCCTCTCCTTTATGATAGCTGGTAGTAAATTAAATCATATTTCCTCTATATGTGATTGTGAATTTTGTTTTCAAAATATGAAAATAACTAAACTTTGGAAATTTATGATGATGTTAACAAGGTTAGTATAACTGGCTGAAATGAAAATTCAATGATACATGTATTTTTCCTTCTGGGTTGTTCAAACTCATTAATAGACAAAAGAATAAGCAAAGGTCTAGTTGTAGAATACTGTATCTAACTGCAGAAGCTATAGAAGATATAGAAAACCAATAGAAAGTCAGCCAAGAATGGAGTCAAAGGCCCATAAGCCAAGCACCAGGAATGTGGAGGCAGCAGTATAGGAAATTCAAGATTATTTTTACCTATGTAGTTGGTTCAAAAGACAGGCTGTGATACAAGAGACACCATTTCTGGAAAAAAAAAAAGGGGGGGGGGGAAGGGGACAGAAGAGAGGGCTTAGTCACTAAGAGCACCTACCTTGAAAGTATAAGGAACTGTAGTTTGGATCCCAGTACCCTCATTTTGGGCATGTTTCTGGCATGCTTGTAACCCCAAAACTGAGGTCAGATGAGGAGATCAGTATAGTGGGTAGCCATTCCAGCTTTGATCAGAAGTTCCAACCCCCATTGAGGCTTCGCCAACTGTCACGCCTACAAGGCGGGCCAAGGGAGGTGCCTGAAGACCTGAGATCTGGATGGGCCAGCGCTCGCTCTGTTCCTGGACACTTGACGGTGGACGTTGACCTAGCAGAGCTCCAGAGAACACTGCTGGATTGCGATACACCTTCCCCAGACCCGGAGACCTACCTATCCCTTCATTTGTAAGTTATCCACTAAATAAATCTTCCTTTTAACTACGTGGATTGGCTTTAATAATTTCAATAGATCCGAGTACAGCTTGGGCTTCCTGGCTGTGAGCCTAGCTAAAATATAGGAGCTTCAGGTTCACTGAGAGACATTGCTTCAAAAGAACAAGGTAGAGCATGATAAAGAATACTGGTCCTCCTATGCCCTCAGGGCATGTATAAGCTAACACACCCAAACATACATATGCATATATTCCATACATACCCTCCCATACGCACACTCCAACTCACATATAAACAAAATGAGAGAGGTGGGACAGGGAAGGAGGGTTGGATGGATGAAGGAAGGGAGGGAGAGAGGGAGGGAGGGAGGGAGGGAGGGAGGGAATGATAATAAAGCAATTGATTGTGATGTAAAGGAGTAATGATGACCTGAATAACCAATGTTTGCTTGGATGGTTTCCCATGGCCTCCTAATAATTTCCATTGTTATGCAGAGCTAGATGCTAAAAGATTTTTTTATTTTGTGTTCCTACCAGTCTCCTTTTCCTACCACTACTAATATTTTCCCTACTATACTAACCTTGTTAACGTCATCATAAACTTCCCAAGAACGTTCAGCTTTAAATTACTCCTTTTAGATCTGATGTGTTCCAGTTCCCTACTGTCTCATTCATCATGGCATCAGGATTCTTTGCTCCTGGGGTAGCTCTCTTTGGATGTAATTATCAGCAGTACAAATTGTACCAAGCACACCTATGATTGGCTGTGTGTGTGTGTGTGTGTGTGTGTGTGTCCTTCAAATTTTGTTTAGTGAGACAAAGAGAGACTTGTCAATTAACCCAAGTTATCTACTTTCTTCATTGGTGTTTTTATAGCTTTCCCCCATGATACTCACAAATCATATGTGCCTGCTGCTCTTTCATAACTTTCTTTGACTCCTCTCAAACAACCTTCATTTACAAAGCCAAAGGCGCGTTTCCCAAAGACGTTCTAGTTACATTGAGAGAAAGAGTGCAGATTGAACATATCCCAGCTTGTGCTTTCTGAGACCCCAACTATGCCCCTTTTCATCTTGCCTTGCTGACTTGAGGTCCCTCTTGGTTTAGCTCTCCCAGCCACTGCCTGTTCTCCTGAGTTGCTTTGAATTTTTTATTCTTAACCCTCTACCTCCCAATTCCCTTTCCTTTTTGAGTCAAAGCCATTGAGTTCTGTCTTGTTTCAATCTGCAGCACCCTGAACCCTCACCCACTACTGTGTTTAGGATGCCAGAGACCATTAGAATGAAGATGGGGATTTTCTGTGTGAAAACTCAGCAAACAAAAGACCCATAGTTAAGCACAAGTCACCAGTCTTAAAAAGCAATGGGAGGTTATAAATAAGCATTTCTTTTCTGTCACATATTCAGATTCCAAATAAGAGATTTCTTCCATACTCTGCAGCTGGACCATGTTCCATTTTGACAGCTTTGTTAGAAGTTGGTGGTGTAAACCAGAGTTAACTAGAACCACATTTCTTCTGACTCTTTCCAAAGAATTGATTTTTAACACCTTTCATAGACTGGCTGTCCAGGAAGTCACTAGTCTGGTGAATATTGGTGTCGGCAATGACAGTGTAAAATAATTAGGATTATGTAATCTGATCAGTGAATAAAACAATGGGATTTTGTATTTTGCAGCTGACCTTGATATTCCAATAACTAAATAATGGTTCGATCAGTTTTATTGCGTTTGAGCTTCACTCAATTTTTATGTCAATTTTTAATACCATTATATACTCTGAAACTATTTATTAACAGAAAAAATAAAACAAGATTATTTACATCTATGCTGACCCTGTTTCCCCAAAGCCTAAGCCCTAGAAATTACATTTAATATCAGTTCAGAAACATTAAATGCAGAAGTGTTCCTTCCTTGGTTCTAGTCATCGCAGCTGTAACAAGCCATTTTCATTGGTGTTATAGATGAGACTATCTTTCTCTTGATCTTTTACAGAACAAAACAAATCCATATGCTTCAGAAGTTCATACCAACGTCTGATATTACTCCCTTCTATCAACAAAAACTCTAACCATATAAAAGTATTGCAAATGATATTGATAGATATTAGTAGATGCAAAACTGTCATTTTGATTTGAAAAATCTGAAAAGTGGAATCACTATGTATAACACAATTTTTGAAGATTTACATGATGCATTTAAATTCTATAGTAGTAGGGGTGCTATTTCATAACATGAAATCTTCAGAAAGGAAATAAAATAATAATAAACAAAGCAAAAGTTGTGTGCCAACTACAGCTACTGTGTTTCAAAGAAAAAGTCAACAATAAATGTGACAACCTTGAATATGATATCAGGAAGTACATGTGAGTTTTCATGTGAGCATCTTGACACTGAAGAAATGTGCAATTCCACAAATAGTGTCTTTGAAACCAAATTCATGTCAAAAAAGCAGAGTTTATTTATTTATTTTTTTTTTTGCTTCCTCAGTGTTATCAAATGAGACCTGGACTTATTTGAAGTTGAAGAAGTCAGGAGAAACTACAGAAGCTAGCTCATGAATCCAAGTCCTGCTCATTAAAGATTCAGAGTTTATGGGCAGCACAAAAACTTTAACTTGCAGTCTCTTCCAAAAGTGAAGATACCACCACTGGAATACTTGTATACTGAACCCACTATTTTAAAATGGAATTAAATTATTCTTTAAATTTTTAATGGAAGTTAGAGTTTTGATATGAAATGTTCCCTCAAAGGTCTATGTGTTGAAAGCTTGATCCTAAATACAGCAATAGTCAGCAGTGAGACTCTGAAGGACTGATTGGGTTATGGGAGATTTGGCCTTATCCGGGGCAACCCAGTGATGGGTTTATAATATGGTAGGTTATTAGGAAATGGTGGAACCTAGTAGAACAGACTGTGTCTTCAAGCATGGCTCTTGAGGGTTGTATCCATGGCTGTGGTTCATTCTGACCTCTATCCTCTCTTCCTTTCACTTCCCCTTCACTGGACCCCCTACCTTCCTTCCTCCTCTTTCTTTCCTGACTAGCAGGAGCAGAACAGCTTTGATCTCCTTTGCACTTCAGGCCATGAAGATTTACCTCTCCAGATACAGCTGGCCTAGTGACTGCAGACTGAATTCTCTCCAACTATGACCCAAATATTCACTCTGTTTCTCTCAAGTGTTTGTGGCAATGATGTAAAGTCAGCTGACACATGGTTAAGTACTTTACTATTAAGGAATTGCTCCATTTCTGCAATTTGATTTAGTAAGATGGCTTTAGAAGAAAGACATAACTCAATACCAACTGTTTTACTTTATGGACTACTTTCTTTTGTGTGTTTTACTTTTATTTACGTAGTGTGTGTGTGTGTGTGTGTGTGTGTGTGTGTGTGTGTAAATGTATGCAAGTCTGTATAGATCTGTATGCACACAGGAAGAGGTCAAAAGGGGTGTCAGGTTGGTGTTTTTTTGTTTTTTTTGTTTTTTTGGTTTTTTTTGTCATTTCTCATCTATTCCTTCCAGGAACCTCTGGCTCACTTTTTTGCAGCTCATCTGGAAGCCAGGAAGCCCAAGAAATCCTCCTGTCTCTGCCCTGCAAAGAGCTTGCACATGCTTGCTCTTAAGCACATGCTTGGAGCTGTAGTTACAAGCATGGATGGGGAAACCAAGTTTTTTTATGTGGGTACTGGGATATCAATTTCCTACCTCAAGATTATACTGCAAATCCTGTGACTTACTGAGCCACTTCTCCAGTCCTACTGTATGCATTTCATAGTGAAAACATTAAATGTTTGTAAAAATTTTAAGTAAATGTTAGCACCACTTTCAGTGTTCTATAAGACAAATATCAAATTACCAATTCTATTTTGCTTGATACTAATGATCATTGCAATATATGATCATTCCAAGAACATCAACCTCACTGAATTCAACATAGATACTGCTAAATAGTTAACTGCTTTGAATATTAGACATGATTTCTTGTTTTTGTAAACTACTTTCCTTGCCCAAATTGTTAAAGATCACTAGTTTTTACTGGTTATTTTACTCATTTTTACAAACTATAATTGCCAATATTATGTATAAAAATGTGCTAACCTCACTAGAAACTAAATTAGTGAAACATACTTTAAGCCTTAGATTCACAAAAGCTCAGTATATGGATGCTGGTTGCTGTTGGGTGACATAGGTAAGAGCACAATCAGCTCTTGTGAAGGGTTTTACATTGGCAATCACATTTTGAATGTATACATTCTCCGAATCAGTGAGATGACTTCTGGATATTAATCTGAATGCTAAAGCATACACTATGAGACTCATGTCTAAGACAGCTCATTGTACTGTCATTGAGAACAAGTTATAAGCCATATGCTTCCAAGGTATAAAATGGCATTTAGTAATTCACAGGAATGAGAGGATGCAGAGCTCATTTACAGAGTTGTGTGGACAACACTACCCAACATGATCTTGACAGCAAGGCCACCCACCATGTGATATACTCTGTGGAGTGGAAAATCCAAGATCAATAATGCACCTTCATTTTGCTCATCATACTAATTCCCCTAAGAGCTCAGAAATCAACACAGTGTTCAAAGACAGAAGGTTGGCTGCCTTGATCTGTTTGTCTTAGTGTGTTCACTTTTCCCCAAGGCTAAGACACCCTAGATTCCTAGAGATACATAGGTAATTCTTCAGTTAAAAAGGTTTATGTAAGCATGTATAAGCTGAGCAAATTCAGGCAAGGAATAAACAAGGTATGACCCACCTAAGGAGTGTTGTATGATATCAGAGAAGCAGAGCAGCAGCCTTTAGAGACTTCTTACCTCTGTGAATCCTCAGACAAAATTGGGGGCAGATTTTGTCTCCACCCATCTTATATTCTCCATGTCCCTAGTGCTGGGATTAAAGGTGTGCATCACCACCGCCTGCTCTATTTCTCTTTTAGACTGGTTCATTCCTGTGTAGCCCAGGGTGGCCTTGAACTCCTGATCTTCCTCCTCTCCAGTGCTGAGATTGAAGGTATGCGCCACCATTGCCTGGCTAACTAGTGGCTAGCTTTGCTCTTTGATCTTCAGACAAGTTTTATTTGTCAGAACACAAACAAAACATCACACAACCAAGGAGCATCCGCTGTCTAGGAATAAAGTTCATCCACTCTCCAGGTCCTTTAGAAATTTTCCAGATAAGTAGTTACCAGGGTTTGGGAGAGAGTTTCATGTGACTCTCCATTTTTGAATTTCTTTTTGTTTAGCCTTAGAGTCTGCTTTCTATAACACAGAGATACCAAAATGTGTGTCAACAGAAATTACGTAGCCAAGAGACAAGAGGTATTAATTCAACTTGCTGCACGTTGACTTATTCTGTGCTTTAAACGACCATTGGATGAAAACTATACTTAAGGTGACATTGGAACATTAATCCTCATCGAAACATGGATAAGTCTAGATGACATGTTTTACTCCCTTATCTAGATGTTGATAGTTGCTGTGAGGTTAGGTCTTGTTTTGCTTTTGTTTCTTTGCATTAGTTTGTTAAGACATGATTCTCTCTATTACCCATGCTGGTTTGGAACTATCTAACTAACTTGGGCTGCATCAGAATCACAGCAATGCTTCTGCTTCTGCTTCACAAGCTCTGAGATTACAGGCATGAGCCGTGACACTTAGGGAATTCCAGGTTGTTTTTTTTTTAATTGAATAGCTGGACAATAGAGGAACTCTGGGCCTTTTGCCTAAATGGTGTGATTATCTGGATTGTTTCTATTAGAGGAACATATGCTCTCATGTTTGTCACAGTTCCCAAATATCCCTACTGTTTTTTGGACAGTCACACTCAAATTTATTGCCACCAATCACCTGTTGCTTCCCATTCCCTAATGTGAGATACCTACTTCCCCATCTAGAGAAATGGAGGGACAAAAATGGCAGGCTCTGTGATTGAAGAGGTGAAACTCAAAGTTTTCCAATCCCCCAGATGGTTGTGTGACTATAGCAGGGCAGCCTCCTCGTTCTCTGTCCTCCACGGGCATCTGAGTCCATGAATGTTGCCTTTCTGATGATGATCACCTCTTTACAAAATATAAAAGCCATTCTTGGCCGGAAAATCATTGAAATATGTTTTCAGCCATTCTTTTCCGGTATCGTGCAAATTTAATAGACTCAGGAAAATATTTCTGCTCTGAATAAACTGCCTGATATAACATCCAATTTAATGACATTCTTCCAGTAAAATACAAAAGCAAAGACAGAAATGTTACCTTAGATTCAGATAGCAACATGTGTGCTCCAGCAAAACAACTCCTCCTTCCCTGCGGTTCTCTAGGTAGTTTTTCCAAAGACAAGCATCCATTAATGCACAGTGTATTATTTTGTCATTTTTATGATAAGGTTTCTTGTGTCCTCACATCAGGTCACATTAAAAACTTTATTTTTTTCTCTGTTTCAAAGGTAAGTTAAATGTTTTTCTTTCTATACAAAGCAATAGAATCTAAAATCTCTTTCTGGCACATGTGGTATTAAAAACCCTCTATGACTTTTTGATATGTGAGTAATTCCCCAAGTCTAAGATGCAAGGAATTTGCATGTCTTTTCATAAACTTGCTCCTTTAGAATTATGTAATGGAACTCTGATGAAACAATGGCCATAGAGTCTTGGGAATTTGTCTTCTAGTTGATGCAGTCTTTGACAATGTGGAGAGTTCTGGAATGCCTTGGGGAAATAATACTTTCTAAATAGTCTCTCTTTAATATCTGTTTCAAGGGAAAGAAGGACATTACTGATGCTGAGACCAAAAGATTTTTATTTCCATAATTTAGTTTGAGTGTCTCAGAGCACAGTTAGTTTGATTTGTCTTCATGCATTTCGGACCACAGGTGTTTCCCATTAAGACAAGCAGGCTGACTTTAACGGAATCCTGCTGAGCAGTGGGCACAGGATGCATTCTGTGAACTGCCAATAATTATTTGTCCTGGCTTTGTTTCTGGAGATTCTACTTAAATTGGTTCAAAAGCTGATAATCTGTTTCATCCCTAAAGATTAACCCCTTAAAAAAAATGAGTGTGCTTTCCCATAATTGGACTGAGTGAAAGAGCTCTCTTAATATCGTTGTTAAATTAGAGAATGATTTTTAAAGTGTGATAAAAGGAGGCTTCCGAAGAGCACTCAATGTGTAGCACTGCTAATAAAATAGCTTCAGTGACTTGCTCATTCTCTTCAGCTGACAGTGAGGTGAAGAATAAATCTAAACTGGCTACTACATAAATGCTCATATGACGGACATGCTGACTGCTCCGTCTGTTCGGAAATATGAACTTCAATCTAATCATTTATGAGCTTATTCTAGTCTGCAGGTCTCTAAAACAAGATACACATTTAAAAGCTGATTCTCAGTGGTTCTAAAGTGGAATAGTCCCTTCTCAAAGAATGAGCAAACATCTCAACCCCCATCATGGGTGTGTTGGATACCACCAAATAGACTGTAATGAAAAGTACAACTCTTTTCACTTTTATTATATTGCTTGGCTTATTCTACAGTGTATTTTCAATCTACCCTCTTTAGATACATTTATCACTGAAAGATAGTCTATATTTGTGCTTCTGGGGGTAAAGTGAGCAGAGCTCACATAAACAGCCAGAATACTTTGCCATATTACATTGTTAATCTGGATTAAATAATTCTGACTTAATTTTTAAATTTCTCATTATAATATGCATGTGTATATATATTTGTTTTATATTTGGGTGTGTGGTTATACATGTCTGTTCATGTTCCTACAGTTGCATATATGTATATATGGTACACATATGTATAGATTAGGCAACAACTGTGAGTACTATTCTCAGGAAGTTAGTCTACTTCTTTAAGACAGTATCTCTCATTGGCCTGAAGCTCAGCATGTCTCAGAGACCATCTATCTCTCCTTCCTAGGGCTAGGATTACAGACACAAGGCCCCACACATAGCATTTTTGTGTAGTTTCTGGGTAGAGTCTCTTGCTTTCGTGACAGATACCTTACAGAATGAGTGATCCCCAATACGATTTTATTAATAAGTTTATACTTACATTTATGACTCCTATGAATTAGCTACAAAGTACTTAATGACAGTTTAACTTGACTGTCTATGTTTAAGTCCAAGGAAAAATTTTAAGTGTCATAAAAACAAAAAGGAAAAGTTAATTTCTATTTCAAGTTAAAAGGAAGATATTCTGTGTTTAATTCAGCTGTTTTCATTTATTTTGAAATATGTAATCTATACACATTCCAAAGGGGCCCTTGAACCCCCAAGACATGTAGGAGGAAAAGAGCTTAGTGACTTTAAATGAGTTCATGTTTGAAATCTGGAAAATCTCAGCAAAGTTTGGATTGACAATGGTCACAAAACAGCTACAAAGAATATTTGAATAACAGTGGAAAATAAAAATAATGTTAAAAATAAGTTATGGCTGTTAGTTTGGTGTTTTGTGAGATTCCTAACAGTGGAAGTGGGTTTATCTGAAAAGCTTTTGATTCCCAATAGGTCTCTCTGATGATGCAACAAATCAAATCAGACCAAATCAGACCGAATTAGAAAAAGCCCCAGTTTAATTGTTAAAGCATTCCCAGGTGATTCTCTGGACCCCCAGACAGGAGCCGGGAAAGAGAGACTGAAAAACCAAGTGTCTATTTCTGGAGTGCAGTTTAAATACCTTGTGGGAGTGATGTAGAGCAGCTCTGAGGGTGGAGCTTGGTGGGACTTTCTGAGGGGCAGGTTCTGGGCAGAGAGGTGGGGCTTCCATCAGGGCAGTATATCTGACTCTTGCCTGATACTGGGGCCCTTCCTCCCGCTGGGCCCTGGGCAGTGTCCAGCCTCCATATGGGGGTTTTTGCCTTGTCTTATTGTATCTTGTTTTGTCCTGTTTGACTGTTGTCTCTTGTATGCCTGCTCTTTTCTGAAGATGAAAAGGAGGTGCAGTTGATCTGTGGGAGGGGGAGGAGAGGAGTTAGGAGGAGTGGAGGGAGGGGAAACTGCTTGGGATGTACTGTATGAGAGAATAATCTATTTTCAATTTAAAAAAAAAAGAAAGATAAAACCAGTGGAGAAAAATAGGTCCAGTTCCTAAAGTAAAGAGGAAAGGGAGGCTTTGGGGAGCTACCAGTAGTGATGCTGTTTTATATTGTGTTCAACTGCAAGCAATTGATGTGTTGCAAATACTAAGCAAGTGGGTTTGTGTATGCTAAGGATATTAAAAAAATTAATAAAAACTAATAAAAATTATGCATAAGTCAAACTAAATTTAAAGCATTACCTTTTGAATAGAATTACTGTTATAACATCCATTAAATCTTGAGAAGAGTTATGATTTAGCAATTTATTGCTTCCATCAACTACCATACCTTCTAACTCTGTGGTCTTTTTTGTTGTTGTTGTTGTTGTTCATCTTTCATTATAACAAAAGACTGATTTTCTATGTCTGTGCCTGCACTGACTTGCTCCATATGGAAAGCAACACCTATAATCTTTCACACTGAGGCTTCATGTGGCTACACTTAGGGCGATCTTAGAATGACTCATTTGTTACTCCGATAGGCACAGCTCAGAAGTTTAGGAAACTGGCCTGCATGAGGAAAAGCATAGAACCTAAAAGAACAGTCCACATATATGTTCTCTCCTGTTTACCTTCTACCTACCCAGCCAACAATAATCTTTAACTTGAAAACATCTCCAGAACTTTTTCTGTTGAGAATAGTCATATTGAATTTCCAAGTCAAACAGATGTCTTTGTTGTAGAGGGAAATTTCTCTGGTCCTGCCTTGCCTAGCAGACTAGACGAATCTCTCCCACCTGCAGGCCCATAGCCGCTTATAAAATAATTACTCAGAGGCTTATATTAATTACAAACTGTATGGCCTATGGCTTCAGCTTCTTGCTAGCTAGATCTTACATCTTAATTTAACCCATTCCTATTTGTCTGTATGTTGCCACGTGAGTGGCATTACCAGTCTGCTGGCATCTTGTTGCTCCTTTGGCAGCAGGTGGCATCTCTCCCAACTCCACCTTTTTTTTTTTTAATCTCATCGTCAGTTTGAATGTACCACCTAACCTTATTCTGCCCTGCCATAGGTCAATGCAGCTTTATTTATTATCCAATGGGAGTCATACATATTCACAGCATACAGAAGACATCCCACAGCACTTTGTCACATTTTACTTTCTACTGCTTTGATAATATTGAGGAATATTTTTTAAAGCATCATTTTAGGTTTATCTGGCATGTTACATGGTTGTTTTAGATGCTTCCAATGTCTCCAATAGCTCCTTTGCATGTCCTTGATGGTCTTCCTCCTTTGTCTACCCTTAAAATTACTTCATCCATAGAGGACATTGCATTCACATACCTAGCTTATGAAAATATCTACCAAATATATTTATGACCTCAAAGTTAACCTTCCAGATCTGGTACCAAAAGAGTTTTAGCTTCGTCTGTCTTTTTCAGATGACCCACAGGCAAATAAGTTTAATTTGTTCAAATTTTATTCATGATTTTTCCCTTTGCTCATTTATAAAACTGATGTCTATCAGTTACTTCCCATCTCAATTGTTTACCTAGTATCAACTAAATCAAAGCCTTCAGAATCACCAGGACCTTTGTTGATGCTTTGCTTTTTCTCTCATCATCAAACTAGTTAAATGTGCAAATTTATCTTCTGAATAGTTCTTGATCACTTCTCCATTGCCATGACCTTCACACTATCTAATTTCTATAACTGTGGGACCACATTTTATTGGAGAAAGTTGCCTGTGTCTGTTATATCTTTCTACCTGTAATATTCCACAAGGAATATATTCTTGTAATTGGACCATTCTCTGCATGTGTGTGTATTTATGCACACACACACAGACACACAGACACACACACACACAGACACACACACACACACACACACACACACACACACACACACATTACATTGTTTCATCCAGCAATAATTGTTTAGTATTAAATGAGCATTGGTAAGAGTACACAACTTCAGCCTTAAACATACCCATACCATCATATGTAGAAAGCTATGTCCAGTTAGCTCATCCAGGTTCATCCATAGGGAGTATGAAAAGTCTAGGAGTTAAAAGAAAAAAGGTAATCACCATGGAGAAAGCTAAGAGAACCAGTGGACTATTGTCATATTAAAACTCTAAGTAGCCCACTGCCACAAGAATAAAGAAACCATGAGGCAAGGATATGGGAGATGATAAAACTTATGACAGCAACAATAGGCACTCTGAGATGTATGTTTAGCAGGAAATTTCAGGAAAGGAAAGTCACATTATTGGTGAAGCATTCTGGTGAACACCATGCACTCTCATTTGAGAGTTCCAACAGGAGCATCCATTCCAGTTCCTCTTCTTACCTAGGACCTCTGTGATGAGCTTCCGCCTCTTACAATGCTCTATTACAGACAAGCAAGTAGCCTAATCAAAGCACATTATGAGCTGCTCTAGTACATTCCATTTCATAATACTGTAGTGAGTGTTGTACAAAAAATAATGTGAGTTGCCTTTCTCCATTGTTGCACCAACCACAAGATAAAATCCAGATTCCTAACCATGACATCCAAAATCTTCTAAGTTCTTTTAATTTGAAAATTAAAATCATTTTATAAATAGTTTCAATTTTTCAGTCAACAATACTATGGGGGATATTTACTAAATCTTTCCCTTTTGAATTGTTCAGATTTCAGTTGCTAGACCGGAGCTTTTTTTAAGCCAATAGTCAGTGAGGGAAGAATTTGAGGCAGGGACTCATGTAGCTCAGACTTGAAATGTAATTAAAGATGACCTTGATCATCTGACCCTCATGGTTACATCTTCCAAGTACTGAGATTACAGCCATGTGCCACCATCCACGGTTGGTTTATTAGGTGTCGGGGACTGAAGTCAGGGCTTCCTGCATGCTGGGCAAGGATTGTTCCAGTTGAGCCATCTCTCTGGCCTCACCTTCCTTTATACTCAAACACTTTTTTTTTTTTTCATTACCAGAAAGAATACAGACAGTACTTTTTTAGTTAAGTGTCCAATATGTCCTTTTCTTCATTCTTATTTATTGGCATCTTGTAGCTTATTAATGGTTTTATTGATAACACATTGGTTCATTAGTTGTTTTTTTTTTTTTAAACAGGATTCCCTAAATATCACTCAGTAGAAGGCACATAATTTTATAACCAAGCAATTTCTAAAAAGCTATTAGACCTTATGTTTATATTTGTAAAATGGGAATGGTAGCTCCTCTTTCCACAGTATATTGTGAAGTTTACTTTGGGATGGTACACTTCAAAGGAGTGGGGGCATTTATCCTTTTCTTTTACCTTGTTGAGTTTTACCTTCTCTATCACACTGTATGTGAAAAATTTGCCTTTTTAATGAAGATAATTATGAACATGATTTTTATTATTAATTTACAGAATGAACTGAAGAGACAGATATAGCATGCCAGTCTTTCAGTGTGATATTTCAGAGTGTATGTAGACATAAAAATTAACCCAATCAAATAAATAATGCATGAGTAAAAACTCAATAAGATTTTTTTCTTATTATTAAATATTGTAAGGTTGAGCACAAGAATTATAGATTTTGTCCCAAAATTCATATTAAAAATATCACAGTATATTTAGAGAGTTCAGAATCTCTTCTTACAAACTTTTTCTGGATTTATAGCAATTTTGCAAGTAAATTAGAAGAAAAATCATCTTGAAAGGCTTTATATTTTTCCCTTGGTTGATCATTTATGCATTAAATGGATTGGGTAAGTAACAAAATTAAACTTACAAAGCCAGGCAACAAATAATGGAGATATGTATACTTTCTTCTATTTATATAACATATGTGGAGCAGGCTATCTTCCTTTGGGAACCTCTGAACAGAGGGAGGCAATGTCCAAAGGAAGGGGTCTGTGATGCTGGAGGTGCTACGAAGGTACATCTTCTACAGCTCCGCTATGGCAGTTGAGCTTTTGTAATTTGAAAAGCCAGCGATAGAGAGAGCATGATATCTGACTGCAAGTCTTTGAATGGTTGTCATGTGAAAGTATTTAGTTTAGTTTCCTAGTCTCAATGACAGAATGAAATGAAGACAGAGAGTGGAAGACATTGACTTAACATTAAAAGGGGAAAAAAAAGAACTTTAAAACTTCTGGAGATACCAATGACATTATAATGGACTCTCTAGAAAGGGAGTCAGTTCCTGCAATCTGGGAGGCTGAGGTCAGTGGGTGATCCAAGGAAAGAATCTTCTCCTAAGGGTAAGAAATTCAGTTCCTCTCTTCACCTAGCAGAGAGGTTAAGTCCTAGATGAGTCTGCTCCATGCTGAAAATATCCTGTCCCAAATGCCTTCAATATGCCTAGCTCCTAGGCATCACAGATGAATAGCACAGGGCCGCTCGCTAGGCTGGATTCTTGTGGATGCTTATGCTGCTCCCCATTGTGACAGAGGGTAATATAGCATCTCCCCCGCCTAAACCAAAAATTCAAAATTCTACTGCCATTTTTATCCATTGTTTCATAAAATTGAAAACCATAGGTCGAATGATTGTAAGCAGAAAACAGACACAAGCAACATCCTGATCATTTGAACTTTTTCAATTACTCCATGAAAGCAAAATTTAAGAAATTAAAATTATTATCCATTTCAATTAAAATTAAATATATATATGTGTGTGTATGTGTGTGTGTTTAAAAAACCGTTTAATGCAGACAAAATTGACAAGTGTGCATGAAGACAAAAGGAAAAAGAAAAACTTTCATTTAATGCACATAATTTTTAATTATTTGTATCCTTGGAGAAGATTAAAAGGCAGCTACATTTATGAAACATTAAAATAACTGGATCCATATCAGTTGTACTGCTTACATGTCCATTAACCTAATTAACTTTGAAATCTAGTAATTAACTGACCCATGAAGTCACGGGCCAATGAATAAATGAACTTCTCAAGATTTCAAAAAAGTAAGTCATTGATTTATACTCAGAGATTGCATCTTTAGGAAGTGCATCCATACCTTGAATTTTGCATGAAGTTATGTAATTATACAATTAGGTAACATGCATTTAGCTACAGTCAACAGAGTTCTGATTTGACTGCCAATTAAGGCTGCATGTTGACTACTACTTAAGTGAAGTATGATGCGGAGGGTAAAAGATTACCTCATCAAGTCTGAATCTGTCTTTCCTCTAACAGATTCCAACCTACATCCAGTATGCTATTAAATCACAGAACACTAGACACAGGACAAACTCCAAGGCAAGTGTCAGTGTAGATATTCACTTCCTAGTGAACAAGCAGTGTAGCTACCTACCATAAAGGACTTCCGGCGTGCAGTTCCTAGATGCCTGCAGAATTATGTAGGACATGCATGCACACACACACACCCCCCACACACACACAAACACACACACACACACACAAAGGATGACAGAAAGAAAGATGGATTAGAAAGAAAGTAGGGAAGAAAGGAGAGAAGGAGGAAGGGAAGATAGAAAGGTAGGCAGAAAAGGGGACAAAACAGAATAAGAAGGAAGGGAGGATTGTGATTTTTGACTGGGGAACAGGTTAGGTTAAAAAAGACGGAAACATTGCAGAACTCATTTTGACATGTTTTAAATAATGGCCGGAAAATAGCATAACACCCGCAGTGCGGTTAAATCTTTCCCACTCGTTAATGGAGGGATACAAAGGTCACTGCTGTGCAGAGAGAATTGGCTAATCCCTCTGATGCATGGTGTATCTAGTACCTCCTTTATTTGATTTTGTGGGGGAAAGCTGGTCTGAATTAGGCCTTCAGTAATTATTGTGTGGACCTGACATAAACTTTAACAAGTCTCATAATGGTCTATCCATATATCAGTCCAATTATTACACACTGACTCAAGCGATTGGGTGGCGGACATTGTACTGTTCACTCAGAATTTCTTTAAATTATTTTATGTGTCACACAATGCAGAAGAAAACAGACATGTAAATTAGAGAAATAAGTAGAATACCACCCATGGGAAACAAAGCTGTTTTTAAGGTTATGTCTGAAGGAGATGCTGAAAGAGTTCAGCCTGGAAGTCTGAAATTGTGCTTGAAGCTGCAATTATCCTCTTCCTGGCAGAATAAGCTCTTATCTGAAAAGATGCTACATGTGTCTTTAAAAGGCATAAGAAACAGGAGTCCAAGATATAAGTAAGACCCAAGATGCTTCCTGTACTGAGAACCAAAGCAAAGTTATTGAGAAGTAGATGCTGGCTCTGGCGATGTACGCATAGATGAGAAGACATGGGTGGAAATCAGTGCAATTTCAACTGCTATGCTATTGTCATTAAAAAACATTAAAGGACAGAACAGCATGACCCTTAAATCTCCTCATTTTTAATGAATTTCTAAATAAAATAAATTTTTTGGTATTTAATCTCATATTCCTAGAATAATTCTAAACCCAGACTGTCCTGTTTCAAGACCACTGCAATCAAATATTCCTTTCACATCAACAGCCAGGGCACAGACATCTTTTTTTGCCTTTTAACTTGGGGAAAGTGTTCTTTCTCCTGCTTTTGTTCGCTTATCCATCACTGAGAGGTTAGTGTTAAAGTGACGTTTCGCTATGCTCCTGTAGATCCGATTCTTTCCACAATCATTATTTAAATTTCCTATACAGAGTCTATTAAAATATATGAAAATGGAGTCTGTGTGAAACATGACCTGCACATGACCTGAAGCAGAATGGAAATCAAAGCCGTTTCCCTTCTTTTTCTTTTCCATTTTTTGTCATTGGGTTAAGTAGTTATTTCAAAATGTGTTTCGCTATTCCTCCCTGCAAATGCATCTTTAGATCAAATACAATGAAAACAGTGCAGTGGTAAATTATACGGGAGCTCACTTGTAGTGTTTATCTGCTGCTCAGTGTCTTTCTCTTACTTCTTCATTGTACGTCTTAAGAGGTTTCAAATAAACTCCTAGATAGAGTGAGAGGTTGAGGTCCCAGGTCCATAGATAGCACAGGCCACTATGTGCAGATGCTTCTGTCAATCCAGTGTCTCAAGGACTCATTTTATGCAGCTCTTTTGGGAAAAAGTTTTGTACATTTCCTTTTGACATTTAAATTTTTCATGATGCAAATTTTAAAAGAAAGTATTCCTAAATTGTGCCCCAAATGTCTGATTTGCACTAGTATACACTAAGTACTCTTTCAGAGAATACCAAAATCAGAGAAAAATGTGCTTACAATTTGCTTTCAGCTTGGAAATAGTTAAAAAAAAATAGCTTCTGGAAGCTATGCAATCAATGGCTTTCATGATATTTCCACCCCTAAAAATTATTTTTAGATTTAATCTATGTAATCCAATTAAAACCATACATCTACATAGAGACTTTAAAAACATGTTATTTGGACACTTTCTATAGAAATAGAAAAAAATTACTAAATATTTGGCTTTACTTAAAAAAAAATTGAAACTCATGCTAGATCTCAGTAAAGCAATATTGAATAGTTTCACTTGAATTGTCCAAAATCTCAAATCTGCACTGAAGGAGATTCAGTCTTAATAATGTAGCATAATAATTTCTGTGGAAGTTATTTTTCTCTTGTTCTTTGATAAAACAAAACAAAGTATCATTGCTAGTTTTGAAAGGATTCTTTCAACAAATGCAGTTACAAGAAGACCCAAGGTTACTGGAAGCAGGACCATGACAAACTTTAATGGTAAATAAAGAAAACTGAAACACAAACACACTTTATTGAGAGCAGTGAAAAGCTGTTTCCGTGAAAAAATAAATGGAAAATGACAGACTTTGGAAAAAAGTCAAAGTAGATTAGAGTGTGTGCCTGAGAAGAAGAGGCAAGAAGGGAGGGGGGGTAGCAAAAGACAAGAAGAAGAGGGAAAGAAGTGCAAAGGGAGCAGAAGAGAAAAGGAAGAAAGCCAAATAAACACTCTGTGTGTCTGCCAGGATGCCTTCCGTAACTGAAAACACTGTGCACAATCCTATAAATGTGTTCTTCCTAGTTCCAGGCCTGGGAACTTAATGTGGAAGCAACAAACAGTATTGAGAGGTCTCATCCTTAAGTTTGCATAGGTCATGTAGTCAGAGCCCTAAAGAATAGAGTAATGTCATTTTTCTGGAGTGAGACTGTAATAAAATCAAGTTTGTCCCTCAGTCTATCTTCATGTGATGCTTTACACACACACACACACACACATACATATATATATATATGTGTATATGTGTGTGTGTGTGTGTATGTATATGTATATATATGACAGCAATATGTGTATATGTACATATATATGACATAGTAATGTATATATATGACATAGCTATAGATAGATAGATAGATAGATAGATAGATAGATAGATAGATAGATAGATGACAGATAGATAGATAGAGAGAGAGAGACAGAGACAGACAGACAGACGACAGACAGACAGAGACAGCAGTCATGCAGTCACGTTCTCACTGGGTAGAGCTTCTTGGTCATGAGTGTTCCTAGACTCCCTAAGTGTGACCTGAATAAAATTCTACTCATTGTAATTCATCAGTCTGTGACAAGGTTATTGATGGCACAAAATGGACTGGGACACCATGTAAGTCAAGGCAGTGAAAGTTGAAAATTACTAGTTTGCATTCTTTTTTTATTATTTATTTATTTTATTTTACAATACTATTCAGTTCAACATAACAGCCACAGATTTCCTTGTTCTCCCCCTTCCTGCCCCCCTCCCCTTCCCCCAGCCCACCCCTCTTTCCCACCACCTCCAGATCAAAGCCACCCCCGGGGACTGAGATCGACCTGATAGACTCAGTCCAGGCATTCTTCTGATTGTTATTTTTTTAAAGGAAGAAGAGCGAAAAATAATTTTACAGAAATATGTTCCCATAGATCATATAAGAAATACAAAAAAATGTTAAATAGGTAAATAATAAAAACAATTGGAATTCCATTTTAACAAATTAAATGAATTATGAATACATTGTTTAATGTGGCTGCCAGGTACTGTGTGGTTTAATGAACAGACATAAATACAGGTAAAACATGCATACACACAGAATAAAATAAATCCATATTTTTTTAAAGAAAGATTTTTTATTGAAATTTTAAAAAACAACAATAATAAACTCTCAGTTAAATCTACAACAATTAAGGGTCAACGTCATTGAACCAGTCTAATGTTGACTTTGATCTCCTTCTCTGGTAGAGAATTGGCACAGAGCATGTGAAATGATCCCCATTCTCCACAGATATTTACCTGTAGGTTCACTTTTTATGTTGGTGTTTCCTTGACCCACAATCTCACTTTTTCCAAGTCATTCAGTCAGAGAGAGAACCCTGGGTAGGATATCAGAGGCCTCTTGATGCCCGTCTTCCTCCTTTATCTGGTATTTGAGAAGCTTCACACATCATTTCACTCTAGGGAAAGAATGTTGCCAGAGAAGCTCAGCTAAGCAGACTGGGTGCAAAAGATTCTACTAAACACTTTCCATTGGCCACCGGCAATTTCCTTGGCAGTCCTACCACTGGAACTGTAACTATCATAACTGTTTTCCTTCTGGGTGATGGACCTTGGGTGAGACTGCTTCCATTTTTAGTTAATTTTCTCTCCACTGATGTCCAATTTCCTCTCTACTCAATAGGATGAAAATACAGATTCAATATGTACAACATCCTGCTGTGTAATGTGAAATATATATATATATATATAAACGACTCTGACCAGGCCCAACCTCCACACTCACAAGTATCTAGACCATGCTATAGAAAGAACCGAGCTAGCCACTCTCACAGCATCCTTAGAATCTCACATGGGAGTGCTGACCATTCCTAACTATTGGAATTCAATTCAATGTCTTCCCCACCAGATTATGCAATCCATTTGGTAGAGACAATTTCTTGCTTGCTCACCACATTTATCATTTACTCACCATGTGATAAATGTACATTAAATGATTAAGGTGGGAAGGGGTGGGTCATTATCAGTTTTTTTTTTCATCAACAGATATTTTTGAAGCATCTACTAAGCTCTAGACACTGTCTAGTTTGTAGGAAAAGAGACAAATGAGGTATCACTTTCAGAAAAAAATTAATTGAAATGATTAGTCTAAACATCTACCTACAGTCTTTACACCCTTGAGAATAAGAGTAAAGGACTCGGGTCTCTAGAAGGTCTAAGGCAAAAGGTGAAATAATTATTTTTAAGTCATAATGCTAATACTTTGAGACATAAAGTGATTTTATATTATACAGACATTCCCAACATATCCAATTTAATCTTTAGAAATAAAGAAATATGTACAAATTTCCCTGTGGTATGATAGAAAGGTCATGGTCATTGGGGTAAGTTAAGCCCTGATTTTAAATTCTAATGCTTCCATTTAACAACTGTGATAAAGGGAATTTTAATGTAAATAAATTAGCATCAATTTACTGAACTTCTTTATTAGTTAATATAATAATAAGTATTCTCTAAGTATCTGCTGAGGATTACCTCAAATTTTATGCATAAAACCTTTAGCATACTGCATGGAACATAGTAGCCATTCGGCTAAGGCTGGCAATCTTGGCAAATTTAAATTCTAATATAACTCTAGACCCATGAGGGTAAATATCCTTATCCCAAACTATCCTTTTTCTTGTCATAAGGAAATCAAAATTTTGCCCCTGACAATACTTAAAATTTTAAGAGACCATGCAAATTAAAGACCAAAATGAGTTTTGTGAAATGTTTCCTATTATTCTAGCTAGATTGTACAGTTTTTTTATATGTTGATAAAAATAACAAATTGCTATATCTTTCCATAGAAGGTATTTATATATTATTGTTGTCACAGTGTTATCATCTAATAAAAATATCCGAATGAACTTAGGCTTAGAAGATGAATAAAAATTTATGAGTGAATATTTCACAACTTTTCTCATATCTATGATTGTTAAAAATAATAGATATTATCAAGTGCTCTTTTTTTTAACCAGTTCCTTGATATCCTAATGCAAGGATCTGCAGTACAAAATACTAAGCAGAAGCCCTAAACAAACCAGGAGAACAGCTTCATCACACAACAATGAGTTCAGGTTGCTGGAATCTAATACCTGCCAGATGGGTGTTTAGACCCAATTTCAACTCTTGTCTTCTTTTCCTTTAATGATTCTTCATTGACCTTGCTTTCCTGCCCATGAAACTCAGGCTGAGTGACATGATAGTTTTAGCTTACTCAAAAACAATCCATGTTCCATAATTATTACTACCTGTAGATGTGATAATAAAAGCTTTACCCAGTCCCCTCTTCACAACATCTTGAGGTACCTCATAGTAGGCACCAGCACTACAGAAATAGAATCTATATGGCATTTTCTGCCCTCCTCCAACCCTGTTCTTTTACCACTTTCTCCACTCTTTGATTTCTGAATATTCCAAACTTCTATAGAAAAGAGGGAAACAATTAAGTATTTTTTGGAGCAGAATTGAATCAGTGGTTTAGATCACTGATTGTTCTTCGTGAGGACCCAGGTTTGATTCCCAGCACCCACATAGCAGCTTATAGCTGACTGTAACTCCAGTTCCAGAATATCAGATACCCTTTTCAGACCTCCTGTGATGCACAGACATAGACACATACAAGCCAGTCATAGTCATAATAAAATAAATAATTTTAAATGAATTTTTAAATTTCAAATAAAAAATCCCTCCAATTAAATCTGCCATGATGCCTGGCTTCACTTCTCTGAACCAGTCTAATGATGGATTTGATCTTCTTCTTTGATGAAGAATTATCACAGAGCATGTGAGTTTATTCCATCCTTCACGGATTCTTACCTGTACACATCTTGTCAAGATGTCAACATCACCTACTGATTCTTAAGTTGGTGTTTCCTCAGCCCACAATCTTATTTCCTCCAAGTCACTCAGTCACAGAAAGAATCCTGGGCAGTATGTCAGGTCCTCCTGATTGTCTCTCTACCTTTCTCCTGCGTGTTTTCCTGCCTACTATATCTGTGGAAAGCTTAACACACCATTTACCTCCTAAGGAAAGAATATTGCTCTATTTCTCTTTTGATGTTTCAGACAACCATAATTCACAAAACATTGTGCTTCTCCAACTCCAGAGCACACATCACAAACTCAGAGTAGTTTGGTTGAAACTTTGTCCCTCAATATTTTGAAAAGGCTATGGACAGACACTAGGAAGTAGACTGTAGCCTAGCAGCTTTTCCCAAAACTCCCACTGTTATCTTCACTTTCAATAATTTTGTGCTTGTAAAGTGGCTAAGAAAGCCTAAATTCACCAAGTTTGTTTCCATAATTTCACTATTTGTTCTTTCATGATGGTGTCATAATTCAGCTTATATTAAGGCACTAACTGTCTTGAGCAGTCAGCTGGAACTGATGTAAAATATTCCATTTTATCATTCTGTCACATGACTTTAACCTAAGGTTACATTTATCTAATAAAAAAGACATCTCCTTTTAAAGATTATGGTTTTCTTTGCTTTGTGTGCAATGAAGGCAGACATTGCTTATATTGTGCATTGTGGTTTTTGGAATGTGATTTGTCAATAAAATAAAGATCTGGCCACTAGTTCTGTGTCTTTTATTTGATATTTAATTCATAGGTTGATTTGAATGCCTTTAAAATATGGCTATAATTTATCTCCTTCATTTTCATAAACAAGGAAATTAAAAACCTGAAGTGGTGAGTGAAATTCCCAAGTAATCATTCATAAAAAATAAGAAGTTTAGGGCCAGAACAGAAACACAATTAGCTTGACTCCCAGTCAGTCCAGTGCTCTTTCCACTGCAGACACTCATTTTTAAAAAGTGACAGAAAATAGTGGGGGATGGAAAGGATAATTAGAAAAAGAAAGAATAAAACTTTCTGATAATGCTACAAATAAATATTGACATTTTCTAGTGTTTACAGCATCTTAAGGACAGTGTGTAGCCTCTTTACTCTCACAGAAGTCCTCTGAGTCTATGCTGGAGTTATTTCGGGTGTACCAATGAGAAGAAAGAGACCCGAAGTGGCATGTGAGGAGCTTACATTACAGCCATTACAATTGGCAGCAAAGTCTGGATGAGGAGCTGGCTATCCTTCATCTGGAAGTGATTTCCATTTATTCAAATGAAACTGTGTGAAGTTCTCATCAATAGGTAGTAGAAAGACAGAATTCAAAGGAAAGACCAAACTGATACATAAGAGAAATTTCAAGGTACCCATGAATTATAATTAATTACAGGAAACAGCATGAAGAAATCAGAAACATATCAAGGGATTGTATATGAAAATGGTCTACTGATATAAAAAAAATTGTCCTAATCATTCTATCTCCATGTTCTTTTCCTATCATCCCTGCAGGTTATTAAAGTACACTGTAAGTCAAATTTAACTCAGTTATTGTATGTGTTTCTAGAACTTAATGCTTCTTTCATTTAAAAAACCATCTTTCAGGAACTCATTACAATGTCCTTACAATTTGTTTTTTGTGTCCATGTTCTAAAAGTGTATGTTTCTAAAATATTTGAAATCAGTTGAGAAAAAAAAAGAAGTGGTCTCACACTTAGGGTCTTGGCTTCTGCTGTGCATGGATTTTTCTCTCTCTACCATTTGTTTTGTTTCTGGGAAAACAGCAGAGAAACTGAATCTTAAACTCAGGGCATGTGCAACTTTGTTGGGCTTTGCTTTTCTGATTTAAACAAAACCCCAAACAGAGGAGATATTTATCTTTCAAGGGTGGCACTCATGGTTGGGACAGTGTCTTATTTCTCTTTCTTTCCAGGAATTCTAGATGTGAGGAAAAATATGCAGCAAAGCTTGGACAGCACATTCCAGTGAAAAGAATTAATTATCCAATGAGGCTAAGAAATTCTTGGAGCAGAATGAGAGATTTGGGGAAGTTATTCATAGAGTAATTAGTCAGAGAAACCTTCTAGATGTGGAGCAGTGGGTCCCTGTTGGATTTTACCTCACCTTGGGCTGAAGCTAGATCCAAGAAGCACTGCTCGAAAGTATCATGAGACTCTTCTGGAATCATCTTGTTTCCTTGTTTTGAACTTGCCTCAGCCAAACATTGTTTTAGGTTTCATACATATGAATATTAATTATATATACGTATATATATCATATATATTATTCCTATGTAGGGATGACCTTGCCTTCTTTATTATAGAAGTGAAGTTTATTCATCAATTTATATTAGACTTCATCAGAACAAGAAATACTTTTTGAAGCAAACTGACAGAATGCCTTTCAAAATACTGTTTTGGCTTGTAACTGTTGTTCTTTAAGCATGATGGCTGCAGCCCCAGGGCTGAAAAGTAAAACTAGAATTACAGCTGTTCGGTGTAATATTCAAATAATGTTTGCTATTGATTTAGGACAATCAGGCAGCTCAGAATCTGTTTCCTTTCATTTACGTTCTTGACATCAAAGTCGCTGAGTGTTATGATGTTGTAGTGATGCCGTTAGGAGAAAACATTAATTCTACTGACAGTAGGATCCTGTATTTTCATTGCTTTGCCTTGACATATTTGTGTGCTCTCTATTCACCAGTAAACAGAAGAATCCTATCTGCAAACATGGAAGAATAATGAATTATGAAATTATTCTGACAGTTCATTCATATGAAGAAGACCTTGTAGAAAGCAAGATGTAGTATAGTCCCTGTTGACCCGGGGCCTATTTTGTAAAGGTTTAACCTTTTGTTACTTAATAAAATTCAACCATGCTATGGGTCAGGATACTACATAGTGAAGCCTGAGGGAATGCATCTGAAGGCAGTGTGGTTCACACAGGGAATGGCAGAGAGGAGAATAAAACCATTTAAATCAGCAGTTGACAAAGGATGTGACCCTTAGCCAGTTGCTTAACCTCCTTGGACTCTGGTTGCCACAGCTGAGAAGAAATAACACTTTAAGCATAAAAAGTACCCACTGCTTTCTCCTTTACACAATTGGGGTAGGGATTAATGAAATAATATATGAAGGCAAGCTAATCTCCAGAGGAACAAGCATTAAAGTACATACAGCCAAGCATGATTACCAATAATTATGCTAGGTGACCTCTATGATCAGGAAAGAGTTTGAATCTCTGACTGCATAATTACACAGTGAAGGAGTTTATTTATTTATTTATCTATTTACCTATTTATTTATTGTTGTGCTCTCTCTGAAATATCCAGAAGATATTAATGATACTTTGAAACTACAAGACAAGATTTCACTTAGATATGGTAAGTGCTCCCATTTGAACAACTATTAAACAGCTAGGAATTGTCTGGTACATCCTACTATTTTGGGTAGAATATTGGAAGCTTGTAAACATGAGCAAATGTAACTTTTAAACAGTAAGTTTTAGGTACTAAATGGTGTATAGAAAATATGTAATCCCTATTTTCCTGAAATGAGGAATATTTAATAAGCAGCTGTTACCATCTGCCATTATTAGCTCGACTATGGTGTGAAAGGAAGATTTTTAAATTAGAATTGACTTGGGGCATTCTTGCCTCTTTTCTGGTGTCTAGCAACACAGCATATCTCTCTCTCTCTCTCTCTCTCTCTCTCTCTCTCTCTCTCTCTCTCTCTCTTTGGTTTTTCAAAACAGAGTTTCTCTGAGTAGCTTTGCGCCTTTCCTGGAACTCGCTTTGTAGACCAGGCTGACCTGAAACTCAAAGAGATCTGCCTGCTTCTGCCTCCTGGGTGCTGGGATTAAAGGTGTGCGCCACTACCGCCCGGCAACACAGCATCTCCTGACTGTAGCAGAATACATGTGCTCAGCACCACAACCAGTTCTTTAACTGATTTCCTCTTGGATATTAACCAGAATTATGACAGTAGTCATATTAACCCACTTATTCTTTCATTAATGATTTAACCAAGTCTACTGTTTTCTAGCACTGCGCAGTATGCTGAGGATATAGGAAGAGATGTAGATGTTCACATTTCAGGGAAGGAGAAGTCAGGAGTGACCTCATATCTGTGCTAACAGTGGAGTGGTGATACAATAAAAATAACTGCTATTCATTAAAGATGGAAATTTAAGAAAATGATTAAAAAATCAGACATAACTAATGCAAAGACCTTGAAGGAGAATGAGATCAGAAGTAAAAATGACAATATGGGCCACATGAGCTCAGGATACTCTGTAGGGTGGAGACCTCAAGAGATGTTTTTACATGCATGGTACTTAGAAAGAGGCCTGTGCACTCTCACTGTAGAGAGCCACACAATACTAATGAAAAATCACTGCCTATACTATGGGTATAAAAAGGCAATGAAACCACCTACAGATGTTAAGGAGCCAAATCCTTTATCATATGTATTTAACTCTTTGTAATTCCATAGTTACAAAAATAAGATAAACATAGTGTGTAATACCCCACATAGGTAGAGATATTCCTTACCCTTTGCTATGGGCTTCTCACTTTTATCTCTAGCATATGTGGGTCAAGGATCATTTGTGTAAAAACAAAGATAGGTTAAAAAAAACCACAAGGTATGGCAGACTTTTATTAGGAATCATTTCATTGTCTATTTTTTTTTATGCCAGTCATATTTGGTTTTATCCTCTCTGGGCTTTCCTGTCTCTGGATCTGCACCTTCCAAGCAGTGTAAGAGGTGAGCTTCCTCTTGTGGCATGGGCCTCAAGTTGGACTAGTCATTAGTTGGTCTTGCCCCTGAGAGGATTTGGCCAGCAACTGATGAAAACAGATGCAGAGACTCACAGTCAAACTCTAGGTGGAGCTTGGGGAATCTTGCAGAAGATGGGGAAGGAAGGATTTTAGGAACCAGAGGGGTCAGGGACACAAGAAAACCCACGGAATCAACTTGTCTAGGCTCATCAGGGCTCACAGAGACAGAACCGACAACCCAAGGAACCTGCATAGATCTGACATAGGTCCCCTGCACATGTGTTACAGTTGTGTGGCTTAGTCTTCTTATGGGACCCCTAACAGTGAGAGTTGGGGGAGGAGGCTGTCTCTGACTGCTTTGCTTGCTTTTGGGACTCTTTCCTCCTAATGGGTTGCCTTATCCAGCCTTGGGGGAGGAGCTTAGTCTTACTACAACTTGGTATGCTATGTTGGGTTGATATCCATGGGAGGCCCTTTTTGAGAAAAAAATAATGAATGGGACTGGGAAGAGAGGAAGGAGAGGTGTGGTAATATTTTAATTGTGCTGAAATGTGATTTTATTTGTATGTTAATAAATAAAGTTTGCCTGGATATCAGAGGTCATTAGCGAGTCAGAGCCAAGAATTGAAGTCAGATGGTGGTAGCCCATGCCCTTAATCTGATCACATGGCAGGCAGAGTCTCTGTGTAGTTAAGGACACAGCCAAGCATGGTGACCCTTGAGTCTTTAATCCCAGTACAAACCATAGAGACCAGGAGGTCTGTATAGATAGGCAGTGATGAGGAAGTCATGTGGCTGGGCTTAGAGCCAATGAGAAGTCAGAACAGAAAAGCAATAAAACACAAGACCCATGGGAAGAAGGTGTCTCTCTGAGGGGAAGGACAACAGAGAGTGGTAAGCTAAAGGTAGATGTAGCTCTTGCTCTGATCCCTATATTTGACTCTGTGTTTCTTATTTAATAAGATCATTTAGAAATTTGTCTACAGAGGAGAAACTGCTATTAGGATATAATACATAAGAGAAGAAATTTTTTAATGCTATGAAATGATTTAAATTTCATGTCAGAAATTCCAGTATTTCAAATGATTTCCCAATTCACAATTGTATAAAAGAAGTGAGGTTTAATCAAAAGTAACACAACTTTAGGTGATATGAACATCCTATTTTATGGCAACCTTCAGATACTTAGTTGAAATCACTCTCAGTTGAAAGTTTAATGAAAGTTTTTCAGTTACAAATTCATATCAAAGGAAGACTTTACAACTGTATTATTGAAACAAATATTTAATAAATAAGTTAGTAGATGAAAAACAGCAGGAGGAGTGGAAAGAGAGTACCTACCTTCCAGTGACACATTGAGTGAGTTCTCCGTGGGCTTTCATTTATGTTCATGTACAGTAGCTGGCTCAGGGTGGATCTATAATGGACTTGAAACTAATTTAAGGCAACTTTGTTACATGTGCAAATGTAAAACATACCAGATAAAAATATTTGCTTAGGCAAACCTACACAGTGGAAAATGCAGACAGTTTTCACTGAGAATTTTAAATACATGTGAATGATGTGGACTTTATTTAATGTGCCTTTCTAAAAGGTGAGTAAAACAGGGGATTCATGGTTAAGTCTACTAAGCATTTCTCAGCTTTGTAAGATGCATTATCTTGGAACACTGTCAAATCTCTGGCATCTTGTAGGCAGAAGGAGATGGTTCGATTGATGGGGTGCTTTCTGTACAAGTATCATAACCTTAGATCAGCAGCATTAATACTAAAACACAGGTGCAGCAGGATGTGCCTACCATCCAGAGCTGGGAAGACAGACAGGCAGATCTGTGGAGCTAACTCATACCATCCTAACTAAGTGGCAGTGCTTACAGTTTAGTGAGAGACCCCAGAGCAAAACAAACAAACAAGGAGAAAGATTTAAAAAGACATTTGAGGTTGACTTCTAGTCTCCATATGCCTATGTTCACATGTTCACTTGAACCCACATGTACACATGCATTTACGAAGGAACATGTATTGGACAACATGAACACACTACACAAATGTGACAGAAAGTTATTATGCAAACAAAATATCTGGTTTTAAAGGGTAGAAAGTTGATTTTTTCAATTAATCTCTCCAATGAGACTTTTGAAAAAGAGTATGGTCCAATAATCACCTGTCCTGTAGTGTAGAAAATAGCTACCAAAAAAAAAAAAAACAGCTAATTTTTGTTAAGCACCTTGTCAATAGACCAAAAGATAACCTAAACCTACCAAATGTGGAAAGCAATTGTATTAAGACCACTTTGAACTTATTTGTTTAGAACATTTTTTTTTAATTTGAGGAGAGGTTTAAAAGACTGATGAGTTAATTTGAATAGAGACATATATTGAGTGTCTACTACATATAAAGTGTCATGTCTACAGGTGTGGCACAAGAGGAAAATAAACCACATTTCCTTTGAGATTTGCAAGTTTCCATGTATATGAACAAGTCACTTTCCTTGAATATAATTATTGACATTATTTTCATTCCTCTCATGTAAGAAAGAATCTAGAATTATACTGCAAGTGTAATTTGCTATGTGACAACAGAATGATGGAGAATAAAGCTTCCTTTTAAGTCATGCTTATAAAAAAGTAGGACTATTCCATGTTCTATATCATTCCCTCACTTTCCACTCCATTCCTAAACAATCTTGTCCCTTCCTGTAGTATTAAATAACATTTATAAACCAACAAGTCCCAAATTTCTGTTTGTATCTAAGACTTCTTTTTCCTCTGAGCTTCGGGCTCATATAGCTAACTCTGTTTAATGTCTTCGCTTGACTATCCCACAGGAGTATCAAATTAAATGTCTTCATCAGTCATGGTTCTTAGTCAAAAGCATCAGACATAGATGCTGGAAGAGAAAAATATACTGTTGGAGAGATACTGAGAAACTCACAGAATTGTGATCACATTTCTTGAAGAATATAATGAATCCCACACAACATATCACTGTTAAATGGCTACCACAATGTAAGTTTTCTCACAAAAAAATCTAGATAGTAAATATTTTAGGTATTGTGGCTATATACAATCTCACATACTTTGCTTCATTTTTACAACTTATAAAAATAAGGAAATTATTTTTTGCTTATGTGTTCTGTGAAATAAATAACAATGGCATTTAGGGATACAGTTTTCAACTTCTGGTTATGGACAATGCTATTATGAACTAATTTCCAGTTATATACTAAAAGCTCAATGATAATTGATCTCCCTACTTCTTTATCTTTCTTCTGTCTATTCAGAGAAAACCATACGAGTGGTCTTTTGAAAGTTTAAATGTGATAGGGCCACTTGTTTCTTAATGGTGCTCACAGATTACTGGCAATAACTTTATATAGAAATGGAGGTGGCTTTGAGCCACCTTTAAGACTTCCAGTCTTCTTTGGAATCCTGACGCACTGTTCACATGGCTGAACAAGTATGGCCTTTTGAGTAGGTCAGCCTTCCTTCCTTTCTATGAACGTCATTCTCTGTCCTAATTCAGACTTTTCTCACAGTCCCACAGTCCTCTTTCACTGGAAATCATTGTCTCATTTTTTCCTCCATTTTTGAAGGCTGAGTGCCACATGTTTTTTTCTGACTACTTCAACCAAAATCAAGTTACTCTTCCTTTCAATCCAAAAGCACCCTCTTATATTTCTGCACAGTCTTTTGCTCTGTCTACAGCTTCTTAATTGACTCTTTGTAAAGCTTGTCTGCTCCTCTAGAATGTAAATTTCAAGACAAAGACAAAGTTGGATTATTTCCTTGCTATAAATTTCATGGGAAACATCTTATCATTTCCCCAAAGAGTTATCAGTTGAATGAAAAACTAAAGGGATATATCATCCCAGCTGGAGAAGTTCAGGAAACCAATCTCTGGGCTTGTATAATTTAAGAATACAAAGAATTTAGAAAGGCGACTTAGTAAAGTTTTAGATAGAATCCTGGGACCTCAAAGAGTGAGCTGTACAAAGCACTGAGTTATATGGTAATCAAAGGATAGATAAGAATATTATTTAGAAAACTGGGTTGGAAGCAAATTGTAGACCATCTTGGATGCTGAGATGAGAGACATACTTTATCTTAATTGCCTAATAGGCTATCCCCCTATGGTGTTCTGTGAGCTTTTAATATCTTTAAATCAGTGTAACTCTGAAAGGGAAGGCTGCTGTTATAGAATGAATCTAAGTTGAACCTCAGCATCCCTCCCTTCTGATGCTCAAATTCTTCTGTCTCTTCTTCTGCCCATTGAGTCTATTTCTAACCATCCTGTGTGGCAAGGGTAATGGGAAGTCTGGCACACTACTCCCACAAAGGAACTTCTTTCATTGATTTTGATAATACAAGTTGATTATGTCGGTGAGACCCATGTAGCAAGATATACTGAATTCTGCAAACAAACATGTGAGATCAGAATTGATTGCTCATAGTCTTGAAAAGAGACCTCAACCCTTAGTGGAAGCTTGCTTGCAGTCTCGCAGAAACTGAACCAACCAGAGGTTCCTGATCGATAGACCATGAGGGAACAAAGTCATTGTTTTATGATCCAGGTGTATAATAACCTAGTAATAGATACTGAAGATAAGTATTAGGGTTTAATTATTTCTTCTATCCTCAATTTATTTGTTCAGTTCCTCACTCCTTATATCTCAGAACCTGGCTATATCCAAAGACAGGTTTTAATAAACATGGTAAGTTTCAGTGAGGATACTAGTACTGGTACTATGTCTTAGTTACTTTTCCAATACCATGAGAAACACCATGAAAAACTTATAAAGGAAATAATTTCATGTGGGGGTTCAGGGTTCCATAGGGTTATAGTTCATGATCATCATGACAGGGGCATGGTAGCTGGCTAACACCCATGGCACTGAAGCAGTAGCTAAAAGCTTACATCTGATTCACAAGTACCAGACTAAGAGAGAGGAAGAGAGAGCTCACTCAGACTGACATGGGCTTTTGAAACATCAAAGCACATCCCCACTGACATACCTCCTCCAATAAGGCCACACCTCTTATCCCTTCACAAACACCTCTACAAAGCTGTTGAATATAAGAACCTATGGAGGCTATTCAAATCAACACACATTATTATTTAAAAAAAGGGAATTTAGACATAGACATCTAGGGGGGAAAGTGGTTGTAAAGACTCTGAGAGAAGTGGCTCTTGCGTGGTGGATCTGGAGCAGAACTCTCTCGTGGAACCACCAGAATAAAACAACCTTTCCCTCATCATGTCCTTAGATTTCCAGCCTTCAGCCTTCAGAATGGTGAGAAAACAAACCCCTGTTGGTTACACCATGTGGTCAGTGATGTTACAGAACTGTTAGAAAGCTTACCCACTGCATTATGCAACATTTCCTTTTTAAAGAAGATTTATGAATACCTAAAGGCTGCTAGCAATTTGAGACAATTAGCTAAAGCAACAGAGTCGCACTGTAGAAGTGGCAGGCTGTTTAACAAGAGCAGGGTATTACTAAAACAAGTTAGTCAAGTCTATTTTTATTAAATTTATTTTGACCATCTTCATGCAGGAAAATGTTTCATTCTGAGCATCCTTTCCTCAGCACCTCCATCCTCTGTTTTTTTGTCTACCAGTAGTAACCTTTTCTCACCTCAACAGTTTTTCTTCTATATTCATGTCTAATACATACATATAACTTTATATATCTCTATAAAAATTTAGGAACCATAAATCAGAGAAAACATGCCATCTGTCCTCCTGAGACTGGCTTAATTTAATTATCTCTACTTGTGCACATTTTCCTACAAATGAAATAATATCCTTCTGTTTATGGTTGAAATACACACATATACACAGAGAGAGGGTGGAATTGTTTTTCTTTATCCATTCTTTGGTTAACAGATGCCTAGGCTGCTACATAATCATGCTATTGTGAACACTGCAGCAGTAAACACTGATGCATAAATAGCTTTGTGATGTGTTGACTTGGCATCCTTTGGGTAAATATCCAGGAGTGGTAGAACAAATTCCTATGGAAGATCTATTTTTAATTTTTGGAGAAATGTCCATATTGATTTCCATAGTGACTGGATTAGTTTACATTCCTACCAGCCGTGTATGATGTCTTCCTTCTTTTTACTTCCTTGCCAGTAATTTTTATCACTTATTTTCTTAATGAAGGGAGACAGGCATTTTTATTTATTAACTTTTGTTAATGATTAGGTTATGATAATTTCTTCTCGCTTTTGCTTAGTGTTTTACTTGTATGGGTGTTTTGCTTGCATGCTTGTCCATATATTACCTGTCTACCTGGTATCCATGCAGGCCAGAAAACAGTGTCAGATCTCTTAAAACTGGAGTTGCAGACTATTATTAGCTGCCCTGTGGGTACTGCGAATCAAATCTGGGTCCTCTGGAAGAGCAGCCTGAGGTATTAATGGCTGAGCCAACTTTCCAGGCCCCACTCTGCTTTTATAATCAGGTTTTAGATGTGTTTCTCTTAAGAGATTTATAATTTTTCATTTTTTTTTCAGCCCTCTATTTAATATGTTAAGACATTCTATAATACTCTCACAATTTAATATATTTCTGTACTAGTTATTTCCTATATTATTTAAAAATCAACAATAGAAACTTAGGTAAATTGTTTATAACTTGCTGCCTACAGTGAAATGCAGCCATCCTCAACAGTAGAGATGACTGCTTTCTTCAGAGTGACTATCTGTGTGTGTGTATACAAACTTGGGAACACAGATATTTTAAAAATGCAATGAACTATTTCTCAAGACATTATTTATTGGACTTGGCAATATCACTCTGTGGTCTGATGTTTGGAGAAACTTGATTGAAATGATTGCAAATAGCTTTCTGTTTTCCATTCATTTCGGTTCAGATCAGGGTTGTGTATTCTCTTACGTATAATAAATGTCAAAGTACTCGTGGGTGGTTTTCAGACAGTGAATGTGGTTTTTCAGCTACTAATTGCCAAGTTGGGGTTGCACAATCAGACTTCTGAGACAGGGTTCTCTGAAGCTTTGATCATGTCTCTTTTAGCTAAATGTGTTTGGAATGAGTTTAGAAGCAGTCATTGCTTGCTGGGGGTTCCTCTCCATCTCCCTGACAGCCATTCTCTCCTCCTTTGATTTGGTTCTTTCTGTGAGCCTCCTACATCAAGTTCATGGCGTCCTTTGTTTGACCTCTGGTTGGTCCTTAATCTTGATTATCTACTGGTACCAATTCATAGGTTGTACCGATTTAAGGTGTTATTTGATAAGGGAGGACAATACTTTGTCTTCAAGTGCTTTCCCAGGAAAAAGTCTATTCTCTGTGCCAAATTCTTCACCATAGTCTTTAAGCTTTACAAATAAGGTTTCCATATTTGTCATTTTCCTAAAGTAATTCTCACTAGATTCAACACTGATTCTCTTACTGCCAAATACAGTAGAATCCTTTCTGTACTCGCTGTAACTGGAGCCTTTAAACCATGTGTATGTCAGAGCTATTAGAGATCCCTGGCCTTTTGTATGCCCATTGTCCCTCCTCTTAACTCACTAAATCTTCACAGGGTCCACGATATGCTCTTCATTCTTTGATTATTCTTTAACTATTAGTGTGCTTGCATTTTCTCTCCTAAGTTTCTCTTTTCTATGGTCTGCTGAATGATCTCGTTCAATTCTATTAGCCCAAAGACAATATGATAATTACAAATTCCTACAATTAGTTTTCCTTCAGTGTAGGCTCTTATACTAAACTCTAGGTCTGCATACAAAACTGTCCAGAGAGGAAATTAATGACTCTGTATGTGGTGGTATTGTGTTCCCCAAAATATTGTACACCCTAATAAACTTATCTGGGGTCAGAGAACAGAACAGCCATTAGATACAGAGGCCAGAAAATGGTGGCACTCATACCTTTAATCCTAGCATTCCAGAGGCAGAGATCTACCTGAATCTCTGTGTGTTCAAGGATACAGCCAAGCATGGTGACTCACGCCTTTAATCCCAGAAAGGGAGCCTTTAATCCCAAGGAGTGATGGCAGAAAGCAGAAAGGTATATAAGGCATGAACACCAGAAACTAGAAGCTCTTAGCCTGGTTAAGCATTTGGGCTTTTGAGAAACAGTTCAGCTGAGATTCATTTGGATAAGGACTCGGTCTGAGGAAACAGAATCAGCTGAGGAACTGGTGAGGTGAGGTAGCTGTGGCTTGTTCTTCTCTGATCTTCCAGCATTCACCCCAATAACTGGCCTCAGGTTTGATCTTATTAATAAGACCTTCTAAGATTCCTGCTACACTCTGTATGTCAAATAGCTATTCTCCTGAAGTTTCTACTGTATACCTTTAAGTCAATGTTGGAGAGCTAAGTTTCCTTTGTAAGAGTTACCTTATCATTGCAATTAATAGTACCAGCAATCGTAAAGACTGATGAAGCAATCAGTTCCAAGCTCCTGCATCTAATCAATGACCTGAAGATTCTACCAAGTGCAGTTCTGTGTTATCTTGGCAACGTCCTATCCTAAACTCTCATCCTGATTTACCCAGATGACTTTGCTTTTCACATTTTGATGCATTTATTTTTGCTGTGTCTAGTCTCATTCCATTTTATTTTTCTCCTATTACTTCCTCATAGTCTTCCTAAAAGTTGGTGTTTATCATGTTGTTACACTGCCCATATAATACCATTTAAAAATAACAAAATATGATTCACTATTTAGTGTTCAACTCCTCTCTTGACCATGTTTATTCCTATATGGTCTATCTTCCATCCATACAAATACATTTTCCCATCTCTCCCTTACTATTCTTTAATTATTTGGTTTGCTAGAACAACCTATATCCCTGAGATGTCTGCTTTTCTGTCATTGCCTGAATTTTCTAACTCGGCGCATTTCCTCTTTTCAACGGCTCGTCCCTAAGCACTGGTTTACACTAATCACTTCTTCTCTGTCTCCACTTAATATTAGCTTATAATATGTTAATCACTCTAATAAAGTGCTCCTAAATGACAAGCATGACCTTGAAGATTAAAAATCCAATCTATCGCCCTGCTCCTACTCCATTGTGTAATCAAAATCTCTAAAATGAGACTCTGGATTTGGTACTTCAACGATGTTTCTAGGTTATTCTCCAACTCCTGAAAGCTATATGTCCACTGCTCTGTCAAAGTCTTTGTTGAAATGTTTATAACCATTAAAGGCTCAGACACAGGTGACAGAAGCCTGTTAAGAAGATCACCTGAAAGACAAGAGATGCTTTTAGGGCTTATTTCTGTGATCAAGAGATGAAATGCTATATAAAGAAGGAAATGAAATGACTGATGTATGAAGCAGGAGTCTTTTCTTCTCTGACAAAACTGCAGTGTGCTCTTGTTGTGTTAGAGCAGGCAAAGCAGGTTGCTATGAGACCTGTGTTCTTCTTGAAAAAAGGAAATAAAACAATTTACCACTGTGATGTAGAGGTAGAACTGTGGCCCAAAGAGAAGTAGGAGACTAGATCCTGTACAAGGATTGAGGTGTCGGATACCCTTCTTCAGAGGTCTGCCTGTGTGCATACATGGGGACAATGAGATGCTGTTTCCCCTTAAAAGTGAAAAACAAAAGAAAAAAAGTGTTTTTTCTTAAATGTTCACTGTATAATGTGAGAAATTCCTCTCAAACTCTTCCCTGCATTGTGATGGAAAGTACTTACAAACAATAAAATTAAAATGAAAAGGTAAATTAAGCAAGAAAGAAAATGAAACTAAATGGTATTAAAATGATACTAACTATATAATAACATATTTATATCCATTTCACTTAGTAAGCATAAATTATTTGATGAGAAAAATGCTATCATATTTTGTGTTAAATGTGCATGTTCGTGTATGTGGGAGTACATGTACGTGCAGGGGTGTGTGTGTGTGTGTGTGTGTGTAAGCCAGAGGAGGACAACACTGGATATCATTTCTTAGATATCATCTGCCATTCTTTTAATACAGTCTCCCGCTGGCCTAGGGTTTGTCAAATAGGTTATGCTCTCCGGCCGGAAGCTTCAGAGACCCACTTGTCCCTAACTCCACACTCCCGAGACCACAACCCCACCATGACATCCATTTTCTTCTTTTCTGTGTGGGATCTGAGAGTAAAACTCAGGCTTCATCTTGACTGAGCTACCTCCCCAGGCCAGTGTCTTACTTTTGAGGAAGTAAAAGGAGTACTTCTTGGCACATGAAATTCAGTCAAGAAAAACTTTTTGAAATGAATGGGCAGGAAGACTTCTCAACTGGCAAGAATCATAAAATTATATTTAACTGCAAAAAAAAATGTTTCTGTAGCAAGATAATCTGTTATCTAATTTGCATATTGTACTTGAAAATCCACACATTGTGTCCTGTTTAATTGAGTTATTCCATTACTGCTTTGAAGATTCACACCCACATGATGCTCTTAGTGTCTTTCAACACTGAAGCAGTAAAAAGGAAACACCAGTGCATCCCATGCCTGCACAGAGAGGGTGGCTCACCGGCTGTGTGGTCACATAGCTACAGCCTCTGCTTCTATTATATTGTGTTCAATGATCTCAAATGTGTCTATTCATGCACTAAATGGTCTCTGTAAAATAATTTTCTTAATGAACACAATAATGCTGAAGTCTGTAATTTTGAAAATAGGTACAATTTAAAAATTAACTAATGCTAATACTGCATAGGTTGATAATAAAATTATAATTTTCAATCTCTTCTCCAGGACATGTCCATGGGCATTTATGTTCTGATCAAATCACCAAAACATACTGTGATATAGTGGTGATTTATGGAAATGAAATTTTCTCCAAAGTAATTTAAATAAATTTTTCTACAAAAAAAAAAAAAACCTGCATAGCAGAGTACATTTTCTGCTACTTTATATATATTTTTCTTAATACTAATATATCAAGTGTTTTTCCTCTTATTCTCTGCCTCCCCTGACCCTTAGCTCACCAAGGCAGAGATGTATTCTGTTTTTGTTAATGACACCATGAAAAAATGATACATGTAGAGGAGAAGAATGTGCTGGGGAGGAACTGAGTGGGTTATGGATATCACCAAGGTAGATATATATGTCTGAAACTCTCAATGAATAAATAAAAACTATTATTCAAAACAAAAAAACAACTATGACCAAGGTGAAATTCACAAAAAGCCATATGAGCCCTGGAAACAAAAACTTTAATGGAATATTGTTTCTTTGTGTATCAGGTTCAAGGAATGTCTGGACCACTCTAAAAGCAGTATTTGTTAAACATTTGTAGAAATAGCAAATAGGTGGAAAATGACTTTGACAATATAGACCCATTTCCCAGTGCAGGCCTGCCACTGAGGATCTATTAGACTTGGCAGGGGCCCCTTCTTCCTGTAAACTCCTTCCATGCAGTTTACCATCAGCTCTGGAGTCAACCCAGTCTGTCCCCTGGAATGGAGGCTAGCCACAACCACCCACATTCCAAGTATTAGCTTTGCTACCAGAGACCTAATTGTCCCCCAACCAAAGCCTGACTCAGCTGTGGACCAGGGCAGTACTACCTCTCCAGGGACCAAACACAGATCATCCCCTCTTGCTCCTCCAATATGATGCCCACTAACTCTGCTCCTGAACTATAAAATGGAAGCTGCCTGTGACCCAGCTCCACCTGCTGAGGTATTTTAAAGTGACTCTTACTTTGTAAGAATCTAGTGGAAATAGTGTTCACCTATATAAGGAATGCAGTTTGGGAAGACTGGAAGAGAGTTATTTCTTCACATAGACAGACACACGTCACATCACAAATCCACATAGTCACAAATGTACACATACACATATTCACACACACACAAACACACACACACACACACACACACACACACACTCACACATGCACGCACACACATACGCACAACACTTAGGCATGATGAAGAATTGAACAAAGTGAATGCTTCTCTTGGCAATGATGATAGGTACAGTTTTTTAAAAGAAATCCTTCAAGAGAGGGAAAAAAAACCCTCAAAATACTCTTCTTAAATAAACTCAACGAGCTACAAAAATGCAGGTATATATCAACTCCAGGTAGAAAAAATAATTACTGAACAAACTGTGAGGTTTACTGAGTAGAAATTTCAAGACGTTCACTGCCCAGTGCTCCCTACACTTGCTGTGTAAGGCCATTTCCTACACAGACATCATTTACCTTTGCCTTTCCTATCATTTCCATTTCTGCTATGCCATTCCATAACTTCAGTTTCAGTTGCTTTTGATTTACTTGATAGCCTCTATGTGTTAAGTATGAAAGTTTCACCTAAGAATTAATTGGACTTCTGCCAATCCTCTAGTCAAATTGTCTGAGAGAGTATTACACCTTCGCATTCCTATACAGTAGAATAACTTCAGTGTGCTATGGACACATAACAATATGATCGTTATGTGTCTTACTGAAGTTTTTTTTTTTTTTTCATGTAATGAGTTTTGCTGAAAGGTCTGTGTATTTTTACCATTCATGGGTTTTGACTAGTTTTCCTGAAGTTGCCATGTGCCTGTACACCACCAGTCAGAGGTGCAGGATTTATTAGGTACCAATCCTCGGCTCAGTTTCAGGCAAAGGAAACACAGAAGTTATAGTTGAGCTATTATAAGGAAGGGGACACAGTAGAAAGGTGGCCAGCAATTTTCAGCAATGAATTCTGGAAAATAAAAACAATGCAGAGCACCAACAGTGGCCTAATTTCAAGGGACCAGTTATAAACACACACCATCCCTGTCATCCCAGTCAACAGACAGTCACCATAGCACCATGTACCTACCCCCTCCACTCCTACCCCATGAGAAGAACAAATGTCTTCACACTGACTCTGTTGTCAGCAATGATACATTCAACCTTAGCTTCTCTGGAGAAATAATGAGATAATAAGTAAGCAGTGGATAGAAAAATTGGCAAGAGCTGTGGTAATTGCTGTAATCAAAACAAAAGATGCTTCTGATTGCTTCATGTTTAGCTGTTCCAGGTTGCTTTGTTTCTAATCCTGGCTTCTCAGAAAAGCTACCCCTCCTTGCAGTGTCTTTCAGATGACACTGTGACACATGTTTCACTTATTTCTCAACCTTGGACAAAGTGTGAGACGTAGTAAAACTAATATAAAACCTACATGTGTGACTTCAGAATGATGGCACAGAAAGGATGGGACCTCTTGCCTTAACTCACTATAGAAATTGTTTTGTGATCCTCTGTAGACATCATAAATGATTACTTAACAGAGAAACAAAGTATTATCACTAATAGTCATTTTTTGGAACTAATTTTATCATTTACATTTGACTGGGTAAAAGCAAAATTATATTATGCACATATGTATACATATATATATATGTGTGTGTGTGTTCATATTTTTGACTTTTTCTAGCAGATAGTTGGTATATTCATGGAATCTCATTTATTTTTCATTACCTTCACAATTATCTATGAGCAAACTGACATTTTCTAACAGCAGAAATTTATATTTGAATACAATGAGAAATACGTACTCTGCATGTATGATATACAAATATATAGTAAATAAACCTTCCAATATGTTTTATTGATATATTTTAATCAGCTAATTTTTATTCTTACTTTCTATCTCACACCCTAAGCAGTAAATGATCCCCTACCATCCTCCAGCTCATGTAACAGTATTGCTCATTTAGAAGTGATGTTTTTTTTTTTTAATTTTTTTAAAATTTATTTTACAACACCATTCAGTTCAACATAATAGCCACAGATTCCCCTGTTCTCCCACTCTCGCCCCCTCCCCTCCCCCAGCCCACCCCCCATTCCCACCTCCTCCAGATCAAGGTCTCCCCGAGGACCAGGGTCGACATGGTAGACTCAGTCCAGGCAGGTCCAGTCCCCCCTCCCAGACCGAGCCAAGCGTCCCTGCATAAGTCCCAGGATTCAAACAGCCTACTCATGCAACGAGCCCAGGACCCGGCACCAACGCACAGCTGCCTCCCAAACAGATCAAGCCAAATGACTGTCTCACCCATTCAGGGGGCCTGATCTAGTTGGGGGCCCTCAGCCTTTGGTTCATAGATCCTGTGCTTCCATTCATTTGGTTATTTGTCCCTGTGCTTTATCCAACCTTGGCTTCAACAATTCTCGCTCATATAAACCCTCTTCTTTCTCACTAATTAGACTCCCAGTGCTCCACCAGGGGCCCAGCCATGGATGTCTGCATCCAGATTCCTCAGTCCTTGGATGGGGTTTATGGCATAACTATCAGGGTGTCTGGCCATCCCATCACCAGAGTAGGTCAGTTCCTGCCGTCTCTCAACCGTTGCCAGCAGTCTTTTGCGGGGGTATCTTTGTGGATCTCCGTGGGCCTCCCTAGCTCTCTGCTTTCTCCCCTTCTCATGTGGTCTTCATTTACCATGGTCTCCTATTCCTTGTTCTCCCTCTCTTTTCTTGATCCAGCTAGGATCTCCCACTCTCTTTCCCTCGACCGTCGCTCTTCATTGTTCCCACTCATGACCAGGCTGTTCATGTAGATCTCATCCATTTCTCCGTGTCCTTTTTGGGGTCCCGTTTTCCAGGTAGCCTCACTGGTGATGTGAGTAGCAGTCCAGTCATCCTTGTTCCACATCTAGCATCTTCCTATGAGTGAGTACATACAATATTTGTCTTTCTGAGTCTGGGTTACCTCACTCAGGATGATTTTTTCTAGATCCATCCATTTGCCTGCAAACCGTATGATGTCATTGTTTTTCTCTGCTGAGTAGTATTCCATTGTGTATATGTGCCACAATTTATTTATCCATTCTTCAGTTGAAGGGCATCTAGGTTGTGTCCAGGTTTTGGCTATTACAAACAATGCTGATATGAACATAGCTGAGCAAGTGCTCTTGTGATATGATTAAGCATTTCTTGGGTATATGCCCAGGAGTGGTATAGCTGGATCTTGGGGGAGATTGATGCCCAATTTTCTAAGAAAGCGCCACATTGATTTCCAAAGTGGTTGTACAAGCTTGCATTCCCGCCAGCAGTGGAGGAGAGTTCCCCTAGTTCCACATCCTCTCCAGCATAAAGTGTCTTCAGTGTTTTTGATCTTAGCCACTCTAACAGGCATAAGGTGGTATCTCAGAGTTGTTTTGATTTGCATTTCCCTGATGATTAGGGATGTTGAGCAATTCCTTAAATGTCTTTCAGCCATTTGGGTTTCCTCTGTTGAGAATTCTCTGTTTAGTTCTAAAGCCCATTTCGCAATTGGACTGTTGGTTGTTTTGATGTCTAATTTCTTGAGTTCCTTATATATTCTGGATATCAGTCCTCTGTCAGATGTGGGGTTGGTGAAGATCTTTTCCCATTCTGTAGGGTGTCACTTTGCCTTGTTGACCGTATCCTTTGCTCTACAAAAGCTTCTCAGTTTCAAGAGGTCCCATTGATTGATTGTCTCAGTGTCTGCGCTACTGGTGTTATATTTAGGAAGTGATCTCCTATGCCAATGCGTTCAAGACTACTTCCTACTTTCTCTTCTAGCAGGTTCAGAGTAGCTGGATTTATGTTGAGGTCTTTGATACACTTGGACTTAAGTTTTGTGCACAGTGACAGATATGGATCTATTTGCAGCCTTCTACACGTTGATATCCAGTTATGCCAGCACCATTTGTTGAAGATGCTTTCTTTTTTCCATTGTACACTTTTGGCTTCTTTGTCAAAAATTATTTGTCCATAGGTGTGTGGGTTAATGTCAGGGTCTTCAATTCGATTCCATTGGTCCACATGTCAGTTTTTATGCCAGTACCAAGCTGTTTTTATTACTGTAGCTCTATAGTAGAGCTTGAAGTCACGGATCGTGATGCCTCCAGCGGTTGTTTTATTGTACAGGATTCCTTTGGCTATCCTGGGTTTTTTGTTTTTCCATATGAAGTTGAGTATTATTCTTTCCAGGTCTGTGAAGAATTGTGTTGGTATTTTGATGGGGATGGCATTGAATCTGTAGATTGCTTTTGGTAAAATTACCATTTTTACTATGTTGGTCCTGCGTATCCATGAGCATGGGAGATCTTTCCATTTTCTGACATCTTCTTCAATTTCTTTTTTCAGGGACTTAAACTTCTTGTCATATAGGTCCTTCACTTGCTTGGTTAGGATTACCCCAAGGTGCTTTATGTCATTTGTGGCTATTGAAAAGGGTGGTGTATCTCTGATTTCCTTCTCAGCTTCTTTGTCCATTGTATATATGAGGGCTACTGATTTTTTTGAGTTGATCTTGTATCCTGCTATGTTGCTGAAGGTTTTTATAAGCTTTATCAATTCCTGGGTGGAATCTTTGGGGTCACTCAAGTATACTATCATGTCATCTGCAAATAGGGAAAGCTTGACTTCTTCCTTTCCAATTTGTATCCCCTTAATCTCCTTATGTTGTCTTATTGCTCTGGTAGAACTTCAAGTACTATATTGAATAAGTATGGGGAGAGTGGACAGCCTTGCCTCGTTCCTGATTTTAGTGGAATTGCTTTGAGTTTCTCTCCATTTAATTTGATGTTGGCTGTTGGTTTGCTGTAAATTGCCTTTATTATGTTTAGGTATGTTCCCTGTATTCCTGATCGCTCCAAGACTTTTATCATGAAGGGGTGTTGGATTTTGTCAAATGCCTTTTCTGCATCTAGTGAGATGATCATGTGGTTTTTTTCTTTGAGTTTGTTTATATGGTGTATTACATTGATGGACTCTCGTATGTTGAACCACCCTTGCATCCCTGGGATGAAGCCTACTTGATCATGGTGGATAATTGTTCTGATGTGTTCTTGGAGTCTGTTTGCCAGTATTTTATTGAGTATTTTTGCATCAATGTTCATGAGGGAGATCGGTCTGTAGTTCTCTTTCTTTGTTACATCCTTGTTTGGTTTAGGAATCAGGGTAATTGTAGCCTCATAGAAGGAGTTTGGTAATGTTCCTTCTGTTTCTATTATGTGGAACAATTTAGAGAGTATTGGTATTAACTCTTCTTTGAAAATCTGGTAGAATTCTGCACTGAAACCATCTGGTCCTGGGCTTTTTTTGGTTGGGAGACTTTTAATGACTGTTTCTATTTCCTTAGGGGTTATTGGACTGTTTAAATAGTTTATCTGGTCTTGATTTAACTTAGGTATGTGGTACCTATCCAGAAAAATGTCCATTTCTTTTAGGTTTTCCAGTTTTGTGGAGTAGAGGTTTTTGAAATATGACCTGATAATTCTCTGGATTTCCTCAATGTCTGTTGTTATGTCCCCTTTTCATTTCTGATTTTGTTGATTTGGATTCTTTCTCTCTGTCTTTTGGTTAGTTTGGATAGGGGCTTGTCTATGTTGTTGATTTTCTCAAAGAACCAACTCTTTGTTTCATTAATTTTTTGTATTATTCTCTTAGTTTCTAATTTATTAATTTCACCTCTCACTTTGATAATTTCCTGGCGTCTATTCTTCCTGGGAACTTTGCTTCTTCTTGTTCTAGAGCTTTTAGTTGTGCTGTTAAGTCACTAGTGTGGGATTTCTCCAACTTCTTTATGTGGGCATTTAGTGCTATGAATTTCCCTCTTAGCACTGCTTTCATAGTGTCCCATAAGGTTGGGTATGTGGTGTCTTCATTTTCATTGATCTCTAGGAAGTCTTTAATTTCTTTCTTTATTTCTTCCTTAACCCATTGGTGATTCAGTTGAGCATTATTCAGTTTCCATGAGATTGTAGGTTTTCTGTAGTTTTTGTTGTTGTTGAAATCTAACTTTAAACCATGGTGGTCTGATAGAACACAGGAGGTTATTCTAATTGTTTTGTATCTGTTGAGATTTGCTTTGTGGCCAAGTATGTGGCCGATTTTAGAGAAAGTTCCATGGGGTGCTGAGAAGAAGGTATATTCTTTCTTGTTAGGATGGAATGTTCTGTAGATATCTATTAGGTCCAATTGGGTCATGACATCAGTTAAGTCCTTTATTTCTCTGTTAAGTTTCGATTTGGGAGATCTGTCCAGTGGTGAAAGTGGGGTGTTGAGATCTCCCACTATTAATGTGTGGAGTTTTATATGTGGTTTAAGCTTTAGTAATGTTTCTTTTACATATGTGGGTGCCCTTGTGTTTGGAGCATAAATGTTCAGAATTGAAACTTCATCTTGGTGGACCTTTCCTGTGATGAATATGTAATGACCTCCTTGATCTCTTTTGATTGATTTTCATTTGAAGTCTATTTTGTTGGCTATCAGGATGGCTACCCCTGCTTGTTTCTTAAGACCATTTGATTGGAAAGTCTTTTCCCAGCCTTTTATTCTTAGGTAGTGTCTGTCTTTGAATTTGAGATGTGTTTCTTGTATGCAGCAGAAAGATGGGTCCTGCTTTTGTATCCATTCTGTAAGTCTATGTCTTTTTATAGGTGAATTAAGTCCATTGATATTAAGGGATATTAATGACCAGTGATTCTTCATCCCTGTTATTTTTGGTGGTAGTGTGTGTGTACTTCCCTTCTTTGGGGTTTACTGTTGTGGCTTTATCTATTGCCTGTGTTTTCGAGTGTGTATCTGACTTCCTTCGGTTGGAATTTTCCTTCTAGTGCTTTCTGTAGGGCTGGGTTTGTGGATAGGTATTGTTTAAATCTGGCTTTGTCTTCAAATGTCTTGTTCCTTCCGTCTATGATGATTGAAAGTTTTGCTGGGTATATTAGTCTGGGCTGACATCCATGTTCTCTTTGTGTCTGCATTACATCTGTCCAGGTCCTTCTGGCTTTCAAAGTCTCCACTGAGAAATCGGGTGTTATTCTGATGGGTTTACCTTTATAGGTCACTTGGCCTTTTTCCTTGGCTGCTCTTAATATTCTTTTTTTATTCTGTAGGTTTAGTTGTTTAATTATTATGTGGCAAGGGGACTTTTTGGGGGGTCTAGTCTGTTTGGTGTTCTATAGGCTTCTTGTATCTTCACAGGCATTTCCTTCTTTAAGTTGGGAAAGTTTTCTTCTATAATTTTGTTGAATATATTTTCTGTGCCTTTGAGTTGGTATTCTTCACCTTCTTCTATCCCTATAATTCGTAGGTTTGTTCTTTTCATGGTGTCCCAAATTTCTTGGACATTTTGGTTCATGACTTTGTTGGCTTTAGTGTTTCCTTCGACTGATTAAACTATTTCTTCTACTGTATCTTCAATGCCAGAAATCCTCTCTTCCATCTCTTGCATTCTGTTGGTTATACTTGCATCTGAAGTTCCTGATCTTTTACTCAGGTTTTCTATTTCCAGCATTTCCTCTGTTTGTGTCTTCTTTATTTTTTCAATTTCCCTTTTCAGTTCTTGGACTGCTTCCTTTGTTTGTTTCATTGCTTTTTCATAATTTTCTTTCAGTGCTTTATTGTTTTCTTCCAGGACTTTATTGTTTTCTTGGAGGGCTTATTGTTTTCTTCTAATTTGTTTGCCCTTTCCTCTAGTTGTTTACAGCATTCTTCCAATTTTCTTGTCTTCCTCTACACAAGCCTCTACCTTCTTCATGAAGTTACTCATAAGGCTACTTTCTTCTGCTTCTTCCAATTTTTGGTGTTCAGGTCTAGATGTTGGAGGTGGCTAGGTCCTAATGATGCTGTATTGCTCTTCATTTTGTTGTATGTGCTTCTGCCTTGATGTCTGCCCATCTCCTTGTGGTTCCTTCTTGGTCTTATCAGTGTACTTGTTTCAGAAAGAGCTGACAGATTCAGGAAGACTCTCTCTTGTCCAAAAGGGAGTTCTCTTGTCCAACTCTGGTCCAGAGGGGAAGTCGGGGGCAGGATGGGAGCTGGGGGCTGGTCTCTAAGTCTCAGGAAGTGGCTGGGGTCTTGGGCAGATGGGCGTGGGGGCAGGGCGCGGAGATTGCAGGGGCTGCCGGGGGCTTGGAACAGGGGATCCCTCCTGGTGGGGCTAGAAGGGGACCTGCCCGGTGGCCAGAGCCTGGGGCCGAGTTGGGCGGGTCTTCCCGTAGTGGCTGGTGCCCAGGGATGGGGTTGGGGTTGGACCCGGATACTCACCTCTGGTCCAGAAGGGAAGTCGGGGTCAGGATAGGAGCTGGGGGCCGGTCTCTAAGTCTCAGGAAGTGACTGGGGTCTCGGGCAGATGGGCATGGGGGCAGGGCATGGAGATTGCAGGGGCTTCCGGGGGGGGGCTTGGAAAAGGGGATCCCTCCCAGTGGCGCTAGAAGGGGACCTGCCCGGTGGCCAGAGCCTGGGGCCGAGTTGCTAGAAGTGATGGTTTTTAATTCCTGACTCAGTCCTAGAAGGACAAAGATCTGTGGCTGTGATGTGGGTTAGGCATGTACCTACTCTTAGTTGAAAGCACAGAATCTATCATTTCTTCCTAGCCTCTCTGAGGTCTTGGGTTGGAACCCTAGCACCACAAAACAAAAGAAACAAAATTAAAGTTCTTTTCTTTGTGATCTTATAACAATAGAAACAATATTGTGGGGAGGGTAACATTACATTTCACGCTGGAATGGGTTTTCTAGAAATGGCCTCTGAGCAGAGGAAACCAACATTTGGTGACCAGGAGCTGGAGGCTGATTCTGGGCAAAGTGCTCCACAGTCACTCTACAGTCTAGGAGAAAGAGTGTACACTATGCAGAGATGATGCAATGAGGACTTGGAAGACTCAGAGAAGCTCAGGGGCTAACCACTGACACAGTGCTAGGCCAAGGCCAAGACTGCAAATCCCATGCATTTCAACCACGGAATGCACAGTAATTAGCATTCTCCCTCTCTCCTCTGCATATATGACCTTAAGCCCCAGAAAAATTAATGTTTAGTAGCCCCTGGAGCAAAAAGTTAACGGTGTTAAAACGAAGACTCTTGTAGGTAAGGCTTCAGGAAGGCACATTTTAGAGGCTTCATTACCATGGCTTTCACTCTAAAACCATGAAATACAAGCTTCCCACCTGACAGAGTTCACAGTAAGGAACACACCGAAGCCAATTAGGTTTACAGCCTAGTTTCCCTTGTACCGTAAAGTAGCCACATGATAGCTATGTTCAAGGAAGTATAATTAAAAGTCATTGCCACCTTCAGGGAAACTTTTTTTCTAACTTTCTGATGAAATTATATTACACCAAAATGCCATTGTGAAGTCCAGAAATTTATGTCATACAAAGCAAGGATGAACAGTTTCAATACTCTATCAAAAGCACATTAATCAAAATATACATCATGATTTAATTCAAGGACAGATTGAAAAAAAGGTTGAATCTTGGATGAAAACAAATTTATATTATTTTAGACTAAGATTATTTCAATGCCACCATCACACAATTATAATATTTATGTTATAAAGTGATAAAATACAAAAACAATAACCTTAATTTGTGCCTTAAAATTCAGGAGGGAAATGATTCAAAAGCAGATAAAAGTAATGAATTAATTAGCGTGAAAATAAAAAAAAATAGGAAAGAGTAAAATAATGAAAGAAATCAATGGTAACTGTGACCAGACCAAAAAAATCACCTCTATGATACATGGCTGATTCATCATAATTTTGTGGGTCAGTTCTGTAGAAGAGAAGACAGAAAACATTCAATCAACTCAGTAGATGGAGAAAAGCTTTTTGCAAGTGAGTCCTCATCCTGATTGAAGTTCTCAGTGTGGAGGGAACTTGGAAACCCTGTGTCTAAGATGATACTCACTGGTGGATGACACAGTAATCTCCTGAGACAAACGGCAAGGCAAGATGGCTGTTCTCGACTCTTGTTAGATTACATGCAGTGTTCTCATCTGTGCAATCAGGTCAGCAAAAGAAACAAAGTGTATTCAATCAAGTTGGAAAGGAAAAAGCAAATATCTTGTCAAGTAACTTGATCCTGTGTATCAAAAACAACAAAATCCGTGCCAAACAAATTTTTAGAATATGTACTGAGGAGCTATGGGATACTTCAGTGGATAAAAACACACTCTGTATAATCTTGACAACTTGAGTCTGATCCTCAGAACTTATGTCAAATTATGAGATGGGGTAGGTCTCCTGCTGGCTGTGTGCAGTATTTCTATGTGTGTGAGAGAGGGAGACAGGAGAACCCACAGGGGCCTGAAAAGCAGCACAGTGGAACAAAAACAAGAGAGCCTCTGCTCAAGAACAAGATGAGGAGGACCACTCCCTGAAAGTGGTGTGAATTCATATTCAGATGTTGGAATGCATAACTGCACATGTGTGTGCACACACAGATACACTGAATAAATAAATATGTATTTAATACCTAGTAACACAAATAAGCATATTTGTTTTGAACAAGGTTTTATAGTATCCAAAGTCCATTAAAGAAAGAGGAAGAAATTAATTGCATCTCCACAGGCAATGGATAATCTGAAAATGGGAGAAAGACCACAAATTACTCGATCCCACACAAAGAACTGAAGGCAACTATGGATTTCTGAGAAAGGGAGAAATAGTCTTTTCCAAGGGGGAGCACACCAACTGATTATTCATTATCAAATAGTCAGGCCTAAAGACAGACATATGAGTAACATTATAAACACTAAGCAAGTTATACTTGGGAATATATTTGTATATACATATATACATATAATAACAATGAAAAAGAAGCCATGAATTTGAATGAGAGCTAGGATGGGTATATGATATGGTTTGGAGGAAGAAAAGGAAATGTAATTATATTATAATCACAAAAATTAAAAAAATCTAACATTCTTTTTAAAAGAACACTGAGAAGAGCAAAGTACTGGGAAATAGAATCTACAAAAATTTAAATTTGAAGTATTAAGTCTTCAAATAGGTTTTAGACTAATTAAAGAAGTCTTCAAATAGGTTTTAGACTAATTAAAGAAGACCATAATAAATTAAACAAATGCACTGATAGCACATGTCCATGGACTGGAAAACTCAGTGTCATTAATATGGTAGTTTCTCAAACTGAACTAAAGATAACTGCAATTATTAATGAAACCCAAATAGATGCATTTGATTTAAAAAAAAATTAAGCTGACTCTAAAATACATGTTGAAATGCAAAGTTTTTAGAAGAGTGAAAATGATTTTGGATTCAAACTCATAGGAAATAAATGTTCCAATTTCAAAACTTTATAAGCTGCGGTCATCACAGATGGTGCTGGCAAGGGATAGACAGAGATCAACGAAACAGAATCGAGTCCAGAAATAAACCCTCATGTTTATGGTCAATTGATCTTGTACAAATGTGCCAAGGGAATCAATGGGGAAAGGATAGTCAATTTGATATCCAAGACTATAAATTAAAACCTTTCTGCACACCGTATGCAGTAATTAACTCACAGTAGATAATGTACCTAAGTGTAAGAGGAGAAAGTACAAGCCTGTGCATCAAACATACAAACCATTTTTATGACCTTCAGTTCCATGAAGAGTTCTTAATATTTCAGAAACACATTAAACAAATTTAAAACTCACCAATTAAAATTTGAAATTTTCCATTTCAAAAAAAAACTATTAAAATATAAAGTAAGCATAGATTGGATGAGAATCATTGCAAATCACATCTTTGAACTAAAAATCCTTCAAAATATGAAGACACATTATCCAATTTAAAAATAAGAAAAAGACTTGAATAAGCATTTGACTGAAAATAAGGCCATGGTCAGTAAGCACATAGGAAGATGGTAAGCCACACTCATCATTAGAAGAATGCAAATTTTAAAATTTAAATCAACATTCCTTTAAATCCACTTAGGTGACTATACTAAGACAAAAAATAATAAGGGCTCGGTTGGAAAGACATGGAGCATCCACATCTGTTGCTGAAATGTAAAATGTTATAGTCATTTGGTATAATGCATTGACATTTTGAAAAATACAAACAAATTTGCTTTGTGACTCAGAGATACTCTTGCAAGGAACCTACAGAAGATATGCACAGTTAAGACACTGGTTTAGAGTTCAATATCCATAGCAGCTTAAAAATGGAAAATGCACAGAAAAGTCTCCTTGGAAATGTAGAAGCTATGTATCCACAGTTTGGAACATTAACCATAAAAAAGGAGTCACCAACACAAGTCACTAACTGGATGAACCTAAAAATCATAATACTAAATGGAAAAAGCCACATGCAAAAGGTTACTTGTGCAATTTCGTTTATAGGAAATAAGTAGACAGGGGAAATCTGCATAGAAATAAAAAAGATGGTGTTTTTAATATTCAGGATTAGGAGTAGCCACATGGCCTGCAAATGGACATGAGGAATTTTGAGGGTGTGTAGATGATGGAGAAGGTCTACCAACAGGTTGTGATGACCGAGATTTCTTTCACAACTTTGTAAAATCACTACACACACACACACACACACACACACACACACACACACACACACACGCACGCGTGTGTGTGTTTATGTATATATAAATGTATGTATATAGATATAGATATAGATATTTACATATATGTTAAACTATTTGCTAAATAATGCTATAAAAATCAGTAAATTCAATATATTCTGGGCTTTTTTCTCAGTTTTTTAAAAAACATTTGATAGCCTGGAGTTCATTAACTCTGAACATTTGAACATTTGCCCCTCTTAAAACACTCAAGTAGAAAAATCAGAAAGATATGAGACCACATTAATGGAGACAAAACAGAAAAGAGGTCATGAGTAACCATCAGTTTCACTTCATTTAAATGTGGGTAGCTACCTGGAGTAACAATAGCCAGACTACTGCTTATGATAACATGTATAAAAGTTAATCTGCAAGTTGCCCACAAGTACAGATGCAGGAAGGAACAGGTGGGAGGTGTCTATATCATTATGTTGCCTATAATTTTGCTATTTGTGAAGAGAAATGAATATTCTAGGCTTTTTAGAAGGTCCTGCTACTTGCTTCATAAACATCATGCAATGAGACATGAATTCATGGGGGCACATGCAATGAACAGGTTATTTATGTATATTGCTCCTTGCCCTTGATTGAGAGTGCAGACCAATTGCCAAGCCTGATGATGTTTCTGACTATTATTTGTGATGAACTAGTTGTCAGGGCTATCCAAAGACCTGAAGTTGTTAAATAAGGGAAACTCATTCACAGCACCAGCCTGAAATGATAAACTTTTCAGCCCTGAAGTTTTGAGTTCAGAGCGGAGGATCATACTAAGCCAGATCAGGATATGCAATGGTTCTTCAGAAAACTAGACCAAAGGGTGGAGTATAGTTATCCCTCAGCATCTAGGGAGAATTGGTTCGCTGATTCTCCTTGGTATCAAAATCTATATATGTTTGAGTCTCTTATATAAATTGATGCAGTATTTACATATGACCTATACATATTCTTCCGTGCATGTTTAAACCATCTTTAAATTTCTTATAATGTCTTTCACAATGAAAATACAATGTAAATAGTTGCTTGAAGAGTATTTGGAACATAAAGAGTGTGTAAAAATTCCTTATAGACACAATTAATTGTCTTATATTTTCCCCTAAGTATTATAAAACTGAAAATGGTTAAATCCATGCAGACACAACACACAGACATGGGAAGCCTACAGTAAACAAGGACATTAAGGGACTGACTTTAAGATTTCTCATGGAGATTGGAAGATTTATTAAGTCCAACCTCTCCAAGTTATGTAGCTAAATAGTGGCTCAGAGAAGATTTCCTGTTTGAGTTTAAAAGTAGTCAGCTGACCAAGTCTCCTTCTCTTCTGGGACAGCAAGTCTTTGTCTATAAATACTTAGTAAGTTTGGGCACTGACTACCCATGTAATAGAGGATGATCTACTTTATCATACATCTAATGATACAAATATTACTGGCATCTAAAGAAATAACTTCACAGACATATCTAGAATAAGTTTTGATCCAATATTTGAGTGCTATGTCCTCTTCATGTGGCTACACGATTTAAGTATCACAAGGGAGCACTGGGGAAGAGTCAAGGACACTGTGCATTAGTCAGACATCAGGAAGATGTGGCCAGCAAGGGTAAGAACGTGGAAGTCAAAGGAAAAGCACAAACACAGTCCTAGGATGAGCCTGGGGAAAATTGGACAGTAAAGATCTGACAGCAGAATGTGAAAGAACCAAAAATGGGTGAAGAAGATAGGTAGCTTAAAAATGGGGCATAGGTAAGTCACCAGCTGGCACTGAAATTTGTTTTTAAATGATAAATAATATCATAACCAGGAAAGAATACAGAAGGCAAAAAAAAAAAAACCAAAATAACGAAATCCTTAAAAATGAAATGTGTTCAAGCAAAATATGTTTGCTTCAGGAGTCCTTGAGCCTAATACGTCTTTCCTGTGAGGTTTAATGTATAAGCTTACTTGTATTCTGCACTACTAATAACAGATCGTGTTAGTATGTGAACATAACTTTAAAAAACATTTTAATTATTTCAAAATTTTCTACAACGTATTTTGATAATATTCATCCCCTCAGTCTTTTCTTAAGTCCTCTCAAATCTCTTTTCACCCTTGTGACCCACCCCACACCTTCTGACCCACCCCCACAGCTTCTGACCCCCCCTACAGCTTCTGACCCACCCCCACAGCTTCTGACCCACCCCATCTTCTGACCAACCCCTACAGCTTCTGACCCACCCCTACAGCTTCTGACCCACCCCCACAGCTTCTGACCCACCCCCATCTTCTGACCCACCCCCACAGCTTCTGACCCACCCCCACAGCTTCTGACCCACCCCATCATCTTCTGACCCACCCCCATCTTCTGACCCACCCCCACACCTTCTGATCCACTCCCACATCTTCTGACTTATCCCCACACCTTCTGACCTACCCCCACAGCTTCTGACCCCCCCCCACACCTTCTGACCCACCCCCACAGCTTCTGACCCCCCGCCACAGCTTCTGACCCACCCCCACAGCTTCATGTTCTTCAGTGTGTGTTGTCCACACACCTCTGAGTGTGGACCAGCCACTGGAGGAGCATGGTCAATCTACCAGAAGCCACATCAGTCAAGAAAACTGACTCTCCATCTAGCTACCAAACCAACATGGAGTGGAAGGAGTTCCTGAGCTCCCAGCCCTAGCTAAGGAGCTATGGAAAGTTGGTGTCTTCTGAAAGAGGTAGGACTTTACCCTAAAGATGATTCTATTGAGCACTAGGCCATATGCTCTGCTCTCCTTGTTGCTGCTTAATAAGGACACATACATAACTAATTTATCCATAGTATTTTGCTCGTTCCTATTCAGACCAGTGTCAAGCATTGATAAAGAACAGACTCTCTCAAGTAGTTTGAAATCAGATGAGAAAGACTGTGGTAAGAGTTGAGAACTTTTAGCTCTGCTGCTTGAAAGGAAGCAATCTCAACACATAGTCAATTAAAATCCCAATTTTCTAGCAATATGGCCAATGCAAAAACTGATTTTTTTTTTCCTCTCTCTAAAATTAGTTTGGGGTAAATATGCAAATAATTATTTAAATATGCAAAAATACACTACATTTTAAAAAGATGAAATCTACAGAGGTGATATTGAAATTGAAAAGGTGACTTTTATACAGATAAAAAAGAAAGTGATTTACACATGAAAATAAGCTATAATATATTATATTGTATTAAAGTTTTAAATTACCTGTTAGGACTTTAAAATATGCCAGAATTTTAAAGTTTCATTGTTGCTTGCAGTAGCTATATATAGGCTTTTGTATTTATTTTGACACAATAGCATATCGTTTTAGTGTTGTGGCTTATTATTTGGACATAGATATTCATTACAATTACTTAAGGAAACATAACTTGAAACTTTTTGACTTACAAATTTAGAAAGCTTGCCCTTAAAGTTCTATTACCAAAAGGTTTTATAATTAATTCCCATGGCACAAAATAAACAAATGAGAGAAATTTTTTTAAGCGCTGCATTTTTTTAAAGAGAAAAATTAATTTTTTTCATTTGTTTTGCATCCCAACTGCAGTTTCCCCTCCCTCCTCTCCTTCTGTTCCCCCCTCCACTTCTCCTCTGCCCCCATCCACTCCTCCTCTGTTTCTGTTCACAATTCAGTTACAATAGGTTTTCTCTGAATGTGTGATTTGAAATTCAGCAAACAGAATTTTAATTATATGTCCTTTTATAAATTTGTACTTGTTGCAATAAATGTAGCTGTCCCACTTTTCCCTGTCCTGGAATTTGTCACCTAAAGAACAAATTCTGCAATAAAAAAGGTTAGGGTTGTCAACATGAAACTCCACAAATAAGCTATGAATGACTTAAAAAGAAATAGGGGTAGGTCCAGATCAGGGTGCAGGGCCTTGAAGCCTTTTCTACGCAGCTATTGACCGTTCATCAGGGAGTGTCCTCACATCCTAGCTCCTCTAGGAATACCTCTGTTGTCAGTCACTGGAATAATGTTTCCCTTTATTTATTTGTTTGTTTTATTTTTACCATATCCATTGCATTTATCACTTCATACTTTATATTTGGTACCTCCAAGAGTTTGGAATTTGACTATGATAGTAGCAAAAATGATCTCAGTTAATACTAGTGATATTTGTTACATTTCAATATTCCAACATTCAACTCTGTTCTCACAGTAAATCTGACAAGTGATTACAACTTCCTCACAAACCTTAATCCCCAAGTCCCACACTTATCATAAATCCAAAATTTGTTTTCTTCTCTGTGTGAAAATAATCTACACATAAATGGTTGATTTGTTCACCAGATACTAGCTTTGGCCAGTGTAAAATGAATTAATGAATGACTTGAAATCAGAAAGTTCAAGACTTGTGTTTGCTTTCTCCTCTTCTTACTGTCACTAAGATGTTACTATTGCAGATGCAGGCTGTGACATAAGACTACAGTTTACTCAAAGGAAGCAAAGGACATAAATATGATGTGAAATTTGTATTTTGACCATTGAGACTTATTTACTACTATGGAAAGATCTAGCCTTTTCTGAATGGAAATTTGCTCATTATCATAGTTGGGATATTATCTACAGTCCTTCTGGCTAACAAGGCTGTCAGAAAAGCAGACCTGTCTCTTACCTTACATCATACATGATGCTAATCATGGAGCTGATGCCCACAGAAAGACCAAAGTATTTTTTAGCAGATATTGTTGGGCCACACAATTATGTTGCTAGGATTTTATGAACAAAATAGCAAGATGTTCCCATTTTATATATATATAAAAAAAACTATAGTATCAGGTAACACGAAAATCACCATTTCTCTTTGAAGGGGTTCAAAAGGCCCGAGCATGGCAAAAACAGGCCTGAGCACCCAAACAATTGCAGGCAGGTTTTACCCTTTTACTATTTTTCCTCTCCCTTGCTAAAAACTGTTGAATTACTTATTCTAGCTCCCAAGGTCTATTCCCTTATTTGGCCACTGACTCATTCCTGAGACAAAACACTAAGGTCCAACAGTCAGAAGTAATTATTTGGTTAATTTGTCCAATCAGGATTTACCAGTTCACCCTAGCACAGACTACCTGCTTTCCCCTTAAAAGCCCACTCCTGCAAAAACACCTTCTCTTGCTCTCTTGCTTGCTTCTCCTGCTGCAGCTGCTTGCCCCTCCAGGGTAACAAATCTCTGTGTTAAGCCCGCAGCAGCACTGGCACCAACTCAAAGGAAAGCTGGGTCACTTAGCTCTCTCCATGACTGTCTCAAGGATGGAAAAATCTTGATTCTTAGGAAATAGCTACATCATAATGACAAAACAAAAACAAAAGACTCTTTCAAAAGTTGACATAGCGATAAAACCACTAACACTTTCAGGAGCCTTCTAACTACTCTTTCAGTTTAGTATTATGAGCTAATGCAAAATCGACATTCTATTGTCCAGAAACTCTACTCTAGAGACACACTTGGAAGACTAGTGCCATAGCTGTACTTGGGTACCTTCCTTGCAAGATATTCCTTCAAGGAAGGACTTCCTTTCCAGTTGTATAGAGCACTGCCAGCCAGCACCCTTCTGCTCTCTAATTTATCACAGTACTTTCACCTTCAGGAAGGAAACACCTGCTCAGGGCAACAATTCATAAGATTACAGAATAGGACAGAATATGGAAAGTCTGGCCATTTTGAGCCTTACAGATTTGCTCCTGATCAAAAGTTCCCTGTGTTTTTCTTTCACTTCAGATTTTTTCTCTGTTCACACCTGCTGCAGCCCTCTTGAGGGCATCACATCTTGAGCCCCATCTCAGCACCTGCTTCTGGAAAATCAACATGGGACAGCTTGTGTTAGAGGCAGCCTGAGAACGCAGCTGACAAGTTGGAATCTGAGGCTAGCTCATTCCCTGTCCAGTTGGCCATGGAGACTCAACATGAGTGTTGAACACCTGTGTGCAAGCATTGAACATACATTAGAACTTCCATTGGCAGGAAATTGGGAGGTGGGCATTAATACTGGGGAATGCACCTGTCTTGGACTTTGGAAACAAATGTAGAACAAATACTGAAGGATTTTTATCATCAACTGGTAATTAAAAGCCAGTTGTGACACCCAGGGGGCTTTTTATTTACATGTGTTAACTGAGAGTATAGGAGAAAAATGAAGATCATATTCAAATTCTTAATTTTAATTGAAAAAAAATTCATCATATTTGCCCTCCCCCAATTTCTCTATAATCTCCCCACCTCCCTACCTACCCTACTTTTTACTTATTTTCTCTACTTCTAAATTTCAAAACAAAAAACAAGGGAAAAAACAACAAAAAATAAAAATCAAGACAAATAAGCAAAAGACCATTAAGATAAAAAAAATATGTCCAAACAAAGCAAAAAAAAATACATAATACTACCATGGAGTTTATTTTGTGTTGACCAAATAACCATGGGCACCAGGCCTGCTTCATATACCCAGTGACTCTCCATTGAGAGAATTGATTTTTCTCTTGCCGATGTGTATCAGCTGTGGACAGCTTCATGGTTAGGGGTGGAAGCCTGTCTTTGTATCTCCCTTTCAGTGTTGGGACCTTGTCTGGCTTTTGCCCATACAGGTCTTGCACACACTGAAGCAGTCCCTGTGAGTTCAAATGGGCATTAGTCCTAGTGTGTCTGGAAGACACTGTTTCCTTGGAGTCACCCATCACCTCTAGGTCTCACAAGCTTTTCTCCTCCTATTCTGCATAGATTCCTGAGCCTTAAGGGAAGGAGTTTGATGAACACATTCCATTTAAGTCTAAATATTCAGAAGTCTCTAACTCTGCACATTTCTGAGTTGTGAGTCTTTGCATTAATTTCTGTCTTCTGCAAGAATAAGCTTCTCTGGTGTGGTTTGAGCAAGGCATTGACTACTGGGTATAGCAGAATATTGTTAGGAATCATTTTATTGCTTTGTTCCTTTAGCAGTATGATAGTACTAGATTTGTTCCTAGACCTATGACCTATCTGGTCTCTGGTTCTTGGTTACTTTAGCAATATCAGGTATGGATCCCAGCTCATGGAGTGGGCTTTAAATCCAATGAGAAAGTGCTCAGTCACACCGAGATATTTGTGCTGTTACTACACCAGCATATTGTGCAGGCAGGTCACTGTTGTAGGTTGCAGGGTTTGTAGCTGGGAGATGTTTATGATCGCCTTTCAACTTCAGTAGTACAGAGAGTACCCTTAAGTACCATGGATGTGTGTGTTTGTGTGTGTGTGTGTGTGTGTGTGTGTGTGTGTGTGTGTGTGTGTGTAAGCTACTGCAGATGTAGGTTTGTACATGGATTTTCAAATGGCCTTTAGTGTTAATGTTCCTTCCCCAATACCCTTCTCTCCTATTCCCTTCATATTCAATCATATGCAAGTCTTGATAGACTAGTTGAACTCCAAAGAATGTTAAATTGACAACTAAAGTCTTTGTGGACTTTGGGAAAAAACATAAACACTCTCAACTTACTACCAAATTGCCACAATCAGATGGAGACAGAAAAACTGTCAACTTGGGTCTTGCATGATGTAATGGGCTGAGAAATGTTCCACTTAAAATTCCTATGGTGAGGTCCTAAAGATGGAAAGAGGGTTCACCAAGGCAATTAAGGTAAAACAAGGTAGTTTGTCCCCTTTCTATTACAACTAATACCCGTAGAACAGTAGTTCTCAACATTCCTAATTCATTGACCCTTTAACACAGCTTTTCATGTTGTGGTGACCCCCAATCATAAAATTATTTTGTTTCTATGGCATAGCTGTAATTTTGCTACTGTTATGAATAGGAATGCAGATATCTAATATGCAGTATATCTGATCTGTGACTCCCAGAGGGTCCATGAACCATTGCTTTAGAAAGATACTAGGACACAAACAAAATTATATACATTTATGAAATTTATGAAATTGTCAAAGAACAATGTATAAAAAAGTACAAATGAAGACAACTACAAGACAGAAATGTACACTCTAGCAGTTACTAAAAATGTAGTGTGGCTTTGGAACAGAATAACAGTGGATGCTGGAAGAGTTTTGAAAAAGTTGAGAGAAACAAACTTTTGCAGAGATTGTTGATTAAATATGAACATTAGATATGATCCCAGGCAGGACTCAGAAAAAAATGAGTGTACTATAGAGAAATGACTATTGTCTTAGCAATGTGCAGCTATTTTCATAAAGAGCATATTGTCAAGGATTTGAAAGCCAAATGTGCTTCTGGTGAGGTATCGGATGAAGTTGAAGAATATGATGGAAACGAAGAACCATAATTAATGCAGATTTACTGGCTTGGGTTGTAGGTGCAGTGACAGCTAAAATGCAACCTCACTTAGGGATGGGCTTAAAAAATAATGAGAGGAAATCTTCACAATGTGTAGATCTGCAAACAATGATTCTGGTCATCTACTTTATGTGAAAGAGTAAGAGTCCAAAATAATTCAGGGGTTGACGGTCGGTGTTGGACAGTTTGGCTGGCTTCCCAGACATATTGAAAAGAGATAGCCAAAGAACAAAATGGACTATAGTGGTAAATTTAACATGCATATTGTGAAATATGTTAGAAGAATGAAAATAAACTACAATTTCATTCAATAATGAAGAAGCATGAATAATTATTGAGTACCAGAAGTCAGATAGTGAAGGGACAGCTTCATAGATCTCTATTAACTGGCTTGAGCTATTGCAGTTGAATTGGAGCTGGAATTTGGAATGTACAAATAATCTCTAAGTAGGTTCCAGCAATGTTGTATTTCTTGGTATGGTGATAGTTAAGTGTATTCTAATAACTCAGCATACTTCTTAACATTATGTACTTTTCTGGATGTGTGTTTTATCTTAGAAGATTACTACAATATAAGCACATGGACTTCCTCAAAAGAAACTTACAAGTGGTATTGATTTACCTACTTTGTGCAGTAAGAATGTTGATCTACCACATTGAACACCAAAATAGACACATGTCTAGTCCAGCCAGCTCATTCATGGGAGGAAAAAGAAAGTAAAGGTCTAGTCTGTACTTGTCCCTTCCTTTCTGATCCCTAGTCAGATGTTACTCCATCTATTGGGAAGAATAATAGATGGGAAGAAGAGAGACCAAAATCATCTTTTCAAGTCTTCAATGACTTAAAAAAGAAACATTAAGAACAGGGAGTAAGCCACAACAATGCATGCTGACATCGTTGCTCAGATTCCTATTCTAACTCAGTGATATTAACCACTAAGTCAATAGCCGCTTGGCTTCTAAGACCCTACTATTGCATTTGGTAATCAAATCAGCAGCCCTCAGATGGTACTGTTCCTACCTACAAGGAGCCATTCTCTTAATACCCTCTGAGAGTCTTAAAGCCACTGGTAGACAGTAAAGACCCAAGTCTTGATTGATTTAAGGACTGAACTGATGATTATTTGAAATTGATTACACAATGCATTAAACGCATCCATTGCAAAGTCCAAGTCATATCCAATGCAGTAGATACACTCCTCATACTTGTCGAAATATGTTTTCACAAATAGGCAGTTTATGGCTTTATCATAAGATTAAATGAGAATGTTAGGATAATGCCATGATAAGATGCCAATTTGCAGATGCTCTAATAATAAAACAACAAAACTGAATGTAAACCCTCTGTAATTGGTCTGGGAACGAGACTGTTAATTAAAATCAAATCCTAGCATAGCTTTGGTTAGTTACTTTCTGAACCTGATAGATGAATGAAGCCAGAAAGAAGCTGCAAGTCCAAGCTGCCATGTAGATGAAAAAAAAAAAAAAAAAAAGTCTGCACGGAGCTAGATCCCCAGGACACTAGATCAAGAAAGGGATGATGACTCATCCCTTTAACTCATAGTTAGTTTGGATAAAGAAGTCTTTATTTTGTTAAAATGTGATCTCTAAATGGGGCTCAATAAGATGCTCTTTACATGCTGCCATGATGAGTTTTGGAAGACTGGTGGAATATGATGCCTCTGGACAATTAAACATAAAATGAAGGATGGTTCTAACAGATAGTAAAGGAAGGTGAGGCATGCATAGAAGAACAAATAAATTTGAGACATACAAAATGAGTTGTACCCCAGTGTCACTGCCCAAATTCTTCCTCCAGGGTTGAGTACTCAGCCCTCTAGCTGTTATAGTTACTCCATGCCACACGGGTTGGCCTTTTAGTAACCAAACTTGCATCTGAATGTGGCTGTGCAATTTACTTATGTTTTGTTTGTAGATGTTTTTATACTATGTTAGCATATCAAAGTAGTCATATAGAAGTAATACAGCAACAGGCCTGTTATAGGCAGTAGAAGATGACCTCTCCAAGATACCCCTTCAAAACATAGCCCAGACCTCAGGTTGTTAATATAAAAACAAAAGATGTGGTCCTCACACATCCACAAGGGACAACTCATGAAGCCATACAAGAATCATGGAGGATGAAGATATAATTTTATGTGCTGTGTGAGTCAGTTTCTGTTGCTTCTCAATACTGTTTTTCCTTGTTTTCTCACTTGCTTACAGGAGTTTCTTCTAAAAGTACTACTCAACAAATCCCTACATGCAATTATCCATCTCATGCCTATTACCAATGAACTCAAATTAAAATACATGTAATACCTTAGTGACACCATTCTGTAACATAGGTATATTATATTCCTAAGATTTTTAACATATCCTTTCTCTTCTTTTTTCATCTCAAAAGGCTCTTTTCCAAGTTTTAACAAATTCCTGGTCAGTTTTCAAGTTCAAGATCATGTTTGTTCTATTCTTCATCACACCAAACAAAACCAGTAACTCTATCTAATCCCACAGCAGTCCAGAAAAATGTATATCCTCCTAGAAATCTACAAAGACCATGCAGTGAATCATTGTGTGGGCACATATGTAATATGTACATTAATCTTATGGGAAAGAAGAATTCTAAAACTTTGAATTGTTAAATATAGCATTTGACCATTCGTGTATGTAAGTGAATAGTGGCTAGCTTTCTCTTTCAGCTCCCTCATTTTTTTCCTTCTTCCTCAGCAGGGGAGAGCAAACAGAGTTAAGAGCTATAGAAAAGTGACAACACATGGAGGATTTCTTAAGTGCCTAGCTATATCAAGAAGTTTTGTATCTATTAATTTATGCACCACTCAGAAAACCATAAAATATTATCCTATTATTATTTCCACCTTACAGATGAAGACCAGTGGTTCAGAGAGACTGCGTAAGTCTTGAGATCACACAGCTAACTATGATGAAACCACAATTCAAATGCAACAGCTTTTAAATCTATATCCTTAAGCTAGGAACAACTTACTATTAAAATAGACTTTTCTGTATTTAATAAAGTATCCTTGCTGTTAAAAGCAATTCTTGTAAGAATTGATTGGACTGTTAACTATTACTCTTTGAAGAACTCTAGATCACCTACTGTCACAATGAATAATGGAGAATGACGTAGCTGTGTTTCTAGAAAGGTGGTTGTTCTGAGAGGAGAAAGGGTGAGAGAAAAGATGAATGGAATCTGCTGTGATGAAGGGAGAGACAAGCAGACCAGCATGATGAGCACGCTAGGGATTCATTGTAATTATTCTCTACATCAGTCTTTGGCAACATCATCTAGGCTCCATGTGCATGAACTAGATGAACAGTGAGTGCGACTTCTTTTTGTTACAAGATCAAAGCTACTTCCTTCTTGGACACCATGGTACAACTGTAGAGCTACACATTAATGCACACCTACTAACACTACAGCAAGAAGTGTCATTACACAGAGCAACCATAAGATAAATGTCTGTCTCATTCAACTGCATTACCTCTTACACACATGGCTTCCCTGTCTGAAGTTTAGCTTAATTTCAGTTTAATTTGAAATAATGGATAGAGAAGAGAGTCAAGAAGTAATATGTCAGTATAAACAAGTAACATGATTTTTGCAGTGAACCCATAATGGGAGTACAATGTATGGGAGTATTTTGTAATCGTGGGGTGAATTTAGGAGAATTTTTATCTTTGATTGGAGGCACAGATTTCCATATTTATTATAATGAATACCCCAAAGCAACAATTAGATACCAGGTTTTTTTCTTTGAGGAATCTGCACAGTATCTGGCAAGTTAAAGGCTTTTCTTAGCATCTTTGTTTCAAGAGATTGTGAAACTCCAAATAGAATCTATGCCACACCCTTCAAAAATGGTACAGCACATTATACTATCCATAAATGTCTTATACTTAAAATTAAATTCTTCCATGCTGACATCTCTCTCAATTAGCAAAAGTCTAATAATAAAAGTAAGTAAAATATCTTCATTTTCTACAGCACCTATATACTCTATAGCAATATCAGGTTTCTATTCCTTCTATCCTCACTTCATATGTGAGAAGTGCAGAGGCTACATAACCAATTGCAAAGCTTTGTAAGTAGTTGCTAAGCAAGCCAACACAGTTCTTCTGGGCATCAATATCTGCATCATTGGCACCATGAAATAACTCTTCTATTTACATTTAATTTTTCTCTGATTTTCTAAATGAGATACTCTCAAGGCAGAAAACATCAATATGCCTTAAACAATTGAAATCTGTTTTAAGGGCTAATATGCAAAAAAAAGATAGGAAAAAAGGGAGAGAAACAGACGCAGAGACAGATAGAGACAGTGAGATGACTTAATGAACATCATGACAACAATGCCTGTCTGTTCTGGAATCTCTGTTTATGGAGCTACTTCTCAAGTTATAATTTCTATGCCTTATTACATCCATTTTCAAAATAATAGCATTTGGGTGTTTTTGTTATGAAAGTTTTTATTAATTTAAAGAATATTCTGCTTGCAATACTACTAAGATAATCAGAAGCAATAACCCAAATGGATGATATTGTCACAAATCACTTTCTCATCATAATATGACCATTCTGTAAACATCTCTATAAAAAATTTTATTCAGACAGTTATATTTATTTTAAACAGAAATAGAAATATGTGCTGAACTCTTCATAAAAGTTCTGATTGCTTGTGAACCCCAGAGGCAGCCATGTACACATTAGCATCGATGATAATTGCATGGTTTTTGATGATGTGTGTGAGTTTGACATTCCCACTACCTGTTTCAGTGAACAAGTATAAAATATTTACCACTTCTGGCATCTGACCAACTAATTACCTTCAAAAATTCAACTACAGTCTGCATAAAATATAAAATTAAAACTCTCAAAATAGTTTCCTTGCAATCTTTCACTTCATATTCTCTTTTAATTTTAAGAAATCCTAGGGGCTAAAAGTCTCAGGGTGCTCAGAAACTTATCCAATGATTCTAGGAAAATAACTAAGGTTATGTTAGTGGCTTTTAAACACACTTTATTTATTTAATTGAAAAATCACACTTCTTTGCCTTCTTTCAGCATATATTGTATTTAATGCTCTGAACATTAGCCCTTGGAATAAAGAAATGAATTATATATGAGTTGCTCTTTATTATGATTTTGAAGCCTGATTTAAAATTAATTTTCAAGACTGTTATGGAATACCAAATGTCGTCTTCACTAGTACCTGCATACTGCTTCCCAATCTCAATGTGCTGTTTGCCACAGCCATCTGCTCCCATACTCTCTTCCAATTTGAAGGAATATTGACAGAACCCCTTTCAAAAGGGAAAGAATTAGGGATCTGAATCTCTCTGTTTTTGCAGAAAGTTCACAAAAATTTGCACTCTGTAGGCAGGAATTATACAAAAATACACAATTATAGGAACTAACATAAAATGATTGGTGATATGCTTACATGTGCCAGAAAAGGCTGCCATTATACTTAAGTATGAGATTTATTTTGCACACATGCTCATAAAGGATATAAAGTGAAGTCTATAGCAACTGTAGACAATAGATAATACTCATAGTGTTTTCAGACCCCTCCAGTTCACCATAATCATATGCTTCCAGCAAGAATTACCCCTCCATATTTAAATAAGGACTTCTTGACTGTTGGATGCATCAGTAACTGAAGAAGTGACGGCCTGTACAAGAATTTGACAATTTCAATGTGTGAAGTTATGCCTATCGGGACAGAATAAGTTCTCTACAGTGAGAACTTTTGTTATCAACTTTATATGGAATAGTATAGTAATTTAAGGGAATGAAGAAGGAAGGAGACAAGAGGAAAATAATTGATAAAATGCTTATCTTCAAATTTCCTTTATATCCAGTAGGAAGAATATAGGCTAATGTACAGTTAAGATGAAGAGAATAGAGAAATCATAAAGTCTAGTAACGAAATAACAGAAGCATTCCTCATCTCCACCATTTGAAAAGCAATATATTTTATGCAGAAACCGTCCTTCCATAAAGAAATTAATCTAAAAATAATAACCGGCGAAGATGTTATCAAGGAGTTTCCATATTCCCAAAGCAGATTAAGAAGTTGGCTTTGGCAAAGTTAACTATATGACAATGGCAGGCACAGGGGGATTCTCTTTCCCTTGCTAATAAGTTTAACAATGCCAAGTTCCCCTCACAAGTCAATTGCTGACTGCTAGGAAAAGATTCCAGAAGTAAATGGAATCTCTGTTTATCTTCTCAGGCCTGTAGTTCACCGGATCTTGGAGAGCTCTCTAGACATCAGCTACTTACTACATGTTCATCATCCTAAAGATGCACCTCTCTTACTCCTCAAATAAAAGCCAATTATTGTTAATACAAAGTCCTGTGTAATGAGGAAGCATCTTGTTGCTGTTGTTGTTGTTTTAAACTCTAAGCAAAATCGATTATTTCAAGATTCATGACCTGAATCACATTTTTAAGGCTCTATCTTGTATTGGCTTTGTAGCTCACTGATGTTTTAGAACTGAGTAAGAAGTTCATCTCTTTGACTACACGAAGCCCATGCAACCGTGATCCTGCGTGTTCCGTGGTGTGCTCAGATAAAGTTGGACTGGCTGAGTAGACGCTTAATTTATTCTTCTTTTCATGCCTCATGATTTAAAAACTGTACATTAATGCAAATATCATAGTGACTTGAATGGCATCTCGCTGTAGGGCATTTTATGTTGAGGCCATGAAAACGGGGACAATAAGTGCCTTTCCATGTGGACATGGAGAGTGAACAAAAATGAGAAAGATTTCAGAACAGCAGCAAGCAGATATGGTTGTCAAGAACAACAATACCTCATTCCTCCTGAGAGTGACCAGCATGCTATTTCATTAATTTTCTAGTACTGGGAATGGTTATCAAAGACAAAAATGATGTGCCATGCACATACACACATTTATCCATTACTGAAAAGAAATTACTCTAAAAGGGACCCAAGAGAGCTGAAAAGAAGGTACTAATGCCCACTTTTTCCCTTCTCAGACCATCAAGTAAGCCAAAATAAAGAGCTTGATATATCAGACAGGATTTTAGCTGAATGTGTCAGCATGAAACATAGGCACTGTGGCAAGGGAGAATGGATTATATGTTTTCAAAACCAGTGTGCATTATGTAATCTACCCTGTGGTGACCACAGGGTGAGACACGTCAGGTGGGGATAATCAAACCAGCTTTACCAGTAAACACTTCCATGTAGATTTTTTTCCAGCTGAAACCACATTTCTAAGGATAGCTTTTATTCAGCTCTGCAAACTCCTTTTTTTAAAAAGCTTACTTAAACCTCCTTTTAAAAAAATTCATTACAGGCTGCAAAAGACTCTGTGAAGCATTTTGAAATGGGCTTTGCACTAATGTGATAAGAGATATCATCTGAAAAATAAAATAAAATAAAAGCCATCAGAGCATATGGTGCTTACCAGTCAGACATTTCTGTTTTTTATATACTTAATCCAACAGAGAACACTGGGTCTTCAAAGAAACAAACAAAAACTTTTATAAACTGCAATCATTCCATCTTTTGGAAGAAACCTTAAAAGTTGAGAAGGGAGAAAGCTAATGTTAATGTCTGACCTTACTATTGTGTATGTATATTTCAATGTTTTTTGAGACAGGGTGTTCTGTAGTAAGGCTGACTGACCTTGAATTCCTTAAGCAGTCAAAGATGACCCTGAATTACTAATCCTCCTTCCTCCACTTCTTATGTTGGGATTCCAGGTACACTCACCACACCCAACTTCTCTTGTGTATTATGCTGACCATTTTGCTTGTAACTCCCCACTGAATGTTTGCCATAACCTTTCAGAATGGGTACTGTTATCTTCTTCTATGAGTGAAGATACTGGACACTTTCTCAGCATCTTATAGCTTTGAAAAAGACACGGGTTCTAGACTATTGGAACCCTATTTATGACCTCAAAATAAAAATACTAAGCAAATGTATTAGAGAAAACATGGCCACTAAATCCAACAGGCTCTGCATCCATAGAACTGACTATGCCGAGAACTATGATGTCTTTTAATTTGTTCTGCTAAGCACAATAGGATAACCACTAAGCCCCAATGACATCCTATCACCTGAAAATTAAAGTGTTGAAGAGTCTAGAAGAAATTTATAACACAGGGCATTAGGAATAGTCCTAATGATGTCACAGAGTGACTCTCCACATTTGTCTATGTGTAATTCTCCTAGAATCTCATAACAACCCTGGAAATCAAGTGCTGAATTCAAATTTTACCCATGAGAAAGCTAAAACTCAAAGAGTTTGAGCAACTGGTACAAAACAGCATAGGTTTCTCAACAAATATTTGATTCAGAAAATCTACCCAATCATGTTAAGGCATTGCCACTCTTCTGGCCCTACTAGCTGAGGAGATTGGTAGTATGCAAAATGGAAGTGTCTACATGTTTTGGTTTCTTTTGTTGGATGGTTTTGAGATATGTTCTCATTGTTCAGCCAGATTGGTCTCAGACCTATTGAATTCTACCTCCTATGGCATGATGGAAGTGTAGGCATGCACAGCCACACTCAGCCTTGTGTGTGTCTTTTTATAGCAGAAACCACAAGGACACAAGGAATTGGGGACCTTGTTGGCATGCCACATGTCCACAGTGTTCTGCCCAAATTTCCTGAGAGTATGTCTACCTACCCTCTCCCATGGCCTCTGACTGTCAACAACATTGACATTCTGGACACAAAAGCATCTCATGTAGGGTTAGTGAGACCAGATACATTTGGGGATTAAAACACAGTTATATCTCAGGGCAGATGTATTTTAAGACATATTTGACACTTTCCTCATCTCTAGGTAGGAAAAGTCTAAGTCTCTCTTCAAACTGAACCTCGGTTTCCCAAAGAGATGCTTGCTCCTTTATCTTCATGTCTTACTTTCATGCCCTTGGCTCCGTCACTTTCCCTTTTTCTCTCTGTTTCCTGGGACCATGTCTCACATACCCTACTAGGTCTGGAGCTTATCTCAGATTTGGCCATGGTGGAAGCCTGACCTAACAGCCATCAGAGGGAGGCAGAATCCATGCTGAACTTTGAAAAGCAAAAGTAGAATTACATCTGGGAGATATCTTCCATGAATAGAAACAGGGTATGAAACAGATTAAGAGGACATAGGCAGGAAGTCAGCCAGGAGCTAGAGCACTGTGTAAAGAGGAATGAATATCCCGATCTATCTTTCTTTTCCCAGACAACACTCTAAAACAAGCCATTTATTGCCTCTGCCTTCATTGGTTGCACAGGGAAATACAAGTGTTCTGCCATTAACCCTTTATTTCTTATTCATGAGTGAATATGAGAAACTCAAAAAGCTGATGTCAACCAATGACCAACAAATCTGAAGTTCTTACAACAACCTTATGGGTAGAATTATGCATAACAGAATTCTTGAATAAGAAGATAGAGGAGTAACAGAGAAGGTAGTGTCTGTGTGCTGACCATTCCAATGGCATTCCAAGCCTCCTGACCACAGAGGATTTCAAGGCAAACCTGATAAACTCAGCATTTACAGTACTGCATTAGGGATATATCTATTGCATAGAGTGGGGAAATTCCTATTTTTGTTACTAAATAATCTCAAAGTGCCATCATAAGAGTTTTCCAAGTGTGTGTTTTTGATATCATGAAAGTTTGGAGTTGAAATATTTAAACTTTAGTAGTTTAAATTTATATTTTCTTCTTAACTGGTGAAATGAAGAGACTATTTTCCAGTTTGCGAAAGAGTTATTAAAACTACATCTTTAAATGAATACCCAACAATGGATTTATGGGATTACTTTTACAGGTTTTTTTCCCCAATGTTTTCAATTTATTTAGAGCCACCAACCTTTACCCTGATTTGAGAACCTTAGAAGATTTTTCAGCTACAAATGATAAGCATGTTGAAGTGGAAGAAAGATTACACAAAGCATTGGTTTCCTCGGGGCTAGCAACTATGGCTCCACCAAGGTCCACTTTAGACACCTTCAGTAGTAACCTTTCTCATTGTTGTGAAAAACTACCTGATGAGCAGTAGCCTAAGGGATGGATGGCTAATTTTGGTTGATAGTTTGACCAGCTAGGGCCCTTCCAGGCAGGGGAAGCACAGAGGTAGGAGAAAGAGTTTTCTAGTCACCCTCTATCTATAGTCAGAAAATAAACAGGAAGTGGGGTGGGCTATTGAACATCAAGGCTTGCCCTGGTAACTTAAGGCAGGCTTCACCTCTTAAAAGTTCATGAGATAATTAGATATAGAAATAAAAATTTCATCCTGCATACACCATCCTTATTCTGAATGACCATAGATCCACTGACTGAATGGTGTTTGGGAGTCCTTGGAATTTGGAGCATTTTAAGTAATGAACAGAGCATCTAATTCATGCTGTTCATGTTGCTACATTGAGTATATTACCCAAACGTCCAAACAGTATTTAAGTGGATACCTCACTGCACCATTATGCAAAAGAAGTGGAGGATTTTGTGCAAAATATAACTTGAAAAAGTTTATTTTGTACTTCAATCCAAAGGAATTAAAGAAATGAGAGAATGTTTTATTTTGTAGACAACACTGTAAGTCAGTCCCTATACTCACTGGGGATTGGAGTGCAAACTCTCAAGGATGCAATGGAGTGAGCTTTGTTCCTAATGTAGCAGAAGCAAGAGTTGACACCTGTCTTTTTATGGAAGTGAATCTTGTCACTTAAGATTTCATGTTAAATAAATAGAGAACAGTCTGTATTCCCTCTTCTCATTGTGAATAAGTTAATCTCTCATAATTAACTATAATATTTCTTATCTTAACTAATTGTCTCAAAACAGTAGCTACTTCTTTTTTAATACCAATAGTTATTTAGTTATTTGATTAACTATTAATATAAACACAAAATGCACAGCCACATTAGGGGACAACTATGGAAAATAAAACTTGCCCCTTTAAAAATACTTCTGTCTTCAAACAGTACCCCAAACAAAAACTTTAGTCAATATGACTTTTATCATTTTTTTTTTTTGCAAAATAGTCTAATAATTGTCTTTCAATTGCCTTTTTCAAGTAACTGGTGCTTTAACTATTTTCATGTGTCTGGGTATTTTCTCTGCCTGTATGTCTGTGCATTATGTCATACAGTGCTCAAGGAGGCAGAAGATGGTGTCAGATTGCCCAGGACTGGAATTTCAGGTGGTTGTGAGCCTAGACATAAAAACTGGGAACTGAACTTACATTCTCTAGAGGAGCAGCCTGTGCTCCTAACCATTGTGTAGCTAGAGTTTTCCTGCCTTGCCCACAGTCAGGACAAATCTCTGCTACCATCCAGTCCCACAGCTGCTCAGACCCAACCAAGTAAACACAGAGACTTATATTGCTTACAAACTCTATGGCTGTGGCAGGCTTCTTGCTAACTGTTCTTATATCTTAAATTAATCCATTTCCATAAATCTATACCTTGCCACGTGGCTTGTAGCTTACCGGCATCTTCACATGCTGCTTGACATGGCAGTGGCTGGCAGTGTCTCCTTCTGCCTTCCTGTTTTCTCTGTTTTCCTCTCTGTTAGTCCCGCCTATACTTCCTGGCTGGCCACTGGCCAATCAGTGTTTTATTTATTGACCAATCAGAGCAATTTAACATACAGGCCATCCCACAACACCATTGAGCAACCCCTTCATCTCCTCAAGAGATTGTTTTACAGTATGCTTAAATTCACATGCCCCATCCAATTATAGAATAAATATTTAAAAATAAGAGTTAGTAACATAGATGCTTATTCTGAATGACCTAATTGAGGTTTCAGAAGAGATTTAAGTGAGATTATTGTATGGGTGAAATTTGTGTTGAATGTTTTCAAAAAAAAACTAACAAAATTTGGGTCTTCTGGGTAAAGGTAAAGACATTTTATATGAGACAGATATTCTAAGGAAAATTATTTCCAAGGGTAGTTTAAAGAGAAATGGAGACTATATATAGAATTTGGGAATTAAATTTAAAATAAGAAAATAGGAGAGAGGATGTAGCTCATTTGTAAAATGCTTACCTCTCAGACATGAGGACCTGAACTCAAACACTAGAACTGATGTAAAATGCAGCACACGTGGAGTTTGCAGCCCTGTGATGGAAGGGCAGAAACGGAGAGATCCTTGGGACTTCCTGAGCGTTAATGTTAGAGACTTCTGATTCTTTCTTTCCTTTTTTCTTTTCCATCTTTCTCTTTTTTGTTTGTTTTTTCGAGACAGAGTTTCTCCATGTAGCTTTGGAGCCTGTCCTGGAACTTGCTTTGTAACCCAGGCTGGCCTTCAACTCACAGAAATCCACCTGCCTCTACCTCCCGAGTGCTAGGATTAAAGACGTGTACCACCACCACCTGGCTAATTTTTTTCTATTTTTATTAATTAAATTTATCTATTTATTTTACATCCCAACAGCAGTTTCTCCTCTTTTCTCTTTCCATTCCCTCCCCTACCTCCTCTCCCCAGACCCATCCACTCCTTTCTATTTCTGTTCAGAAAGGAGCAGGCTTCCCATGAGTGTCAACAAAGCATGGCATATTAAATTGAGGTGGGATTAAGTTCCTCCTCTTGTATTAAGGTTGGGCAAGGCAAATCAGTATGAGGAATAGGTTTCCAAAAGCCAGCCAAAGCATTAGGGACAGTCCCTGCTCCCACTTCTAAGAGTCCCACAAGTACACCAAGCTGCACAATTGCCACACATATACAGATTGCATAGGTTGATCCCATCTCTGGCTGTTGGTCCAGACTCTGTGAGCTCAGATTAGTTGTTTCTGTGGGTTCCCTTGTGATGTCATTGATCCCCCAGTGGACAACCAATGACTGGCCCAGCCTCAGATCCATACTGTGAGAGTGAGCACACCCCTATCACTGCCTGGAGTGCCAGCACCCAGAAGTTAGATGGGCCAATGACCTTGGATAGAACCAAACTGAGTGGAGAAAAAGTAAAAGTCAACATAATGATGTCTAACTATATTCTGTTATACTCATAGAGTGATGACTACCCCAATCAGAGTCTTCATCCAGCAACTGATGGTAACAGGTGCAGAGACCCACAGCCAAGTACTGGACCAAGTTTAGGGAATCCTGCTGAAGAGAGGGAAGAAGTATAGATACTTCTAGTTTAGTATGATAGAAAAATACATGCTAAAGACAGTTGTATTCTAATCTTCAGAATGTGTGATATATTATGATATGTGGAAGAAAAAATGAGGACTGTGCTTGGGTTGAAGGTGATTCTTTGACAGACTTTTACATAAGGAGAGGACACTATATTCACCATGGAAACCCTGGGTAACCACAATTCCCTTAAAATGCAACAAAAGAAGGAAGACTAGATAGACTTCAGAATCAGAAAGATAGTCAAAGATGTTATGCTATTGGGTTTGAAGATTGAGGAGGGAGCCATAGAGTGAAGGTTGGATAATCTTGAAAAGTCAGGAAAATCAATCTCCTCACAGAGAAAGAATCCTATTTGTTAGTTTAAGTAGAGATATATATTTTGACATTTCTTCTGTGGAAAGCAGATAAAAGTCCTGAGTGAGTGTGCATTGTTGACATGAGCATGGCCGTAGACAATGGCAAGGCATCTCCTAGGAAGGATATTGGTAGACCATTGACCTTTAGCTAAAAACAGCAAAGGCAGAGAGTACTGATTGCAGCTTCTTCATTCTTGGCGACTGTAAGATCATGCCTTCCCTGAGACTTTATTCCTATAGAGACTTCCTACTGAGATTAGCTAACCCATGTCCTTGTTCATGCTGTATATATTAAGCCCACTGAGTATCTAGACTTCTGTCATCTCTACCCAATTGCATTACCCACCCAAACCCAGATTTACATTGCTTGTGTCTTTCTTAGTCTCCCATTACTCACACTCAGGTTTCCCGCACCCAGATGTGTGGGCTGCAGCATCCTACCTTTAGAATTCTTCAGAACAGAGAGGGAGAACAAGGAATAGGAGACCATGGTAAATGAAGACCACATGCGAATCAGAAGAAGCAAAGTACTAGAGAGGCCCACAGAAATCCACAAAGATACCCCCACAATAGATGGCTGGCAATGGTCGAGAGACAGCCCGAACTAACCTACTCTGGCGATGGGATGGCCAAACACACTAATTGTCATGCTAGAAACCCCATCCAATGACTGAAGGATCTGGATGCAGAGATCCATGGCTAGGCCCCGGGTAGAGCACTAGGCGTCTAATTAGTGAGAAAGAGGAGGGTTTATATGAGCGAGAATTGTTGAAACCAAGGTTGGATAAAGCATAGGGACAAATAGCCAAATGAATGAAAACACATGAACTATGAACCAATGGCTGAGGGGCCCCCAACTGGATCAGGCCCTCTGAATGGGTGAGACAGTTGATTGGCTTGATCTGTTTGGGAGGCATCTCAGCAGTGGACCAGGTCCTGTGCTCATTGCATGAGTTGGCTGTTTGAAACCTGCTGCTTATGCCGGGTGGCTTGGCTTGGCCTGGGAGGAGGGGACTGGACCTGCCTGGACTGAGTCTACCAGGTTGATCTCAGTCCTCAGGGGAAGCTTTGCCCTGGAGGAGGTGGGAATAGGGGTTGGGCTGGGGGGAAGGGGAGAGGGGCAGGAGCGGGGAGAACAAGGGAATCCATGGCTGATATGTAGAACTGAATTGTATTGTAAAATAAAATAAAATTTAAAAAAAAGAAAAGAAAAACACACACACAGAAGAATTCTTCAATAATAAACCTGTGTTGTTTATGGACAGTTAAATGATATAAATGCATTACATCAACAATAAGAAATGAACACAAGCACTCATTCACAATGAATATACTTTATCAGTATGGCAGGTGGACTAAAACTCTTTGGAAGCATGGAGAAATGTTTGCTTCGATGGCAAAATATACTAGGTTGTACAGGTCCACAGGGTTTCTTGTCGCTCATTTTGTGAGAGCAACCTTGCAGCTCCAAGGTCTAGATAACCAAATTCAAGGTAGTTTATTGTCTCTGCTTTGTCCAGTACAGGTTCAATTAATTTTCCTTTGCTTCAATTTATATATGCAGTTCAATATTCCTAGTCTAGAAATTTATTTGTTCTTTGGATTCTGCTTTGAATTACTTGTAACGCCTCAGCAGCTTTCTCGTTAATGAGTTAAATAAAATCTTTCATCCATGTTCATTTTTATATCTCTTAGCTAGTTGTGATTTTTTACCTTTTTAAAAAGTTTTTTTTCCTTTCAGTGTAAGTGATGGAAGTCTATTCCACTTAAAAGAAGACCAGAAAGTGAAGGAGGGGGAACAGAAATAAGAGAAGTTACTATCTCTTGTCTCAGTGTGCTCTCCAGATTCTGTTTGATCCCAAGGTGGCTAACTCTCAGGGGTATTCTACATGAGGAGAAAGATGCCTGTTGTGTCACTGTACCAGTGGGTCTCAACATATTATCAATGCAGACACACTGTCCCACTATATTAGTCAAGTCCTGCACTCATTCAAACAAATATGGAGTCAATATCAATAATGTATTATGAGAAATTAGTAAGAAACTTGGGGTATATCAGCAAACCAAAGTCTATTCAGTGTGAACTATATGTTTTCTTGAAGAAACAGACTCCCAATGGCCAAAATAAATAAATGAATCATATAGCATATTAAGACAATGACAAGACTTACATTAAAGAGAAAGATGAAGTAGAGGGATTAAGAATTCCAGAAGCGGGAGCATCTTGTAGCATTTATGAAGAGTTAAATGGTCCTCTCAGAAAAATGGGATTTGAACAAAAGTTAAAAGGAGTTGGGGGCGAGAGGCTGTGTGAAGCATGGTCAGAAGAAAAATCCAAATAGCCAACATGAAGATGGCTCTGCTGCATGTGAACTGCGGAAATTGTCCAGGAATAGCTGGAGAAGAGTGAGAAAGCAACAAGAGATGTTTCATGTAGAAAGACAAATGGGATCTTATTCCAAACAAGTGCTCGGATGTCTTGTTCATAGTATGAATGAAACAAAGGGTTCTGTTATGATTCTACAGTATTTTCTGAAAATAAAATAAAATGATCGACGTCAGAATTTTGAGCATGGGAACAGAACATGGAATTTTTATTTAGTGTTGCTGAATTTGAGTTGCCCTGAGAAATTCTCTAGTCCTGCCTGGCCCTGCAGCACTCAGACCCAAGTAAACACACAGAGGCTTATATTACTTACGAACTGTATAGCTTAATGCTTCAGGCTTCTCGCTAGCCAGCTCTTATATCTTAAATTAACCCATTTCCATTAATCCATGTTTTGCCACGAGTTCTTTGGCTTTGCTGGTCTTCTGGCATCTGGCTTCTCCTTAGGTAGCAGTCTGGCATCTCTTCCACCTCTCCTTTCTTCTTTCTGTCTCTCTCTTGGATTTTCTGCCTGGATACAACCTGACTCACCAAAGGTCCAAGCTTCTTTATTAAGCAGTCAGAGCAAGACATATTCACAGCATACACAAAAACCTCCCACAGCAGCCCTGAGATAAGCAGATAGTAAAATCAAGTAGACATTTGGTCAAATGAGTCTGCAGTTTAGCATGGCATCCTGGGTGGTAGGTGTAAATGCTTATATAATTGACACATATTTTATTTCAAGAATAGATAATATCAGCAAGAGAATGAGGATTCATACAGAAGATAATTGATATCATTCACTCTAGCATCAAGAAACTAAAAAAGACACAAACTATCTACATAGGCAAAAGAGAGCATTTGCAGGAAGTTCAGCATGGTTTGATAACTCCAATGATGAATGTGCACAGAGGAATGATCATCTGGGTCCAAATCACCGAGAGTCAAAGATTGTGTTTACACTAGAAAGTATCTATTGTGTTTACACTAGAAAGTATCTATTGAGCTAATTGCAGTGAGGGGAGTAGTTTGTTGGAGTAGTAGAATATATCTTAATAATTAGATTAAATAAAGATGAGGAAAGAAGAAATGGATTGCCATGATTTGATAAATGTTTTTACTGCTATGACAAAAGAATCTTAGGCAGTAATGATACTAAAGAAATGCTTTGGGCATTTTATGGTTTAAATAAATGTAAATATGAATATATATCTAGACTTGGTCAGATGTACACATAAAATTTTGGGCAGCCAGAACATATTGGATAATTTATAATAGATTGATTTTTCTTTCTTCCTTACAGTTCTAAGAACTAGAATGTCCACTATTGAGATCTACATGTGTGAAGACTTTGTCATCCTCTTATGGAGGACAGAAGGTATAAAAATACGAGAGATTACAAGAAGTCATACTGTGGCTGAAAGCCCTTTGATAATTAACTTTAATCCATTTAGGAGATAAAGCCCTCTAATCTCAGCACTCCCTAATTGGGCCACCTCCCAATATTGTTATGCTGGATGTTAGTTTCTGTTGCCTGCTTCGAGGAGACATTCAAACCATAATGACTTAGTCATATGTCTTCCTTAGTCACATAGCTTCCAGCCCTGCTAAGAAGAGAGTGCTGATGTAGGAACTGGAAGGAGGGAATTTTCAACTGTTTCTTTGAGTATATTTGAAGAGGTTTACTCTACTACAGTTGTCTTCAGTATCCATGGGTTTTATATTTTAAGTTCAACCAGCCACAGAAAGAAAACATGTGAACAAAACATGTGTAGATTGAACAAGTACATACCTTTCTTAACATTATTACCTAACCAATACAGTATAATAATTTCAATCATAGCATTTATATTATATTAAGAATTATAAGTAGTCTAGAAATGATTTAAAGATGGGAAGACGTGTGAGGAAAATATGCAATCACAATACCAATTTATATAAAAGGTTCTAGCATCCACAAATTTTGGTATTCTTGGTGATTTTGTTTTAATTGACAACTTGACAAAAGCTGGAATTGCCTAGGAAGAGAGCTGCAAGCACAGGTTGTTTCCATTGGGTTGGCTTTGTATATACTGTGGGAATCATTTTAATTAAGTTAATTAGTCTGAGAAAATCCAGTCCATTGCAGGTAGCACTATTACATAGGCATGGGGTCCTAAACTATGTAAGAATGGAGACAGAGCTTAGCACAGGCAACTGAGCACACATGCACCCATATTCTTTCTGCTCTTAACTGTAGACATGACAGTCTGAGCAGTCTCAAGTCTATGACACTGTGATCCCCTGCAGTGATACACCAAAACCTGGAATTCTAGGCCAAAATAAATTCTTCCTCTCCTACATTTATTAATTAATTTTGTAGGTATTTAATCATAGTAGCAGAAAGGAAACTGAGCCATCTTCTAAGAGAAGTTATAAAACCAGGCCTCAGTGAACACTGAGGGACCTCCCGGTATTGGAATCCAAAGAACACTGTATATGTGAATTATCATGCTCAACAATGGATTAACTTATGAAGTTACAATGTTATTCACTTATGTACTGCGTTGAAAATTATGTAAGGGCAAAAATGGCAGAAGCAATTGGGTGTAATGGATAATACTAATTTTCTAAATGCTTGTTTCTTTCTCTCGCAATAAAAAAAGAAACAAGAAATTTAGTTAAATTGGAGGGAAGGAAGGAGGTATCATATCTTGGAAAATGAAAGGCTTTGGGAAGTGTGTGGCAATGCCTAACTATATTATCCTTTGTGTGGTTCATAGCTATGGTTTGAAATGAGAATAGTCAACATGGTTGTAGATTTATCCTCACTAATAAACTGCATTAGTTTCACTGACACAAGTAGGGGGGCCTGAATTTATCTAGGGTTTTAGTTTGGCAAAATGAGTTCAAATTTTCAGTCCACAGAAGATGGGTTTAACTTGTCCCAAGCATATAATGCTAAGGGAATTGTAAATCTCTTACATTCCATGCAGAAATCAAAATGCCTTATTCCTAAGAGCTTATGCACAGAGGGTTTGTAAGGCTCCCATATCTGGTAAGATTCAGTAGCATGTATTAACTGTGATGTTGCACATTAATAGTTCATATATTAGTTAATTACTTAGAAAGCATGCTTTATTTCAGGACAAGAGAAAAAACTGTGTAGATATGGAGCATTTTTTTTTTTTTTTTTTTTTTGGTTTTTCAAGACAGGGTTTCTCTGTGTAGCTTTGCGCCTTTCCTGGAACTCACTTGGTAGACCAGGCTGGCCTCGAACTCACAGAGATCCGCCTGTCTCTGCCTCCCGAGTGCTGGGATTAAAGGCATGCGCCACCACCGCCTGGCAGATATGGAGCATTTTAACATGACAAATAATTCAGAATTCTATTGCCAAATCAACACAAGATGCAAATATACATAGCTGTCATTTTTTATTTATTGTTACAAGTGCCCCTGTTTTATTTCCCAACTAGACTGGCTGCTTATTTTAGTCAGACACTCAGTTTTAGTATTTTTGCTCCTTAGTGAACTTAACATATGACAATGTACATAGAAAAATCTCCAAATAAGAGAAGAAAATGTTTATTGATTATAAATCATAAACTTTTACTCTTCCAGATGAAACCTCCACACAGTTCACATAATATTATGAAATGATTCCAATCCATCTTGAAGATCTTAAGTGATCTTTAAAGGATATTTTTGGGATGGGGCATTTCTAAGTATTGGCTACTCGAAAGCATTTAAATTTATTCCATCACAACCTTGTTTCAATACATTAAATATAATTCAAATTATTTTTTCCTGCACACAAAATACTTAATCTAGAAATATGATCCATTACTAAGCAATGGTCATATCTACTATGAGCTTTTGAAAACCATCCTAGGGATAACTTAGGCCTGAAATACCAGTCCGTGAAAAACAGTGTTAATAATAAAAATGCTGACAGAAAGATTCACAATGGTAGCAACATGAGCAGGCAAGGCTGTAGTAAGGAACATCATCAGCCAATTTGCTTCCTCATTCATGTCTGTTGCTAAGTGTCTAGTTACTGTAAATGCTTTAGATTTTGCATAATTTATGTAAATTATTAAACACCTGTTCTCTTCCCAGAAAACAAAGATCTGCAACAGTCTCCTTAGTTTAATTGATTCCTGGCTTGAGACCTGTCATTGCTTCCCCAGCAACTACAGGGTGTTGTTGCTTCCTAATGGTCACATACTGTTGGAAAATCACAGATTGTAAGAATTGATCTTTCAAGCACAATATATGGCTGTGGCTTTCAATGTGGTTGAGTGGGCATAAAAATGAATGAGGCAAAATACCATTGTCTCCTGAATGCATTTAGAATACATGTATACTGTCAATAATATTCATTCTAAAGTACTTCTGCTGTTTGGGGTAGATCATCAGGCTTAAATTTCAGACGAAAAAAAAAAAACTAGCCATTTTCCTTAATAAGGCAATTTGTATTCATTTCTAAGCATCCAATTCAAATTATTTTGAATAAAGATTTCCAAGCTTCCAATTTAAGAGAACTGAACTTAAAGGCTAGAGTCAACTCAAATTGGTCAGGTCAATCTAGTGAGAGAAGCATGCATATTCTTAAGGAGTCGTTAGCTCATGTTATCATTAGTCTCTTTACACCAATGCCAAAATAATCCTGGAGCAAAATAATATTAGAACTACTTATGTACCATGCACAGCACCCTCAGATATGTTTTTCTGTGTGACATAGACACCCAGTTGTTTTTCATCAACAAATTGTGTTTACAATTATTTTTAAGTGAGTAGTGAGAGACTGGAGAAATGGATCAGAAGCTAACAGTATTTACTGCTCTTGGAAAGGACCCAGGTCCAGTTCTCAGCACTAGCATTGCAGCTCACAGTCATCTGCAACTCTAAGAGGCTCACTTATGACTTCCACAAGCACTACACTCATGCTGTGCACAACCATACATGCTCACAAACACTCATGCACACAAACTGAAATAAAATCTTATTCCAAAGTTTCCTGGATCAGTCATTCCACAATTGGCAAGTTGGCTCAGTAGATCAGAGTGTTTGTTACAAAGCCTGATCAGTTGAGATCAATTTCCGTAAACTGTAGGTTAGATGGACAGAACTGAGTCCTATGAGTTGTCCTCTAATTTCCACATGTACATACAGCCTTCACAGACACAGGATAGACAAACACACACACACACACACACACACACACACACACACACACACACACACACACAAGTAATTCAAAATGTGTTTACATATCCTCATCTTACCATACCTGTGCAACCTGATATTCTTTGGAATTATTTTCAAACTTTATCACTAACTGTTATAAACATCATTGTTTGAAATTCAGTTGGGAAAATATGTTATAATTCTAAAGTAGAGTTGAATTCACATTCAGCTATCAATTCAGCAAACCTCAATCATTGACATTTATGAGAATTTGGATTTATCATGCTTTTTAGTCAATTGGAAAGAAAAAGATTATCATAGAAATGATAATGCATTGAATTCAGAGTTGAATGCATTCATTTCTTGAGAGATGAATCAAAATCTAATATATGAAATCTACATGACAAAAAAATCCGGACAATAAAGTTTTAATAGTGCATAGTATGTAATAAATGAAATAAAATAATATCCTAAGGGCATGACAAGCAGGTAGTGTGTTGGTCACTTTATGATGAATACAAATATAAGTACTCAGGACCACTGAGACATCTCAGTCAGTGAAGGCACTTCATACAGGCATAAAGACTTGAGTTTAATCCTGAGATTCCATAGCAGGAGGGAAGTGACTTCTGAAAGATGTCCTCTGCTCTACACATACACATACACACACACACAATAGTAATAATAATAATAATAAATACAACTTAAAAACAAAAAGAATATTCATTCATAAACACAAAAGTTGATCACATGTCGTTCGTAACTTTACAAATGGACACCGCATCATGAAGTTATCACAGTGAGATGCAGAAGCACAAGTGAGTGTGACCCATACAACAAGCACATTTCAAGCCTTTGTTCAAGTATTTTTCATTAAAAACTTATTTCAAAGAGGTCACATGCCAAGAGCCAAGCTCTATAAGATAGGGTACTATCTTCCTCCCATGGAGCAAAGAGTGAATACTTTCTGATCAAAATTTTAATCAACCTTATATAGCTATAATTATCATTTTTACTGAAATTATAAAGCACTTTAGCATCAGTACATGCTGAATACCTTGTTCCACATGAACGGCTCTGGTTAGGCAGTAAAAGTGTGAATGCCCAGACCCTTTGATGTACTAGCCTCATCTTTATTCATTGTGAGCATATATGATATAAGTATATATGTATCTTCATGAGGAGAATGTACATGCAAAAACAATGAGACTTCTTAAAAACATGTGTCTAATCACACTGATAAATACCTGTATCTTTGTGACTCACACCATGCTTTTCTAAGTGCCACTTCTCTTCTGTACCAAGTCACTACACTATAACTTTAAAACTGCCCAACCCCAATTTCTTATCTATATTTGACCGGCCAAGTTAACTTACTTTTCCTGGGGAGTAGTTAACATCTTAATAGATTCCAGATAGGGCACAAACAATGTACCAAAGGAAAAAATCCCACATGTACCTAACTCATGAATTTAACAGGGTTCCTTGCAAGAGTACTGGGGAAAACAGATGACTCAGACAAGAGTTTTCTTTATTTTTTGTTGTTAATTTAGATGGGGGGGTCTCAATTTATAGCCTTGGTAGGTATGATAGTTTGAACGTAATTGGCCCCCATAATCTCATAGGGAATGGCATTATTAGGAGGTGTGGATTTGTTGGCGTGAGTACGGCCTTGTTAAATGAAGTGTTTCACTGGGAGGATGGACTTTGAGATTTCCTGTGTGCAGGATACCACCCAGTATCTCAGTGGACTTCCTGTTGCCTGAAAGATGTAGGACTCTCAACTATTACTCCAGCACCACGTCTGCCTGCACACCATCACACTCCCCATAATGATAATGGACTGAACCTCTGAAACTGTAAACTTATGTTTTATTTCATAAGAATTACTGTGATCATGGTGTCTCTTCACAGCAATAGAAACCCTAAGTAAGATAGTGGGCCTGGAGTTAACTATGTACACCAGGCCAACCTGAAACTCACAGCGATCCACCTGTCTTTTCCTTGGAGTGCTGGGATGAAAGGTGAATGCTACACACTCAGCTACCAAATCTTTTAAGCAAAAATTTTAAGATACTTTCTCACACAATGTTGATGTGTTACTTCTTATGCTTATTTATTAGTGTTAGAATGCTGTTTCATATATCCTAGCAGAGACTCAAACCACAGCCAATAGGCTAGGTTCCTGTCCTGCTGTGCATGATTTTAAAAAGATATGGAATAAAATACAGCTGTTTTCCCATGGTGAGCACATGAGATTTGATATTCATATATGTCACTTTAATGAAGAATTTAAATAATTTCAGAAGATATTTTTTATATAAGCTGGCAAAATCTCAATACTATTGCTATTTTTTTTGAGAGTCTAAATAAGGAAGACCTCTAAATTCCAAGAACTTACTCAAAAAAGAAAATCATCTGTGCTTACCTACTCCTAACCTCAGTCTCCATTCCCTCCCAGGTGCATGAATCTTCTTCAAGAACTTCCTGAGTCAGACTATCCCCTCCAAATTCCCTTTGAAAATCCTCAGACTCCATGGTATGTAACCTCACTCGAGAATCATTAAGCATTTGCCCCAATTTCCTTCAGCCTTTTTGCCAGTAATGGGAAGGTTAAAATAAATTAGCATGTCCAAATGGTTTATGTGTACAATATCTGTACACAGTAAGTGATCAGTAGACAGCACCACAATCACCATCCTCACCATCATCATCACCACACTTGTCATAATGCCTTCATAATTGTACATACCAACATTTAAAGCATAGACTCTGGTTACAATCGTTTCAGTAACTACTCTGGCTTTGTCATGAAGTAGTCATTTTATATCTATTTAACATGTCTATGCCACGTTTTTTTTATTTCTGAAATGAATACAGTAATAGTGCTATATAAGTAAATACTTACAAAGACTGGAAGGATTGTTCTTTAAAAATCTGTGAAACATTTTTGCCATGTAGTAGGAACTGATACTAATCTACAGACACCACTCCACATAAAATCTTGTAAACTTTAGCGTCTTCTCAGATTTGCCAAATCATAGTGGAAATCTGTCACTATTAACTGTCAAAGACAATGAACATGTGCCTAACACACAAAGGAAGGGAAGCTTAGAATTAGCTTTTCCTGAGACAGATTCTTACTCTTGTGACTCTGCTATGTTCCACTCTTTAACAATAGAACTATTGAAGTAAGCCCATCTACCAAGGGTAGATGCTACATTTTTTTTCAACTGTGATCTAAATCCATACCATGTAAAGGAAAACACTTTTTTTTCCAATTAGCAAGGAGTCTGTCTGCTTTTTGAGTCAATGAACCCTAATTAGTTTGCTCAGAAATACTTGATTTCTCTTCTACCTCACCCAATGGCCCTACCTGAGCCATTAAAAGATATATTAGCTTTTAGTATGTACTCCTCTGGTTAGTATGGAAATTACCTCAGTCTTTATTCCTGGCTGTACAGACTATTAGAAAACAAAATGAGTACAAAGAGATTAGCATTCTTCCACCAGCATATCTAGAAAACACATAAACAATGAGGGATTCCCAATATCTGAAATGTCCAAGGATGGCTTCGTGCTTTTTCCTGGAAGACATGTTGTCCTTGAATGAACCCTCTCCTTATATCCCTTAAACTAGAATTTAAGTCTTCTAAATGTGTTCTTTCATAACCACTGAATAGATCTTTATATACATAAAACTAGGTGCTTAGTTCATTTTTAAGAACACATAGGAACACCATGCTGTGTTTGTCTATTTATCTGCTGCCAATTTTCCTCTTCTACTCAGCATAGACTTATAAATTAAAACACAGAGAAATGTATGGGAACTAAAATATCATTCTGCATTGCTAAAAACAAGCAATGTGAGGACCTTATTATTTAATTCAATGTAGCCTCATCCAATGGATTTTTCTGTAAAATGTGGAAATCTATACTAATCTGTGTTCCAAGAAATTAAGTAAAAAAATTTGCATACGTAAATTTTAAGTATGAATTGTAATCTTCTCCCAAATTTCAGTTCTCTACCTCTACTATCATTAACATTTTGAGGTTTAATTTAGTTCTACTTAGGCAAATTGCAATAGAAATTATTCAGTCAACCAAAGAATGCATTTTGGGGAATGGAATCTCATAGCTAATTGTTTAAGTAATAAAAGTGTGTCTTACAGCAATAGTCATAATCTATTTGGACTTGCCATGTGCCCTAACTCAGATTTACTCTTGACTAACATGATATTTAAACACACTGCCAAATGAGGACTCTTCAATTACTGGCTCTCCATGGTGCACTGCAAACACAATACAAGTGCTTGAATGTGAAAAGAAAATGGGTTATTTGCATATGATTTTAGTATGGTAGACTGTTTTGTCAAACCATATTTTCAGCAATACCAGCAGATACCATGCAAAGTTTGGGAAAAATTTAGCGAATACTTTCACCATTAACTTTCTAGACATGACAAATCTTTGGAGTATATAACTACTTTTCCTGTTTTGTTTATAGTTCACTAATCCTTCCTAACCATATGCTTGTAATGGATTTAAATATCAAAACTTTGACAGTCAAAAAGCTTCATGAGTTTAAAAAAATAATTCATTTGTTGTTAAAAATCACATGGTTTTATGCTGTGTTTATTATCAATGGGAGAACAAATCTTTCATTTGTAGTGTCATTAAAAATTTTGTTCTACTAACAGCATTGACTCTTCTGTAAGCTCTGGGCAACTTGAACAATCCTTTTTCTTGAAAGAGTTCCATTCTTCAAAAGAGTATAATGTAATAAAAAGCTCCATTCGTATGAACTTCAAGTGTTAAAATGTGAACAATGGGCTCATTATTTGTGTATGATACACAGTATGTATTTGATAGTGGCCGTGTGCCTTGGCTTTTGATGTGTCCACATGCATGAAAGAGAGAGAGGCTGAGGAGCCTGAAACATAATCCTTACAGTAGCCAGAGAGGACTGTGTATTCCCAAATGGGCCCAAACCAAAAAGAGTTAGGGCATGGAGCACATTCCCAGTAATTAGTCTACTTTGAGGACAGAATGTAATTAGTGAAGATGCCGTTTTCCTTCCTCTTAATCCTTTTCCACACACCTCAAGTTCTACATTCACCCCCCAGGTCTTTTATGGTGATTTATTATGAGTAAAATGGAGCTTTATTTGTTGGTTTGTTTGTTTACCTTTCTTGTAGCATGAAAAAAATAAACATGAAAATTTATCTTGTGTATTTTTAATAATCTACCTCAATTTTAAGGGAATGGTGTGTTTGTGGTCTTAACTTCTTAATAAAATTATTAATACTTAAGCAGCCTTAGAACACCAGTAGGTAAATTCTGAGACTCTCATTGGTAGTCTGCCAATCTAAATAAATTGCACTTCAATGGTTTCAACATTCATGGCTTCATAAGCTCACACAAATTTAAAGCTGCCTTATAAATCAATAGTGTTAGCCATATATGACTGCAGGCCCCCAGCACTTACATGAAGAAGGGAATGGACAAAAAAAGAAAAAGAAAAAGAAAATAACATCATTAAAGTACTCCTCATCTACTTCTGTCCTGATAACTTGATCATTACAATGTATGCGCTTCAGAAAGAGATTTTAGGCTTTATGCATATACTGGGTATGAGACAGTGCCTTAGCAACATCAGTAATTCTCCAGTTGAAGCAAATGGAATTTTATAAGTTAAGGAGAACAGAGTGCTATCAATCTTTGTGGTTTGGCATAGTTTTCATTTTTTCTGTATCTTCTCCAAAATTTGTGAATGCAACAGCTGCAAATTGTTCCAGTCTTGCCTCTTGCTCAGCCCAACGGGTATAATCCCACCCCACTAATTGCTGAGGTACTTCATTTTAGAGTTACTATTTATGGAACATTCAGGTTAATAATTGGTCAAGGTTAATACAGGAAGTAAGAAGCAAAAATGAAAGGAAAAGTGGTCAACTTGCTTTCATATTTGCCTTTATCTTCTTTTTTACCTTAAAAAAAAAAACAACTCTGATTTTTTTGTCACTCCATGAATGATGTGTGTATTCAGAAAATGTTAGGGCTCAATAAAAGGATGTGATTGTTATAAATTCAACAAACCTTTCTGCAAGAATAAATATAAGAGCCCCTTCCTCTGATGTTTCATATTCAGGTATCGGTGAGGATGCTCATTTGCTCTGGTCATGCTTTTCTCGGGTATTGATGTCCAAAGCTTACACAGTACAGATGCCTGGACTAGATCTTCTTTGGAAAGACAATACTGCAAGCAGAGCAAGAAATCCAATTCTAAAAACTGTTTCTTCCAAAAACATGAAATTGCTCTTCTCTCTCTGCTTCTGGTAAATTCCATTGGTTGAATAGATTTGAATTCTCATATGGTTTCAATAAATCCAAGTGAAATGGTCTCATTAACCACTTGGGAATAAATCTCTTGTAATTTAAAATGAAACAAAGGTCTTGGTGGTAACCATTTTTGCTCTTTAAAGCTCGAAGGACAAATTTATTATCTACATGGTTAACACACTGTTTTTTAATTTACAAACAACCTGCTCTGTAGCCACCTATTGTACTTTCCAGCTTTCTTCTAGCAATCTAAGCTTCTTGACTTCAAGTCTAATTTCTCTCCTACATGACCAATAGATACTGGCCTTATTGCTTCCAAAACAAACTAACCCTAACCTGTTCACAAAATACTGCCTTAGAACACGGCATTGTCATTTCATTTTTTTTTCAAGACTGAAATATGGTCAAAACATTTGGAGATCTTGTGATCATTTAACTAACTACATCTTTTCTTGATCTTCTTATATTTTCTCTGAAAATGATATTAATTATTTCAAAATGTGTTAACTAGTTAACTTAGGAATGGTTTCAACTCCATTCTTGTTTGGACTAACTAGAGTTTGAACCAGAACCTCTCTGGGGCACTTGCTATTACAGAAAATGGGATGAAAAAGATGGTAATTTAGCACTATGTGCCTTATAATTAACTTAATCGTTGTCAGCATGTAGCTATAAACCAAATACCAATTAGTCCTATTTGTATATCCATGGGCTTTTCTGGTTGTCTTTGAGTTAAAGTTTCTTATTTGTGCAACTTAGAGCCCCCCCGGTGTGCAAGGGAAAATGCTTTTTTATACATTTTAAATGTGCAAATTAACTGCATATTTAGTTTTCCTATGCAAATGAGCTAAGCTGATAAGTTCTTATTAGCAAAAGACAGGTTCTGCAATGTTTAAAATTCAACAAATGTAGAAAGGCAATCTGTGAAACGCTTCAATAGTCCAGGAATGTTGGTGAGGTATTATCAGAGACTCAGGGGCTCTGCAACAATCATTTAATCCCTGGAGCTCCCTGTATGTAACAAAACCCTATTTTCCAAATTGGAGAAAAAATATGTATGTGTAATCAAAATGCTGCACTAATACATTAAAACAATTCATATGTCCTGAGAGAAGTACGTCATTCCTAGAAGAATTGACATATATAGAGAATGGCACTCTCAAGAAGAAAGCCAAGTACAAACATGAGATCCACAGGTACTTAGAGGAATACCATCAGAAAAAAACAGCACAAATGAAAACCGGAGTCCAAAGCCAGCCTGAGGCATGATGAATGTTGTCCTTAAGCTGCTTCATAATTTTCAAGGAAGATACATAGTGTTTCTTAGACTTCTTTGCAGTAGCAGCCATAGGAATGGTCTATACAAGGAGATGAAACACAGTCCATAATCACTTCCTGTGTACATGGATGAATGGAGACAGGAAAAACTCCACAGTGACCTTGGAATCTCTGTTAAGATGAGAGATCAAATCCAAATCTCCCTAGACTCCTTCCTTCCCTACAGTCTCACCACCTGCATTAAACTGAGGTAAAAAGAAATGCATGTTGCCTAAACCATTTTGCATGTTCATTTATTACTTTGATCTAGAATATTTGGTATATCTTTCTAAATTTCTCAGCAAAATTCCTATTTTTCTTTCAAGGATTGATAGAACTTGCTGAGTGAGAGAAAATGTTTAAATAGATATATGCTCAATTTCCAGAAAATCTTTGCATTCCAGGCCAGGTAGTGGGAATTAATAATGAAGTGATAGAATAGATTACTCTTGCCTAGGGCAAGAAATTAACAGTGTTATTATGTGCATGCAACTTCCTGACAAATTACCTAGGAACTCCTACCTCTGTGTCTACCCCTGAACTGATAAGAACTTCAAACACATCTTCAGCAAGAAACCCAAGGCTGAGCTGGCCATAGAGATACAGAAGATACCAAGAAATATTCACATATTGAAAAATAGTCATTAAATCGCTATTACACCATACCTACAATTCTGTACCCGCATATTCAGGAGAGTTCAAAATATTAAAAAGATTCTTCTCCATAAGACAGATGAAAAATTTAGAAAAGCAAATATTATGCCATGTGATTTGTTTTTCATCTCTCTCTTTTTTTTCAGAGTGCCATGAAATTTAAACTCTCAACCTGATTTATTCCAGACCTAGTGCTTATCAGTGACCCCATTTATTACAATTCTAAATGACAGTGTGAAATGGGAACTAGCCAAAATTATTTTCAAACCCTATGCACCATGGGACTGGGAAATAACAAATGCTAATGTGCCGACACAGTCTCCTATAGGAAGTTTTGATGACAGCACCTACTGCTATAAACAACAGAAGATTTTAGAAAATCATGCGAGTATGGACATAGGGTCTGAGCAATGGTGAAGAGATTCCGTAGCCTTCTAAACCACTTTCCCCCCACATGACTGTCACGGCTGTTTTCACAAGGTGAAATGAGAATGGAAAAGCAGCACTCTCTAGGTTAGCCAAATCAAGAATCTGTCATCATGTGTTATGGCTTCTTCACCAGTTTCCTACCCAGTGGAGAAAGGAAAGGCTGCACAGAGGAACTGATAGTGGCCAATTGCTTTAACTTATAAAGTATTCAGGACAGTTAACAAAAACTTACATAACAACAAGCATGCAAGTAGCAACAGAAAGACTATCATTTTAAAAATCTTCGGTAAAGACTGATGACACTTCCACAGAGTTAGATAATTTAAACACATAGGTGGAATTAAAATACTGAATTTAATTATGGCTTTGTTGCTTTTATTAAATATCAAGCAACACTTTACATAATAATGATGATTGGTATTTCCTGATCACATTCTAAATGTGTGAGATATATCTTTTTCCTCTGTATAGAATTTAATCTTCACAATTCCACTGCCAAAGTAGGTGCATCTACTCTTCCCCACAGTTTAGGAAAAGAAAGAAAGAAAGAAAGAAAGAAAGAAAGAAAGAAAGAAAGAAAGAAAGAAAGAAAGAAAGAAAGGCAGACAGAAAGACAGAAAGACAGAAAGAAAGGGAAAGAAAGAAAGAGAGAGAAAGAAGGAAGGAAGGGGGAAAGAAAGAAAGAAAAAGAAAGAAAGGAAGAAAGGAAGGAAGAAAGGAAGAAAGAAAAGAAAAGAAAAGAAAGAAAAGAGAAAGTCAGAGACACTATATTCTCTCCCCTGGACTTCATGTAGAGTGAAAACCCACACAGAGTTAACCTTAAATTGCCTCAGTAAGCTACATTTTTTTAATGCTATAGCACACTGGCTTTGAACAATAAAGTAAACAATGCCCTCAAATCACGGAGTTTTCACTCACTGGGCATTGTTCTCACCATTCCTAGGAAGTGAGCTCATACATTAAAATTCACAAAAGTAAACCCCAAGGTAGGAAGTAGGGGCTGCTTAGAACCTCTCCTGGGTAACAGTGCTGTGCATTGTAAGGGGAACATACTCAAGAAAAATGTTTTGGATGTAATTATTTATAGGCAGGCAGAAAACGAGCAGGTCACGGGATCATTTTGCTGTGTGTTCAAGTCAAAGACAACATGGTTAACAGAGACAGACAAGAAGAGAAACTGTATGGTGGTTCCTCTGTATGATGTCATTTGGTTTTTGTTCAGAAAAATCTACAAATGACATCTGTTTATCCATTTGTGAACAAGACAAAGCCAGCTTTTGCACCAGACTCCTCTCAGTCCCGGAAAGGAAGGCTTGTTAAGTGATGATGTGTCAAAAGTCACAAAAAACTGTTAAAATCCTACTTCTGCTGAGAAAATAGTGCACTTGACAAGATGTGTGTGAAATGTATTAAATCCAGATGAACGTGGTATTTCTGTCTCCATTGGCAACAAACGCCCAAGAGAATGAAATGTTTAACTTAAAGAAAAAAATTGTTTGTGATCAGAAAGGCAATTTCCTCTAGAGAGACCGAGATGCAGACAACTTCACCAGCTGGGTATGCCTCCACATCTTGATTCCCACTGTACCTCAAAATATCATATGTGTACCCAATGACACAGTCAGGGAAAGATCTACTGTTTTGTGTGGAAAGACACCCCTTCATTTTTAGTAATGCTTTTTCAAGAAATGTTATTCATTTAACATGCAAGAATTACTTGCAACAACTCTACAAATGAACTTTTCTTATTACATGCAGTTTCTGAAATGTTTATATCCCTAATTTGTCTCAGTTACTTGCTACCTATACACCATCTGTGGACCAGAGAACTATGCTCTTGAGTTGGGAAAGAGCCCATGCCAACCACTGTCTGTTACAATTAGAAGACACAGCTTCATGATTCACAGTGAAATCGGTGGTCCCAGCTACACTGGCACAAAATCATGAGATGAGATTGTCGGATGTGCACATGCAGTTGTACTAACATATGCCTCCATGTGAAGAGGCCAGAGATCAGCATCGGGTATCCTGCTCTATCCTTCTCTACACTATTTATCTTAGAAACAATCTCTCCTAGAATCTGGAGTTCAATGAGTAGATTCGTTAGCCATCAAGCACCCTGGAATCTGTTTCCATAGCTCCAGCTGTGAGAAAAAGTATGTGCTTGGCCTTTAATTTGGGTGATGGGATTACAAACTCAGGTTTGTTGATGTTTGTAGTTTACACTTTACTGAAATAAAGATATGAAAAGAACATGAGTTGATATCTAAGATAAATATATGTCAGTGTTCATTTTGTTTATCACTTGCTATTAAAGAAAATAATAATAAACTCCTTGGCTTAAAGCAATTTTCTATGCTTATAGTTCCATGTTCAGTTAAGGAGTTCTGTCCATCCCACCTGACATATACCCCATGGGTACCATCATCTTTCACTTCAACTGGAATGAACTAGGATCAGTTTACTCATCAGCCTAGGCTTTAGTACAGTTTGTTGACCAGAATACACCTCATGGCTGAGTGTTGTTTCTTCATGGAGAACTGGCAGGACTCATTTTAAGGCAGTGGATATGTATCTATCCATTTTGCACTCTAGCCTTACACCACTTCCTGTCCTCCTGCATGTGTGTCCTTGTGCGCACTCACAGAGTGCCATCAGAGCATTCTCTCTTTCTACAACTATTCACTCCTACTCTCTTCCATTGACTTTTGTCTGTTTTTTTTTCCTCACTCACATAACTTGACTTCTTAGATGAACACATTCCCCCTTGTCTTATTCATTCATTCTCATCTTCTACCCTTCTACACATTCTGTAGGCTGTTGATTCAAAAGAATTAGTGTACTTCCCATTATGGTGATGAATATAATCTGATGTATAGGGAGAGGCCAAAAAGGAACTTTATTTTATTTCTAAGTTCTTTTCCTCCTGCATTTCCAGTCCCACTCTCTATTGACTCCTTGGATTGATCTTCTCACCTTCAGGTGTTGAAAAACTATCCAGTACAGATCTAAGTCCATTCAGGAGTGAACTACATTTTTGTTTGTTTGTTTGTTTGTTTTGGAGGGGGGAGGCTTTTTTGCATCCAGATTAAAGATTTTCTTCTTTACTTCACCAAGACCTGAAACCCAATTTTGTTTCATCACTGATGTCCTGGTTGTCTTTTGTCAACTTGACACAAACCTAAATATATCTGGGAAGAGGGAAACTTAGTTATGAAAATACCTCCATAAGATAGGTCTGTAGACAAGTCTTTGGAGGAATTGTCTTAATTAACAATGGATGTGGGAGGATGTAGCTCACTCTGAGCTGTGCCAACCTCTCTCTGTCTCTCTCTGTCTCTCTCTGTGTGTCTCTCTCTCTCTGTGTGTCTGTCTCTGTCTCTCTCTCTTTGTCTCTCTCTCTCTCTCTCTCTCTCTCTCTCTCTCTCTCTCTCTCTCTCTCTCTCTCTCTCTCTCCATATATATAAAGCAGGCTAGTGAGCAATGTTTCTCAATGCTCTCTCCATCAGTTCCTGCCTGCAGGCTTCTGCTTTGAGTTGCTGCTCTGACTTCCCTCAGTGAATAAAGTGTGACCAAAGAGCTCTATGATGAAACAAATGCTTTCCTCCACAAGTTGTTTTGATCATGGTCTTTAACACAGTAGAAATCCCAAGACAACCAGATAAGATAGGGTAGAAAAATAAAAAAGGAAAAGAAAGATGGGGGAGGATACTTTTGAGTGCTAGAGAAATGGTTTGTGAATAAAGTTCTTATCACTTAAGCATGAGGACTAGAGTTCAGATCCCCAGAATCCACATAAATGCCCCATAGATGCACAGTAGCTACGTGTGTTAGTGCTGTGGCAAAATACCTAACAAAGCTACTTAAGAAAGGATTTGTTTCTGCCCACGCTATGTGTGTACTGTCTATCATGGAAGTGAAGGTATGGGAATGGAAGCTTGGGTTAACTGGTTACAATATGCCCACAGTCAGAAAGTTGTTATTAATGATGAATTCTGGTGCTCAGCTTGCTTTCTCCTTTTGATTTAGCTCAGGACCCAGCCCATAGAATGGTGCAGTCATATTTATGTTGGTTTGCTGCTCTTCCTAATCAGTTAATTCAATTAATCCTCTGAAGACTCATTCAGGTATTTATCTCTTAGGTGATTCCAGACCTGTCAAGTTGACAGTTTTAGCCATCACACTAGTAGAGCTCTATGAGCTGCCATTGAATTTTTGGAGAATAAAACACACACCCTTCTGCAGTAGGAGAGCAATCTGCCCCTCTAGGGAGAACATTACTGCTGTCATGTGGTTGAGTCTGTGCAGGAGCACCTCCCTCCTCTCCATAGAAGGAGGGGAAAGGAGAACCATCTGTACTCTGAATGGGAAGAGCCTATTGAACAGCCCATTTGTTTAGCAGTTTTCCCCTCTGCACACTTAGGTTCTGAATTTTACAAATTGAATCTGATGGTGTTTATCCAAATCTGCATAGCTAGAACCAATACTTAGGTGAATAACTGATCTGCAACAATAGGTGGAGAGATTTATTTAAATGGCTTTCTGGTCACAAATACCTTAGGTATATGGGCCCACATTTGCATCTTGTAATTCAGAGGTCTTTGCACAGGATCCAGCAGGGTGTTCATATGGCTACACAGTTTCATTTGTAAAGGTATAATATTACCTTCTCTTGCTTAAATTTGCTTATATTTGCCATTACTTTACCCCACTTTTCCATAGGCCTCTCAGATGTGTTTCTCTTCATGTTCTGTCACTATGATGTGAATGAGACATGCTGAAGGTGAGAAGAAATTACATGTCTCTGGCTTAGGTTTGATAATCACTTCTGCATTGTAATGGTTAGTCTTGATTTCAACTTGACTGGAAATCCTACCATGGCATGAAATGAAATGGCATGCTATAAGCTATAAGGTATTATCTAGAGACACATCCTAAATGTGGACAGTTCTGCTAGATCAGTTGTGGGCCCAATGTGAGTATAGAAGAAAGTGAGCTGAGTGCAAGCTTCCACCACTCTGAATGCAGATGAAATGAGATCCACATCTACTATTGCGGCTGTCATAGCTCCCCAGCCTGGATGGACTGTATTCCGTGGAGCTGTAAGCCAAGCCAACCCTCATGTCTCTGAGTAACTTTTTCAACTGTGAGGTAATGAGGTAAAAGTCACACATGGATGTATTTCAGAAACCAGTAAACAGATATCCAGAATGACTTTATGATACTCTTGACACCCAGTTCACACCCACCAGTAATGACTGACATTTCAAAGTTAGAAATCAGACAGCATATATGTGTACCATGATGACTGGCCTCAGCACTAAACAGCTCTAAGGATAATTGGTCTAGAAAATATTTAACATTCATTAGTGGACAAAGTCCCTTGTATTTTGTAGCTCATATGTGAAAGAATCTTGGAAAACATTTTTCCAAATTTGATATTAATCCTAAGAAACACATTTAGTAGTACTAATGATAAGATAATAAGCTGAGAGATATTTTCTATAATGCTCCAAACAAAATACCTGAAATAATATTTATCTAAGAAAATATAGTTACTAGTCTATGGAAATACTATAGAATAATCACATTTGACTACATGATAAGCATATGCTTCAAATGTTTAAAAATACAGAATAAAATGTGTAGCAAGATTGTTGCAGACAAGTGATACATTTTTAAATATTTTATGATACTGTAAGTGCTTCTTTAAAATGTAGTTTTTTTCCTCAGATTCATTTCTCAAATTATATATGCTTCTGTAATTATATGTTTGTTTTTAAGAGGGCCTCAGAAATTACACACACTTCAGCTCCCTTCCACATCGCAATAGATATGAAGATGATGGAAAGATAAACAATTGGAACATGATATATATATCTAGATGACAGAGTGAAGTTTCTTAGTTCAGTTTCTAGAAAGTAAAATTAGTGAATGAAGACAACACCCAAACCATCAGGACTTTATGGACTTAAATCAATATTTAAGTGCAACCAGCTTGTACTTAGGAGCTAAGTAGGAGCCATTGCAAAACACATAGATGACTCTCGTAAATAAAGCAAACCTCTTAATGGAGAACATGTGAAAATTAAGACAACAATAACATCCCATTTAGGAAAATTATCTGAGACAGCCAATCCCCTCTGCAGAGATGGAATATTCTCAGCAAAACCCAGGAACACATTAGTGGGATGGTCTATCTTCTCTTGTGCCTAATGGACTTGAATCTCAGTGAAAGCAAGATGAATTTAGGAGCTGTTTGGATTTGGGGAAGATTTTGTTCAAAAATAGTTTGATTTATGAGTTAGGTAGCACTTTTGAATCAAAATATGTTGGTATTTGACACTCAATAAAATATATTTAGAAACAGGGATTCAAATTTTTTTAAGAAAAAAATGTCCCTAAAGACTGATATGAGTTGGGGATTACCAGTGCCTAGGTGTTGGAATGAGGTAACTCATTTATCCCCCAGCTTTCCAGAAATGAACAGCCTTTGAGACAACACACATTGAGTAAATTCCAACTTTCAAAGCTTTATCTGAGGAGCTTTTCTTTAGTATTTCTGAAAAGGAAGAATTCAATTGTTAATCAGTTCTGGGCAATATTTATATTATTGCATAAAATATAACATGTTCTGGAAAGAGGCACATGTACATTCACACAGAAACATTTGCTCCTTAGAGGAGAGGTACTGAGTGAAGCCCTCAGCCATATCAGCTTCATCACCCCCAACACCCACTGAAGAAAAATGTATTAGCAGGATCTCAATGTTAGTCCTGTAGTGAGGGTTAAATATGACCCCAGTGGACAGCCTTCACCTGAAGCCTTTATAAAGTAATTAAAGAATTATAAACTCCTTTCAGCTTTCAACATTCAAAGCTAACTGTGTCTAACTTGCTGCTAAGTGCTGTCCAAAGATGTTAGGAAAAAAATCTCAATGAAGTAAGATACATGATTAACAAAATTGGAAATTTGGCCAGTAGACATAAAGTGTTACACTGGCTTACTCAGAAAGGTACCTTTGCACACACAAAAGCTCACAAGTCAGTGGAAGAGAAGATGTGAAAAATGACTGGTTTTCTCCCAGAGAGTCTATCTTCTCCAGCCCTAGCTCTATTCTATGATCAGGGAAAACCAGAATAAAGGGAACCTCTGCTCAGTAGATGGATTTTAATGCATTGAACAAGAAAAGGAACTGTTCATCTTGTTACTATTGAATTTGTGTACATATAATCTGGACTTTCCAATAAGTAAACAAAGTACTGAGTCCCACATTAAAGAGTTCTAACATCAAATATATTAAATAGTCACACACTTATACAAATAAACATTTACATTATTTGTTTCTGGATATTGCTGGAGCTTAAAACAAGAAGCTGATAAACACTTTCAGTAATGTGAAAGGATATAAGATTAACTAAAAAAATAAATCAGTAGCCCACCTATATACAAATGATAAACAGACTGAGAAAGAAATTGGAGAAACAACACTCTTTATAATAGCCATAAATAATATAAAATATCTTGGGGTAACTCAAAACCAAACAAGTGAAAGACCTGTATGACAAGAACTTTAAGTCTTTGAAGAAAAAAATTGAAGAAGATATCAGAAAATGGCAAGATGACCCATCATCTTAAATAGGTAAGATTAACATAGTACATGGCAATCTTACCAAAAGCAATCTACAGATTTAATGCAATCCCCATCAAAATCCCAACACAAGTCTTCACAGATCTTGAAAGAACAATACTCAACTTCGTATGGGGGGGTAAACCTCAGGATAGCTAAAACAGCCTTGTACAACAAAGAAACTTCTGGAGGTATCATCATCACTGACTTCACGCTCTACTGTAGAGCTATAGTAATAAAAACAGCATGGCATTGGCATAAAAACAAACACACTGAGGAAATATAATCAAAGACTGACATAAATCCACACACCTATGAATACCTAATTTTTGACAAAGAAGCCAAAAATATACAATGGAAAGAAGAAAGCATCTCCAACAAATGGTGCTGGCATAACTGGATGGCAGCCACTAAACCTGATAAAATAAAACATGGGAAGTACACTTGAATGCATTGGTGCAAGAGACTACTTCCTGAAATAACACTAGTAGCACAGACACTGAGATCAACAATTAGTGAATGAGACCTCCTGAAACTAAAAATCTTCTGTAAGACAAAGGACACAGTCAATAAAACAAAATGGCAGCCTACAGAATGGGAAACAATCTTCACCAACCCCACATGTGACAGAAAGCTAATCTCCAAAATATATAAAGAACTCGAGAAGCTAGATATCAAAATACCAAATAACCCAATTAAAAGAAGAGGTACAGATTTAAACAGAGAATTCTCAACAGAAGAATCTCAAGTGGACAAGATATACTTAAAGATTTGTTCAACATCCTTAACTATCAGGGAAATGCAAATCAAAATGACTCTGAGATACCATCTTACACCTGTCAGAATGGCTCAGATCAAAAATGTTAATGACAGCTTATGTTGGAGAGGATGTAGAGTAAGGGGAACACTCCTCCCTGGCTGGTGGGAGTGAAAACTTGTACAACCACTTTGTAAATCAGTATAGCAGTTTCTCAGAAAATTGGGAATCAATCTATGTCAAGACCCAGCAATACCATTCTGAGGCACACAACCAAAGGATACTCAATCATACCAGAAGGACACTTGTTCAGCTATGTTCATAGCAATATTATCTGTAATAGCCAGAATGTGGAAACAACCTAGATACCCCTCACCTGAAGAATGGATAAAGAAAATGTGATGCAATTACACAATGGAGTATTACTCAGCAGTGAAAAACAATAACATCATGAAATTTGCAGGCAAATGGATGGAAAGGTAGAAAAAAATCATCCTGAGTGAGGTAACCTAGATCCAGAAGAACAAACATGGTATATACTCTTACAAATGGATATTAGATATAAAGCAAATGATAACCAAGCTACTATTCAGAGCTCCAGAGAAGCTAGGTAACAAGGAGGACCCTAAGAGGAATGCATGGATCACCCTGGGAAAAGGAAATAGATGAGATCTCCTGGGTTAACTGGGAGAGGGGGAGATAGGGGAAGGGAATGAGGGATGGGTACATGAAGGAATAGGATAGTTGAGTTGAGGGAAGGATGGAGAGGGAGAACAATGAAAGAGATATCTTGATAGAGGGGGCCATTATATGGTTAGGGAGAAACTTGGTGCCAGGGAAATTCCCAGGAATTCACAAGGATGACCCAAAACTAAGACTCCTAGCAATAGTAAGAGAGGGTGCCTGAACTGCCCTTCTCCTGTAATCAGATTGGTGATTACCCTAATTGTCATCATAGAACCTTCATCTAGTAATTGGTGGATGCAAATGCAGAAATCCACAGCCAAGCACTGGGCTAAAACTCCAGGAGTCCAGGTGAAAAGAGGGAAGTGGAATTATATGAGCAAGGAGGGGTGTCAAGATTATGATGGGAAATCCAGAGACAGCTGACCTGAGCCTGTGGGAGCTCTCGGACACTAGAACAATAGCTAGCCTGTGTGGGATCAACCTAGACCCTCTGCATGTGGATGACAGTTGTGTAGCTGGGTCTGTCTTTGGGGCCCCTAGAAATGGGACCAGGACCTGTCCCTGGCATATGAGCTGGCTTTTTGGAGCCTATTCCCTATGGTGGGATACCACTTTCAGCCTTGATGTAGAGGGGAGGAGCTTGGTCCTGCCTCAACTTCATACATAATTCTTTGTTGATTCCCATGGTAGGCTTTTTCCTTTCTGAATAGAGATGGAGGAGGAGAGGATGGGGGTGGTGGTTGGGGGAATGGAAGGAAGGTGGGGGTGAGAACAAGAAGAGATGAGGGACTCAAAACTGTGGTTTGTATATAAAATAAATTTAAAAATTAATAAAAAAAAGTTAATCAACAACAGTTTGTTCTATTTGTTTTGAAGATTCTTAGTATAGATTTTTTATTAATGGAAGTAACATGAGATTTTAATGTTCAAATGATAAATTTGTTATTTAAAATTCAATCTAGTGATTTCATTCATCAGAGACCATTTAAGGAAAAAATAAATAAAAATTTAAATCCTAGCTCCAAAGCTCCAAATTTGTTCAAATTCTCTACTGCTATCCAATAACAGCAACAGCTACAAAATGAAGAAAGTATTTTCATTTGTTCATGAGCACTAGAGTGGTAGTATGTTTAATTTCTTCTTTTTTAATTGAAAATGGATTCTTTGCTCATACCATGCATTCCAACCACAGTTTTTCCCCTCCCTCCATTCTACCTAGCTTCATCTCCCACTTCCCTCTCCCCTAGATCCACTCCCTCTTCATTTTCTCTTCAAAAAGATGAAGTCTCCAAGAGAAAACAGCCAGACAGGACAAAATAAGATACAATAAGACATGGAGAAAGCCCTCATATCAAGGCTAAAGAGTCATTTAAGATGCAATTTTTCAACATTTTAAAGATATGAAACCAAAATTAAGGCAAACTAAATCTCTTGTTTTAGGGGTTGTCCAGGAGTTAGTTGATGAAATGAAATTTGTTTTTAAACTCAAGGACCCATAGTACTTCATTCTCAAGGTTATACAGAAAGAGCCTTGTACCAGACCCTTACTTGTTATTGTGACAATAAAGATATTCACAGATCACAATTCTGAAATCTCCCTAAACCCAGAAATCTACTAAAAACTTTAAACACATGCATTTTTAAATCAGTAAAAATTATCTTCCTATCTCCTTGTAAACTGGGCTGCAGACATTGAAACTTTTACCTGTCAAAGCCTACATTAAATGTCATTATATAAATTACCTTCTGATGAAGATGGGCTGGGAACTAAGGGATAACTGAAACATGCCACATCTTGTCCGTAAGTAGCTCCACTTGGGGACTTTGTGAGGTAAACCCAGGGCTTGACAACTAGCACGGGCTATGTTTTCAGTTTTTCTTCACTGACGAATGAAGCAGCCAGGGCCCGTCTAGAGGATCAAAGGAAAGCACCAGTAAAAGATCCAGGAAGCTGCAAGGCAGGGATAATGGGGACACCGGCAAGAAAGAATGTTACATAAAGAAACAATTCAACTGCAGCGAAGTGACCAAACTATGATAATACCACGCAAAAAAGAAAAAGGGAAATGAAAAGAGTGAGCTTAAGATGTTTTTAAGGAAAGCCAAACAACCAACTCCCAACAAAAGCTTACACACACCTAGAATGCTGAGAACAGGACTGTAGCTTTGGATAGGCCAATTAATGTCATTGGTTTGTGTGTCTGAAGTTAATAAACTTTGAAAGGATAACGTTGTAAGACCTTCTGACTGTGATTTTTCAGGTAGTAAGACTATCACTTCTGCTCTGCCACTGCTGTTCCTTTCTATATATGGAAAGTTTGGAGGTGGAGCTAGGTGTTTTCCCAAAAACTCATCTGATTTGCTTTAGGCCAACCATATGCTTGATGTGTGACGTGTATGAGCAGTGTTAGACAGAGGTCTCTACCCATGCAAAATAGATGAGCACCAAAAACGTAGTTCAAAGCACTGATCATGAATACAAGAAAATGACACCGAGGCATAAGGTATCTTGGTCCCTCAGAAATGTTCATTGGAAATTTAGAAAACAGAAGGTGAGAAAGGAATTACATCGCCAGGCGGTGGTGGCGCACGCCTTTAATCCCAGCACTCAGGAGGCAGAGCCAGGCGAGTTCGAGGCCAGCCTGGACTACCAAGTGAGTTCCAGGAAAGGCGCAAAGCTACACAAGAGAAACCCTGTCTCGAAAAACCAAAAAAAAAAAAAAGAAAGAAAGAAAGGAATTATGTCAGCTGCCTCCAAATAACCATGTGTGCAGGTCAGCTTTTTTATATTGGGTGGACAATTCAAAGAATTATAAAAAGCTTTATTCTCATAGTAACACAAAACATCCTTGTGCTCCAGTAAGAAAAAGGTTTGCCTCTTTGTTCTACTGTTTATTTTACTGGTTCTCAGAGTCAGACCAGTAAATGTGGGCTTTCCATTATGATCTCCACACTGATATTTCTGCTGCAACACTAAGTAGAGGAATAAAGCTGATGAGACCCTGTGTACTACAGGCAGGAGAGTATGTTATTAAAATAAATAAATAATAAACAAGTGGTTGCCCAAATAACTAAAGGAAGACCATACTCCAATATGAACCACCAATATTTTGGTTGCTCTCAGTCTCGAGCTGTCTAGCTCAGAATCCTGTTAGCTATTCAGATGGAAAAAGGAAGAAAACCGAAGGCTGCCTTGATGGGTGAAAATTAGATGAATGAATGCAGTTACTAGGTATTCATTTTAAATTTAAAATTATTGTGATAAAAAAGTATATGGTTTATCAATAGAATAAAACAGGATGAAAATATTAATAGCAAAATTGCCTTACAAATGATTTGTCCCAAGCAGCTGAGTCTTCAAGATGAATTCAATTTCAAAACTCTCATGTCATTAACAAACCACCCATGACTTCCCCACCAGGCTCATGGCCTCTCCAAGGACCTTCTTACCTTGCTTCACATGGTAAAGATTCATTAACTTCTCCTATCCTGCTCTGTAATTTCTTGACCCCTGAATTAATCTGACTTGGTAGAATTTCCATCACTATTGTTTTTTCCCAGGTCAAATTATAGGAGATAAAATTCAATTTGAGTGAAAAATGTTGCCCAAGCTCACACTAACTCCACTATCACTTACAGTTTTTATAAGAGAGAAAAAATCTGCAAGAAATAAAGCCTCCTTTTGTACCTGTGATTCCAAAGCCTTCTTGGCCAGTGTGCCATGGGCAGTGGTCTTACTAGTATAGGAGAAACAATCTGGTTGTTCATCAGTCATTTCAAATCTAAGTAAAACCAAAGTAAGTTCAATCAGAGCAGGACTTAGTTGGAGAAATGGAGCAGTCTCATTTTTCTGAAGGAAAAACATAGAGTTCTCTCTTTCTTTTGGCTCACTTACAGCAACGCTGAAGAAAATGAATAAAAGCTCATTTTCTTAATTTAGTATGAATCAGATTCATTTTTTTAGTTAAGTGTGAGGAATCAGATTTGTGAATGTGTGAAGTGAATCAGAAGCACACATGGGCCAAGTGTACCTTCCAGTGCATGATGACATGGGCAAGATTTCCATATGTGGGGAGATTAAGTTTATGGTGATGGTCAACATATGAAATATTACAAATGAGGTTCTTAGAATTATTCTGATTGGTATACCAAACAAGCACACATGCGAACACTCACATGCATGTGCACACACATGCATGTGTGTGTGTATGTGTGTGTGTGTGTGAGTGTGTGTGTGTGTGTGTGTATGAATGATGTGAGTGTTTACATTCCTGCTCACACGTGTAACTGAAGGTGCCTATGCACATGTGTGAGTACATGCTCAAAGACCAGAGATTGGCATCAGACATCTTCTGCAATTTCTCTCCAGCTTAAATATTGAGTCTCAACCTCTCACTTGAATGCAGAGCTCACTAGCGGTATCAGTCTCAGCCTTGGGGAATCAATTCCTGACTCTAGCTTCCTTGTGCTAAGATTCTAATGGGATGACCAGTTTTTATATGGGTGATAGGTTCTGAGGGATGAACTTCAGTCCTTATGCTTAAACAGCAAGTCTTTTATCCACTGAGCCATCTCTGGAAATGCCCACAAAACAAACAAACTTGAATCAGGTCACCTGTTTAAAGTTATAGCTGTGTATGTGTATATTTGAAAATATATTCTGTGATAAATTATACAGCAATCTGGCTTATGAGATAGTCATTAAAATGTATGTCATTTGCACCCCACCTAACAATCTGTTTTTAAACACAGCTTTTTCCTTAGCATGTTCTTTGTGATTTCTGTTCAAGCTAGACAATAAAAGTATTATTCTCTAAAAGTCTGAATTTTGTCAATGTTAATATAATCTCCGTTATTTCTTAATTTTCTTATCATTTTAAGGTATTTCCTTATTTAAAATGCCTTGATTCTGGATGTGTTCTTAATCGCTCAAGATTGCTCCATCAACCTAGATTAGAGGGGTTCCAGGACACTGTCTTTCATGTTTGTGCTCTCTGTTTTTCTCTGTCTCTGTCTTTTTCTATATCTCTGTCTCTGTTTCTCCCCAGGCTATCACTATGAGGCCTTCCCTGGGCTGAACTGGGCTTCACCACTCCCAGCATTTGATCATTCTTGATTCAGCCTATTCTGAACTTCTGATTTTGATGTTAGAATCTGTCCTGCTTAATAGTGTAGGAGATCAATCACTACCATTATGACAAGTTCTTGGATTTCATTTCTGAGTTGTACTAAACCAGAAGATTTATTCTACTTTCCCAGGGATATATTGATAGGACAGTGTGTGGAGTAGGGAAGGACCTCCAAAGATAATGTCTAAGCAAAAAAACATTTTCATTTATCATAACATAATGTGAACAATTATTACCATTGTGCTCATGTGTTTCTTAGTACTCTGTGAAGATGATTAGGTCTTTCTGTTTTATATTGAGTTACCCCATTGGATTCAATTGCTTCGCAGAACTATTTGAATATGGTTAAGTTCAAGGGGCAGACTGAGTGAGGATTAGCTCTCACAGTTCTCTATCTATAACCCTCAAAGCGACCTTTGTGCACCTGACAGACTGCTATCTGGGGCATTTTGGAATGACCAATACATAGAACATAGACTCACATTAACCTGCAGCTCCTGAGACCCTGTTGCATACTATTCATGTGTTCTGATGCAATGTGTCTTCCAAGTAAAGAATGGGCCACATGCACTGTAAAAATATAGATATGCAATAATTCCAATGAATAGTCAGCAAGACCAAAGAAGAAGCCCACTTTTGGGAAGAATGAGAACAATATTCCCCATTCAATAATAATATTGGCTACTATTAGAATTAGATACACTGAATGTAGATTGATGTTTCAAATAGATGAAATATATTATGACTTGGATATAAAGACCTATATTTATTTTCAAAATCAGTTCTGCTGGGCAGGCTGCTCTGATTCCTGCAACATTCTAGTTTCTGTAAAAACAGATTTTTATCACCTTTCACTTGTACCCTGAAAATGTAAATGGATATTTCCTGTCCCAACTGCCCAGTCCCAAATAATCACTCACAGGCTTAATACTCCTTGTAAATTCTCGCAGATAGCTCAGGATTATTACTAAATAGCTCTTATATTTTAAGTTAACCCATAAACCAAACAGTCTTTAATTAATATTAATCCTCTGACTGGTTATTCGGGAACAGGAGGGCAGGGGCAATTTATCTGGCTACACCCATATTTCTGTCTATGTTTTGCCACATGGCAGTACCTTTATTAGCAAGACATGTTCATCTCCTGCTCCCTCTGTGTCTAGTTGGTGACTCCTGACTCCACCCTTCTCCTTCCCATCATCCTTAGTTGGGTTGCCCCACGTATACTTCCTGCCCAGCTACTGGCCAATCAACATTTTATGAAACCAATTTGAGTGACAAATTTACAGTGTACAAAAGGATTATTCCACAGCAAGGAAATGAATGGCTTTGGGGATTAAGTTCTTACAGAATCACTTGGTGATTTTCCCCTTTCTTCCTCTCTGTGTTCTCTGTTTCCAGAAGTTCCACCTGTGTACCTACTGGCCATTCAATAAACCAATCACAGTGACACATCTTCACACAGTGTTATAGGATTATTCTGCAACATTTCCTCCTTTTGTCAAAATAAAAAGGAAAGGTTTTAACTCTAACATAATAAAACTATAAAAAATGAGAACAATTATCAGGTAAGAATTATATTCATAATGTTCAGTCCATTTGTATTTGACATACTTAGAGAAAATGCTCTATTATCTACCTTATCTTGATGAATTTAAAGTTTTATGCCTAAACCATTTTTATCATAACTTATATTATCATCCTAAAATTATCTTTTTAGATCTCAAAACATTTTCTTAGATAAATAATTTAAGCTTTTATACCTCTCAACCTTATATATTTTATACCTCTTTTGTGCATTTCTTTTTTTAATTTGGTAACAAAGAAAACTATAACTATTTCTTCTTCAACTCTATCAGAGACTCAAAAAGGATACACTATTACTTAAGGAACTAGGAGTTACAGAGCAAGCAAATACCAAACTACCAAACTATAGAAATGACAGAAACAGCTAACTACCTATACACTCAGCCAAGTTTCCTCTATGGAATGTTGGGCCATTCATCTTGAGCCTACAGGTCTAGAGTATCTGACAGACTTCTCTGTGAAGCAGGAATTTTTGAAGGACTGTCGGTCCAGTCTTGGAAAAAGGTCAGCAGTCTCTTTCTTTCATGTCCTGTTTGTCCAGTTTGGACAATGTATTGTCAGCAGTCGAGGCAAGGGCAGTTTCTTTCCCAAATGGCTAGCTTTTGTCACAAACAAATCAAACTCCATATGAAGGTTCATTGATGCCCATCATCCTTTTTTGAAATAAATTGGTCCTGCCAGGAGCAGAACTGTCTCACTGTCATGAAAAACCTTATGTCATTAAAACATTTTAAATAACATATCCCATAGTTCTCTGAAGCACTTGAATATCATCTATCTATCTAAAATATATTTATGTGTGACCTTGAAAATATACGTAATATAACTATAAGTTTGATTGTTGTAGATGACTAGCTATTAGCCTGTATTTCTTTATTGTCTTAAATAGGTTTCAAGGACTAGAACTTTACATGACATTTTTAAAGGAGCTGCATAGGTACAATACCTTAAACAAGAACGGAAATATATATACAGTATAACAAAAATAACCTTAAATTTGCATCAATATACAAAAATTCATAACAATGTAAAATATTGAGACTAGTGGTTGTTCAAAAGTATATCAACAATCCACCCTTTTGTCCCATCATTTCTATACTGTGTCCCCTTTTTCACTTCAGAAAGAGATCTCTTTGTTTCTAATATAATCTCAAAATGTTTTAGAATCTACTCTCCTTTGTTTATCTTTTTCCCTGACCATGACCAGTAACAATTTGTAACCAACACCCCCACAAATGATGACAAACATCCATAATCCACTGAATGACCAAAAACTACCCACCCCATCTGCTGGGAATGTGAATGTTGTGTTCTCTAGACTGCTTCTTGTTGTCTGTGGATTATGACATCTTTAGGGAATCTGAGAAAACTGAGATAATGGTCATGTCCTAAGAAAACTAGCCATAACATTTGTTGTCCAGTCTCCATGCAATGCACAAGGCTTATCTGCAGTCCTGACTAGAATAGTCTATGAGGCTGAACCATCTTAGCCAGCAACCCTGAAGCTATTCTGAATGTTAAACTCTGAGGAAACTGCAGCAGAGGTACTCTGAGAGGCTTGGTTACCTAGGCCACCCATTTTCATTGGTACCTGGTCCCCTAGTTCTGAAAACACACAAACTTTCAAAGATAGTATGCATATCTACATTAATACAAGTATGGACTGTGTGTTATACACAAGCCAGCCAAAGATGATTTTTTTTCTTTATGTTTGAGCAGGTAAAATATACCTTACTTGTCTTGTACTTTTTCCAGGTTTATTTCTTTATGTCTGTAGCCAGGATTTTCAGGAGGTCTCCTCTGATCCTCTTTAACCTTGAAAACATTCATAACCTCTCATTTTTTGAGGAAACAAAAGTATAACCTCTTCCCCAAAGCAATACATTTTCTGACTTCCATTTTAAGAAAAGGCATTCTAAAAGTATCTAGGCTGGTTTAATTCAGCAGTCCCTTCCACAATCTAATGTCTCTCAGTGGCTGTCCTTCTCTGTTCATTAGCATTCAAAAAATTCAAAATTAACAAAGCACCATATAAGGACCTACCCCATGTATTATATTTTCTATCCTTATGTGGCTTATTTTTTATATTAGTTTACTCTCTTTTTAAAGGCTTTGTTACTACAATCAACTCAAAAATCACTCTCTACATGATGGTAAGTCTTCACAGCCTTGTTCTATGATCTAAAATGTGCACACCATCCTACAGATATGGCCAATGATGAGACAAAAAGTTATAAACACACTGCTGGCATTATTTGTTAATGGAAAGAAGGTTAAACCTTAATCACTGAGGTAAGGAAGACAGCAAAAGCATTATGAACCCCCTTGCCTTATAAAAAAAAAAGTGAAACCCATGAACTAGATTGGTCACTTTGCCATAGACTCCACTCTCTTGAAATGACCCTTTTGTACCTTCTCTTTACTACTCCCTTCTGAGATGGGCTTTGACATTACAGATTGGCAAGACAAAGGTCTGGATGGCCATTTACAGCTGATTTAAAGACTGTCCTGAGAAATAGAGAAAGCAGAGTCTGCTCTGCACTGTTGATGGGAGGCCCAAAAGTCCAGCCACTGGCCACAATGAAAAGACTGTGTAGTATTTTACCCATCATTGTATAGATATCACCCAGCATTATTAGCACATGAAGTTCAACAAGAACCTAACATTTTTTTGAGTGATACTGCTGACTGTACAAGTAAGGAATTAGATTTTTTTTTACCTGAACTTAAAAGAAGTTCCAGTTAAGTTCCTAACATCTTTGGTAGACACAGATCTAAACAGTATTTCACTGTTTGCCTTGGTTATTAAGAACTACTTTGGCCAAAGCCATATCCCTCCTTAGTCAGGTAAGTATTTTAACAGTCAGGGGGTGTTTTAACAGCCTGCCATTCCATATGGTTTTGACTGTACACACATTTCTCATCCAGCAAGTTTCTTAGCCACCTAAGAGTATTTCTGCATGTACTATGTATATGGAAACCCCCTCCTTCAGTGAGCCCAAAATGTGAACAATGTAAGAATTCCTCTACCACACTATATATATATATCCCACTCTAAGCAATACAATGTGTTTCTCCACTCTTGACAGCCATCTAACACAGATAGTTTCTATTTAAATGTATTCTAAGTTATATCTGGATACAAGAGTAGGGACAGGTGCATGTGCAACAAAGAAGATTGTGTGCCCTGAGTAAACTTTTAGAGAGAAAATGTTTTTGTCATAGCATGTCTTTGTGTAATTTGATATGCATAAGATTAAAGTCAGAATTAGTTGCATTATGGGAATGGATATGGTGATGTATTGTGTCCCCAATATATTGTGCACCCTAATAAAGTTTATCTGAGGATCAGAGGAAAAAGCCAGCCACTATAGTAAACATAGAGTTCAGGCAATGGCAGCACATGCCTTTAATGTTATCACTTGGGAGGCGGAGATCCGTCTAGATCTCTTTAAGTTCAAGCCACATTGGGAACAGAGCCGGACTTGTTGGTACATACCTTTAATCCCAGCACTAACCATAAAGGTCTGGAGATCTATACAGATAGACAGAAACTGACAGAGCTGGGTAGGAAGAGGAAGAGATGTAACTGGGTAGGGAGAGGAAATGAGATGGCAGAACAGAAAGGCATAGAGGCATGGGTATACAGGAAGTAGGCCTCTTTGGAAACTAAGGTGTCAGTGAGGTGAGGTTGTCTATGGCTTGTCCTATTCCTCTAATCCCTCAGTTTTTTACCCTAATATCTGACTCCAGGTTTTTTATTATGACTGTTTAGCAATTCATCTTACAAAGGATATCCACATACATGATTACATAATCCCAGCCTGTCCTTCAAAAGAGAAAACCAACTGTTCCACGCCTTTTAGAAACTCAACTTTTCTTTCTCTTTAACCCCATAAAAGAAAGTCCCAAACAATAACCAGGCACTTGAGCATCGTCACTCATGAGGCCCACTGTTACTCTTAACAACATATATTTTGCAGATCACTGTTGTAGGATATTTTTACACTGTGTGAAAATGTATGGCTGTGATTGGCGTAATAAAGGGCTGAATGGCCAATAGCTAGGCAGGAAGATGTTGCATGGGAATTCTGGGGACAGAGGGGACTATGGGAAGAAGAAATGCAGAGTTACCAGATAGACACAGAACAAGCGGGATGTGCAGGAGGAGAGGTGCCACTAGCCATGCAACAGAATATAGATTAAAATAAATAGATCAATTTAAGTTATAAGAGCTAGTGGAACAAACCTAAGATAGGCCAAGCTTTCATAATTACTAATAAGTCTGTGTCATTGTGAGCTGGCAGCCCAAAGAAAAATCCAAATACAGATTTGATAGTCACTTTGCTTTGAATAAAATTCCCTTATTATTTTGCCATCTGTCTGTACTTTTATTTAACTCTTAAGAAGACTCCAAGAACCAGGAAACACTGGCCCAAACCCTAGCCACTTTTTACATTCCTAGAAATCAACCTAATGACTATTTAGAGGTATAAAGATCCAGCCATCTCAGGTACTGCAGACAGTTGTGAACAGATTCCAGAGGTAAGGCATGAGGATTTGTTTACCCTACCTATAATCAAGCTGCTTCTTTGCCAAGTTTTGTCCAACTCTGTCCTTCATGGGAGTTGCTGATCCCTAATAAAGAAGCTAAATGCCATACTTTCCATCAAAGGCCAAGATCTGTTTCTAGAAAGCCTGACCTGAAACAAGTGCTACACAAGATTCTTAAAATAAACAACAGCATCCATAGGACTCTATACTGTCTACACTACAATGACCTTTACTTCTTTTATGAATGTAGGACAATAAAGAAACATTATAAGCTTCTTAAAGACAAGAGTTTTATTATGTAGATAGAATGCTTTCAACATTTAACTGACTAACTCTATTGTTGTTTGCATCATTAGTAGTTTCAGGATACACTGTTAAGACAAAGCATGTAGAGGACAAAAATTAACATTTTTCTCTGTAATATGGGTTCCCAGAATATAAAACAAATAATCTACACAATTTTTCAAAATAAAAAAGGAACAAGGAAGAATGTCCAAGTAACAACAATTAATAATCTGTCACTGTTAAAGCTTTTAGTAATTATTTACCAACTGGCCCAAATTCTTTGGCTTTGTCTGTTTTAGCTGGAGAGATAATAATCCCCTTAATACAGCCTCATATGTCAATGTTTGCCTCTGCCTTTGAGTATTCAGCCCCAACTTGCCAATGCCCCCACGAGTCTGTGGAGCCTGTTGTAACAAGATCTGCTTTCAGAGACTCTCTTGATCACTCTAACAGTTGAATCCTGTTAATAGTAAACTAATATCTCCCTAGAAACAAAACAAAACAAAAAATCCAACTGATTTTTTTTCTTCCTTTTTCTTTTCCTATTTGGAAAAAAATGTCAGTGGTCTTAAAGATTACAATCCTCCACATATTTTAAGACAACTTTTGAAATCCCCTTTGAGTGTTTTCTAAGAAAGCAATTTCTTGTTTCTTTGAAATTTATGATTTTTTTTCAAAGTATTTGCTATTCTGACTGTCTGGTCTTAGCTACATAATATATACTCAGAATTTGCCCTAGCTTTATCAGTTAAAACTCAGAACCACACAGTCCAGTTCTCTGGAACTATCAATCTTTCTGTCCTCGTCACTGTGAATATATAACTGTTTTAATTGATTTTTTTCCTACCACATAGTAAGATTATGTGGCCCATCATAGTGGCTTCCTCTTCTAGATTCTTATAATTTGGATTCTCCTTAATGTAATTGGAACTTTACAGTCTGAAGAAGCCCCTCCCATACAATTATAGATCCACACTAGCAAGGATAGAATTCCCCCTTTAATATCATCAGCATCCATGGATGGGTAGAATTAACATAGTAAAAATGGCATCCTACTAAGAACAACCTACAGATCCAACATAATCCCAATGAAAATTCCAACATGATCCTTTAGAGATCTTGATAGGACAATCCTCAACTTCATACAGAAAAACAAAAAACAAACAAACAAACAAAAAAAAAACAGGATAGCTAAAGCATTCCTGAATAATAAAAGAACTTCTAGAGATATCACCATTCCTGATTTCAAGTTTTACTACAGGACTGTAGTAATAATAACCACATGTAGTGTGATAACAAGAGACACATTGATCAATGGAATTGAATCAAAGTCCTAGACATAAGAATACACCTGATTTTTTTTATAAAGAAGCTGGAAATACACATCAGAAAAAGGGCAGCATCTTCAACAAACAGTGCTGGTCAAACTGGGTATCTACATGTACAAGAATCAAATAGATCCATATTTATCACCCTGCACCAAACTCAAGTGTAAGTGAATCAAACACCTTAAGATAAAACCAGACACACTGAACATTATAGAAGAGAAAGTGGGGAATAGCATTGAAAGCACTGGTACTGGAGACAACTTCTTAAACAGATCACCAATTGTGCAGGCACTATGATCAACAATTAATAAATGGGACCTCATGAAACTGAAAAGCTTCTGTAAAACAAAGGACACTGTCAATGAGACAAAGAGGTAACCTACAGAATGGGAAAAGATTTTTACCACTCCACATCTGATAGGGTTAATATCCAAAATTCATTTGTATGGGGCACACTTCTAAACAGAATTTTCAATAGAGAAATCTCAAGTGGCTGAGAAACACTTAAAGAAATGTTCAACACTCTTAGCCATCAGGGAAATGCAAATCAAAATGACTCTGAGATGCCATCTTTCACTGTAGTGGTATTGTGTTCCCCAAAATATTGTGTACCTTAATAAACTTATCTGGTGTCAGAGAACAAAAAAGCCACTAGATATAGAGGATAGACAGTGGTAGCACACGCCTTTAATCCTAGCATTCCAGAGCAGAAATCCATGTGTTCAAGGATACAGCCAAGCATGGTGACTCACACCTTTAATCCCAGAAAGCGAGCCTTTAATCCCAGGGAGTGGTGGTAAAAGGCAGAAAGGTATATAAGGCGTGAGGACCAGGAACTAGAAGCATTTGGATGGTTAAGCATTTTGGTTGGTTAAGCTTTTATGTTTTGAGCAGCACAGTTCAGCTGAGAGCCATTTAGGTATGAGGACACAGAGGCTTCCAGTCTGAGGAAACAAGATCAGCTGAGAAGTTGGCCAGGTGAGGTTATCTGTGGCTTGTTCTGTCTCTCTGATCTTCTAGTATTCACCCCAATAACTGGCCACAGGCTTGATTTTATTAATAAGTACCTTTAAGATTCATGCTACATCTCACCTGTTAGAAATAGCTAAGAACAATATCACAAATGGCTGCTCAAGCTGGCAAAGCTGTGGAGCAAGGGAACACTCCTCCATTGCTGGTGGGAGTGCAAACTTATACAGCTACTGTGGAAATCAATATGGCAGTTCCTCAGAAAGTTAGAAGTCAATTTACCTCAAGACCCAGCTATACTACTCTTGGACATATACCCAAAGGATGTTCCATCCTACCACAAGAACACTTACTCTACTATGTTTACTGTGGCTTTATTCATAATAACCAGAAACAAGAAACAATCTAGATATCCCTCAACAAAAGAATAGATAACGAAAATGCAATACACTTACACAATGGAATATTACTCAGATGTTTTTTAAAAAATGACATGAAATTCTCAGGCAAATAGAACTAGGAAAAAAAATCCTCTTAAATGAGGTAGCCCAGACCCAAAAAGACAAACATGGTATGTATTCACTTATAAGTGAATATTAGCCATTAAGTAAATGGTAACTAAGCTACAATCAGTAGACCAAGAGAGGTTAGGTAAAGAAGGGGGGATCTAGCAAAAATACATGGATCTCTCTGGGAGGGGCGAATAGAGTAGATTTGACAGGTAAACTGGATGTGGGTATGAACAGGAGTGGGAGAGAACAGGTAAGTGTGGGGAAAGACAGCATTTGGAGGCATTTGGAGGAGTTGGTGTGGAAACCTAGTCAAGTGGAAACTTCCTGGAATCTATGCTGATCTAAGTTGATCCTAATAAGAACCCCTAGGAACCCAGGATATGAAGTCTCAAGCAGTTGTCTCTTATAAGACAAGGCTTCTAGTGGTGGGACTGGGTTTCATTCAATTGAGTTGTTGGCCATGGTTGGGTCCCATGGAAATCCCCAAACAACCCTGGCTGTTGTTAAAACAGAGGGTTGATGTCCCACAAACTGACAGCACAGGCCCCAATGTTGAGGACAACATCCACACAACTCACTGAACATGGAAAAGTTGAGCTGGTGCCTACATGGAGTCTTCACTTCTACGTTATAGTCTCATTGGTGTGGGAAGGTACTATGCAGGCAACCTAAACAGAAACATGGACACCAACCTAGTCACAAAACCATTGACCTACAATCTGTCCTTCCTACAAAATATGCTAGGGCAATGGTTGAGCAGAACTTGTCAGAGTAGCTAGCCAATGTCTAATTTGACTTAAGTTCCACTCCATGAAAAGGAACCTATTCCAGACACTGCTTGGGTAACTAAGAACCAGAGATCAGATATCCCAGAGACTTGGAGTAAAACCAAACACAGCCAGTCAAAAAAAATCAATAAAATGATTCCTAATGATATTCTGCTATACTCATAGACCAGTGCCTTATCCACTCATCATCAGAAAGTCTTCCTCCAGCAGTAGATGGGAACAGATGTAGAGAACCACAACCAGACATTATGTGGAGAGAGAGTCTATATTTGAGATCTCCATCAAATCCCACCCCTACCTTCCTTCAGAGCTCAGGGAAAACAGAGGAAGAGGAAGAAAATGATTGTAAGACTCAGAAGGAATACACTACCAGGAGAACAAGACCCTCTGAATCAACTTAGCAATGCCCATATGAGCTCACAGAGACTGAAGCAACAAGCACAGGGCCTACAAGGGTCTGCACCAGGACCTCTGCATATATAGTATAGCTATTCACTTAGTATTTTTATGGGACTCCTGACTATGAGAACGAGTGGGTTTCTGACTCTTGTGCCTGCTCTTGGGACCTTTCCCTCCTGTTGGGTTGCCATGTACAACTTTGATGTAATAGATTTTGCTTCATCTTATTATACTTTATTTTGTCATGTTTGGTTGTTATCTCTTAGAAGTCTGTTCTTTACTAATGAGAGACAGGAGAGTGTATCTGAAAAGTAGGGAAGAGGAGGAGAAACTGGAAGGAACAGAGGGAGAGGAAACTATAATCAGGATATGTTGCATATATATGTATATATATACATATATATAATAGAAAATAATCTATTTTTTAATAAAAGAAAAAATATATAAGCATCTTCATATCTGGAATATTTAAAGAAATACTGTAAGTAGTAATCTTAGACATTGTGATGTTATTCTACCAACTAACCATCATCTATGTGTGTGTGTATCTTGTAGGAATTCTTGGGTCATTGTGTATGAACTACAACTGTGAATTAGAATTTTATTCTATATAGGTAAAATGATTCAGAAGAAAAGAGTACTTCCCCCTTCTGGAATTCAGAAGCAGACTTGCTGCTATTGTTTATGGAGTTGTTTAGTTTAAGTTTTATATTTGTTTATGTATGCCTTAGTCTATGCACCTTTATAATTCTTAGGGTCCAGACTCTTCAATAATTGCCTCAGAAATGCTGTCTTGTGGGACACCCAGTACAAAATATTGTGCAAGCTTTTAGAAAAACTCTCAGTGTAATACTGCATTTCAGTTAAACTGCAGGTAAAGCTAAGAACTAAGTTTTGAAAATATCCACAGAAACCTAATATAAACCATGATGTTTTATTGACTGCACAGATTTGATTATTGTTTTCATTATTTGTGAAAAACTGATAATGTTCAACATAAACATAATCACCAGGGTTCCCTCACACATGGTTACAAATTGCCAATAGCCCTAATCTGATGTTTCATGAGATTCTATCTCTCACTGTGACAATCTTCTTGTACTTTTCTCATTTGGCAATTCAAGAATGGAAGGTAGATTTTATAATGTAGTCCAAAGAAAAATCTGCTTGCGGTTTGAAATGTTGTCAAATGAAAAACATGATTAAAGGTTCCAGGATTCCAACGTCTCCCATCTAGAAGGCAGAACTCTAGGCTCCTGAAAGGAGTTCTGTCACTGTTCATCGTCCCCACCACTATGTGACAATGAGTAAGCCCTTAAGAGGTGCCTATGGCTGCATGAGTAATGAAGGAATGCATAACAATCTGTGCTATTGCAAAGGAGAACATCTTGTGACAATCACAGACATTCTATGGAGGGCAGCGGGGAGGCATAGTGTGGAGAGCTGCTTAGGGGCTGATTTGGAGACATAACTGGAGACAAGACAGAGCAGGAGGATGGAAAGCCACCAAGGACTACAGTCGATGACAGAAACGGGAGGCCATCAGCCACACAGGCAGGAGGAGAGCCAACGTGCTGACTGGAAAGCTGTATGAAGAAGAGATGTATCCTGTGTGAGACGGGGATGTGCAAAGACAGGCAGAACATATGTAGCTTGTTAATTTGGGAGCTTAAAATTATATTTGATATATAAAATTAATAAAGATAATGAAAAATTAAAACTAAGAACAAGGAAATGAATGCAAAGAAGTCTTTAACTACATGTGTTTAATGATCATAACCATTTATTATAAAATGCTTAGAGCTACAGTCATGCTCATGGGAAGGATGATTTTCATGGAATAAAAACAGCTGTGGGGAAATCACAAACTGTAGCAGTATCAATAAAACCAATAAAATTAAAAGATGTACCTTGAATTATTATGCAAGTAGACAGTATTTGTGCAGTTATCATATGTGCTTTTTGTGGCTCAATTAAAATGTAATTGTAAAAAAAAAAAAAAAAAGATAGGCAAGTTTTGTAAGCATTCTGTGTTACCAACACATCCTACCATGGGAAGATTTTTCACATACAGGTATGTCTTGACAAGTATGCACTTACAGACAGACTGAATTCTGTATTACAACTTGCTGAAGAATAAGGATAAGAAACATAGAGGGGTGAATAACCACAGACTTTCACAAGACTTTCACTTTCAACTGTGCTGTGAGTGATTGAAAAAAGTCAGCATTTGTTAGAAGAGAAATCCAGAGCTGAAGAAAGTCACAGACACAAGGAATGCTCACACAAAAGTTTGAAATATCTATAAATATTTATTATTATTATTATTATTATTATTATTATTATTATATGCTGTTACTAGTATTGCTAGTTTCTTTAATTTAAAAATAATTATTCAGGGTGGGCAAGAATAGGTACACATGCAGGGAGGAGGGGCTTGGATCTGCCTCAATTAAATGTACCAGGCTTTGCTGACTCCCCGTGGGAGGCCTTAGCTTTTTGGAGAAGGGGATGAGAGGTGGGCTAGTGGGGGAATAGGAGGAAGGATGAGAGGGGGAATCTGTGGTTGGTGTGTGAAATGAATTTAAAAATTCTTAATAAAAAAGGATAGATACACATAATATCTTTTATATTTCATTTGTTTATTTATGTGTGTATGTATATGTGCATGTGTGTGAGTGCACACACACTGTAGGGCAGGCGTAGAGATCAGAAGACAACTTTCAGGAGTCCATTCTTTCCTTCTGCCACATAGGTCCCAAAAATGGGCTTCAGTTGTCTGTCAAGCTTGGAGAAAAGTGCCTATATCTACTGAGCCATTTCACCTCAATATAACATTTAAATCGGTAAATAATAATGCACCAACTTTGTCTACATAACTCAAATTATTTCATATGTTCAAATATAGATCAGATACCTATGTGCACGCGCACGCGCGCACACACACACACACACACACACACACACACACACACACGCGCACGCACACTTGATTGGTTTTAGTATTTTTGAGACAAAAATCTTTTGTAGCCTTGTACCATAAGCTGTCACCAAATTTACCAGGTAAGTGATGTTGGAATTGATGACCTTAAACCCTCCTTTATCCTGCCTCCACTTCTGAGGAGGTGTGGCACAGGTGTACACTGCTGTGCCCTGCTTCTTCTAGTTGTAGAATTTTGCTAATGATGTTTTCAAACAGGTTCTCCCTCTCTCTAGCCTGGCCTAGAAGGCACTAGGTAACCAGACTGGCTTCAAACTCAGAAAATTCTTCTGCTTCAGTCTCCCTAACAATAGTCTTTCTAACCATACCTAGTTTCAATATATTTTGGCTTGAGTGTTTACTAATTTTATGATTTTTAACAAATACTTCTGTTTAGATTTTTGAAATATATACTCCTCTTCATTTAATAGATAGCATTAAATGTTGATTTAATGAAATAAATCACATTTATGTAAAATCTTGTTCTAGTTAATTTTTTCCCTTGAGCTTTACTGCTTCACTCAGAGAAATTCCATGTAATAAACAATAAGCATACTCCCCAATTTATAGTAAAGAAAGTGAGACATAAATATTTAAACATCTTGATTAAGGTCACAAAATTTCTTGATTTCCTAAGACTTAACTCTGTCCCTCTTTGTTCTGTTCTTTGAGACCCACTCTGAGCTCTTTCTCACTTTTCAGTGACCCTGTCACAATTGCTGGTGAAAGTGTTGTACTGTTTATGACTGAGCTAATGATATGGAAATCAGAAAAGCCAGTTGTGAGATATGTGTCATGAAGGCCCATGAAAAGGACATTTTACATTTCTAAACATGATTAAGAGTTGAACATAAGCCTTCAGCCCATTTACCCCTCAGAACGTCCCATTGTCAGCTGGGAAAGCAGCTCAGATGTCAGAGCGCTTGTCTAACAGACAGGAAACGCTAAGTTGGGTGCTTCAGCAAGCAGAAAGAGGGTGTGGCAGCACACAAACATACACACAACCTCAGCATGGAGAGGTGGAGGCAGAGGATCAGAAGTTAAAGGTCATCCTTGACAACACAGATAATTTGAATCTATCTTCAGCTGTCTAAAACCTTGTCTCAAACAAAACAAACAAACAAATTCCCTTTTAAATAAAAATGAACAGTCATTTATTGAAGAAGTAATAAACATTTTTTCCTTAGAGAAAATAATCTTGTCTCACAAGAAAAACAATTAGATAGTGAGTTTATGACATCTTTATGTTTAGACCCTTTCTAATGCTTGTATAGATTTTAGGAGTGGAGGAGGTGCCCTGTCCTGGATGAAAGACCACAGGCCATTCCCGGAATCCTGATCGTTTAGCACAGCAGACATTCTCCTTTCCTAAAGGTTCCAGCTCATGCATTTTTCAACATCCCTCTTTTTCATAATAGTTTTGATTTTTTTCTTTGACTCTCCATTATGCCATTAATATAATCCCACAGAGGCCTTTTCAAGTCGAAGGAGCAGCACTTAATTACGGGAATTAGACATGACAAACATCACAGTTTTTACCTAGTTGATCTCCTCTAAGCAGCTCTGTGTAAATTTAAATAATCTTGAATCTTTGACATTTAACATTTCACAAAGACTTCGGAAATTATATTTTTAATGTACTCTTACTTTCAATTTCTCCCAGAGTCATACAACTTTTTTCCCTTTGTTAATACAGAGCATTGAGCAATGTAAGACAAATAGTAGTCACAGTGCATAGATTAGATTTGGTTTCCACCCAACCATTGCCTCTTTTTCCTGCCTTAATCTTGTTTATAATGCACTAATATCAATTATAATTTCAAATTAACAAGTCTATCCATTAGGGAAGTTAGCACTCTTTGGTTCTCAGCTATAGAAATTGACCATAGCTTGTGTAAGCAAGAAGGCTTATTAGAAAAAGAGGTAGTTCCGAGAATCAATGGAAAGACAAAGCCAGTTGTGAAAAACGGGTAGGAGCAAGATCAACTCTGATGGATTACATGTCAGGAAGCACTCAGCCTTCTCATCAAAGATCCCCATGAGAACAAATACACATCATTTTTACCACCAATTTGTTCAAGACTCAAAGTTCCAACAGTAAACATCATTTTGTCAAGATGGAATCACTCAACACAATAACTGATTTTAGGTAGTAACTTGACAGAATTCAGACACACACACACACACACACACACACACACACACACAAAGACAAAGTTGGGCATTCCTAGGAGGGTGCTCTTGGACCTCAGAGGTCTGCATGAGGAATGCCCACACTTAGTGGGTGTGGGGACCACTCAGCTGTGTAGAGGCTTGTGGGACAAATGCAAGAGGAAGGAGAATTGCATCACTAGAAGGAACACTGGCTTCTGCTTTAGGACTACAGAATTCCACTGTCTTTGAATTTAGGACCTAGAACTTTCTTCCTCTGCCCAGAACTGAAAGTTCTGTGACTGTCTTCTTTGGTTCTAAGGAGGCTGGAATTGGACTAGCACCCCTGGTTGCCAGTTTGCTGATCATCCATAGAGGGTTCCTAAGGCTCTATAATCAAATGAGCCATTTCTCCTAGTGAGTTCTGACTGTGTTTCCTTTCTTGTCAAAAGACTCACACTTTCTATAGCAACCAACTCCAATGCTGACAATATATGTTCTTTAATTCTTATAGTAATTAAAAAACTGAAGCTCTTATTATATACTTGCCATTCTGTAGACTTGGAAATCATGAAGATTGCTAGGCATGCAAACTTCACATGAAGAATGAGTAGATATTGTGTTAAAAATGTGGCCTTAGATTATGGAGCACAGGGCAAGCATTTATCTGTACATAAGGAAGAGAAGCCTCTAGGGTTAAGAAAGATGATGGTCCTAGCAGAAAAGATAAGAAGCAGAAGAGGCAGGGCATAGAAGAGTGGGGAAATCACAGTGCTGCTTCAAGTCCAGAGCATAGGTGTCTGCCCAGGCAGGTACTTGATGATAAGGGCATCAATATGATTGATGAGAAAATCATACTTCATCCTATAGGCAATGACAAATTGTTGGAAGTAAAACAATGAGAAGATTCTTGTTGCAGAAAGACTAACCTGGAGAGTGCACAGTGGGACTATAAAGGGAATGGAAGGAAAGAGACTGGTTAGCACTTTTGCAGTAATACTAGTTTCCACGGCCCCCAAAAGAAATCAAACAAATGCAGAGTGTTTGTATTAATATCCTGTGGTTGCTATAAATAATCCCCACATTATTAATGATTCAAAGCTCTACAAATTTATTCTCTTGGTTTTGAAGACCTCATGTCTGAATTCAAGATCTCATCAGGGTGAATGGAGTCTCTGGAAAAAGTTCCTACCACCCTATCCTCTAGTGGCTCCTGAGCCTAAATAGCTGTGAGCCCATCTCTCTGTTTCCTGCCTTCGTTCATTCCCAGCCTGTTTTTGAGTTGTATTTTCCCAGGAGACTGTTATAAGAATAGCTGGATCATTGGATTTAGGGAGCAACAGGATAATCCAGGATAATCCTTGCTTCTCAACGTCCTTAACTTAATTACATCAGCAAAAATCCTTTCTAAATAAGGTAACGTGCACAGATCCTGGGAATGAAAATGTAGACTTGGCTTTTAGGAGGACTATGGGTCAACACACTGCAGCAGTGCAATGGAAAGAGGAGCAGAGGATGGCGAATTTGATAGGAATTGATAAAACGTGTTGCCTGGTTAAAGTACAGAGAAGCAGTGCCAGTGATGTAAAGGAAATAGAATATCTGAGAGTGACTCTTGCCACTTCTACAGTGAGGAAGTTGAGGTAAACTGCTGCTTTGTGGCTCTGCATCTTCAGTTTCCCCGTGGAACTGAGATTTGGAACAGATGATTTTGTATCCAAATGTGATGATTACTTCTGAAGACTCTCATAGCTGGGGTGATGGTAATGTCCAAATTCTGTAATCAAGAGTCCCCTGCCTGGGACTCGAGGATGTTTTTTGAGAGATGCCCCTTAAGAGGCATGCTCTCTCTGTACGTTTGCCCTTCACATTCACCTTCCACCTTCTTCCTGGCAGGGACAGTGTTGCGATCAAGCCACTAAATGAAGCCATCCTGTAGCCAGGAGGCTCAGAGCCAAACACTAAGGATTGGACAAAGGATCTTTACAGTACAGCAGGAAGATGGAAGGGCACTGAGTCCTTGCTGGTGACATTGCTCGGACTCTGCTTCTTTCTGTAATAACCTCTATGCTTTTTGATATATGAGAAGAAAAGAAACTAAACAAAACTATTTCTAGCATGCCATTTAAATGTTATTTTCGCATATAGTTGGATTTCTTGTTGCTGACAATTAAAGAGAGACACAAAAAGACAGAGGATTTCATTTTGTGAGATGATTAGTCAGCAGAACAGATTACAGGAAAAAAATAGCAAGCTTTGGTTTCAACCTGTTGAGAATAAAATCCTTCTGTTTTAAGGACTTGGGATGGGGAACTACTACAAGGAATAGACTTATATAAATGTTTAAGCATCAAGACAGCAATTGTATAGTTACTATCTTATAGAAAGGATGGGGCTAAGGAGGAGGAAGAGACAGGAAGGTGTGGTGGTATTGTGGTCCCCAAAATATTGTGTACCTTAATAAACTTATCTGGTGTCAGAGAACAGAAAAGCCACTAGATACTTAAGATAGGCAGTGATAGCACATGCCTTTAATCCTAGCATTCCAGAGGCAGAAATTCATGTGTTCAAGGATACAGCCAAGCTTGGTGACTCCAGCCTTTAATCCCAGAAAGCGAGCCTTTAATCCCAGGGAGTGGTGGTAGAAATCAGAAAAGTATTTAAGGCGTGAGGATCAGAAACTAGAAGCAATTGGCTGGTTAAGCTTTCAGGCTTTCGAGCAGCAGTTCAGCTGAGATTCATTCTGGATGAGGACTCAGAGGCATCCAGTCTGAGGAAACAAGACCAGCTGAGGATCTGGCCAGGTGAGGTTAGCTGTGGGTTGTTCTGTATCTCTGGTCTTCCAGCTTCACCCCAATACTTGGCTCTGGGTTTGTTTTATTAATAAGACTCTCTAAGATTCCTGCTACAGGAAGAGACAGGAAGGAAAAAGGAAATCAGCTAAGAAAAGCAGTGATATACAATGAGATAGAGAATAGACAGTGATGTCATAAAGCAAGAATGGACCCTACATTCTAAGTGTCCCCTTCCTTCCAAGTCTGTTTTGATCAATAAAAACTTACACCCATGATTATTGAATTCCAATCATGTGTGTTTATCCATAGCAAGCTACACTCCTATTTACTTAGTATTAAACCTCATTCACTCTTCAACTATACTTTGCTATTTAAAGTTCACAGAACTACACTATTATCCTGATCTATATCTAGATCTTTATAAAGCTTTCATTTCTGAAACTCATCTCCCCATTGGTCCTGAAAAGATATCCCATCACCGTTCGCCTATTTCCTAATATTTGTTTTTTTCCCAACAGTTTCTGAAATTAGACAAACTTTCAAACATACATACATGTACTATAAAACAATGTAAAATCTCTTCTTAGTGGAAGTAGATGGTGATACTTGACCCATTTTATTTCACACAGGTATACTCAGGAAAGAGAAATATAATCTCTCCTTATTACTGTGTCACAACTACTTTGAAGATTTAATGTTTGCCTGAATTTAACTGTACACCTAGAAGAAAAATATTAGGTACAGATCTCTCTTCCCTGAAGTCATAAGCTAAATTAAGTCATGATTAAAGTAGAGTCCAGTGAGCCATCATTGTTTAGCAAAAAGTCTGTGTTTTGAACAATCTGTGTCATAACTTGTCTTTCTTATAAAAGGTGACTTCAAATAACTGAGCCTCCTAACAGTGTTGTTGCAAAAGATATGAAGGTAATTACTCCAGGGCTAGCAGCTGAAGACAGGCATCTCCATGGACTCCTGAGAGAACATTGCTCAGGAACTAGGAATGAAATTAGCCTAGAAGTTCTCACCTGAACTCCCTAGGCTGATGATAGAAGCCATCACCTATTGGTCAGAGATATTCTTTGAGATATTCCAATGTCTCACTTGTGTGACTGGTTCTTAAGGTTGGTCAGAGTGTCAAATGTGACCCTTCATCAAGGCAGTCTCTAGATAGATGAATTTCTTATAGGACAACTAGATCTCCCCCTAGGCAGTGTCCCAAGAAAACCAAGCAGATGTCATATGATCTTTCATGATCTCACTTTGAAAGTTACAAATTTTGCTTTTGCAGTATTCTTTGACTTGCAGTCACTGGGGGCAAAACAGAGTTAAATGGAGGATCATTTCTATAATTTTTATATTAATATGCCCTACTATTTATCATTATAAAAGTAATTTAGTTTAGCTTTCTTCACGAGAAAAATCTACAAGTTTCTACAACCAATTTATACAATACGATGTTTAGCTATCTTCTTTGTATGATGTTGTTTACAAGGCTAATTTTTATTAGTGTAGTTATATAATTATAATGATCCATTTCTTAGGGCAAAGAAATAATATAGCCTGTTGGGTTTTGCCTTTCTACCCTTCACCCTTGAACCAAGTTAAAAAAATAAAAGGTTAAATTGCCAATGTATTAAGCCAAGAGGCTACCTCTTGGGAGGAAAGACTTAAGAAGCAGTGAAGGTCTTGTACTTTCAAGCTGTGCACTGCAATTACTCTAAGTCATGTCTCTGCAGGAAGAAAAAAACAAACCTGCTTTCCTAGAGTTAAGGGGAAGGATGAGAGAGACTTCATGTTTGAACCAGCTGGCATTAAAAGAAATCTTCAGTCTGGCTTAGACTTCCTGGAATCCTCCTCTTGGTGCACATGGGGAGAATATGTAAATGTTTGAAATGAATTGATTGAACATTTTTAGTGGTTCATTTAAAATCATTGATATTAGTAGCTTTCATCTTGAAAATTAATTTCTAGATTTTAAGGGAAGGAAGGTTATTTTTAGAATTTTTGTTGTAGCAAATTTTCTATTACTCTTGTCATAAACACACAAGCAAGGGTCTTGAGATGGTTCATCAGGCAAGCACTTGGGAAAGGCTGAGAAATAAATAAATTCAATCTCTGAAACTCAAAGATGGAAGGAGAACACAAATTCCACAAAGTTGTTCTTTGACCTCCACATGTGTAGTATGGCATATGTGCCCTCCCTACCTCTCTCTCTCTCTCTCATACACACACACACACATACCACACACACACACAAACACACACACACACACACACACACACACTAAAAATAATAACAATAATAATTATAATAATACAGAGCAACTCAGAACTAACTGATCATTGTTTCATGAATAATACATGTCCTGATAATTTTTGCTACTTTTAATAACATTTAAATTACTGCTTGTCCTTATAATTATGGTCAACGTTATTTTTCATGTTTGCAAAACAACTGAAAAAAAAGTTCTTATCTTACACACACCCCTTTCAGGTCACATGCTAGCTATATATAAAAGCTCAGATTCTTGTGTCTTCTTTTCAGAATAACAATGCCTGAAATTTACAAAACACCCCATATCTACCTGCCAAAGTGTATGTCTGTGTTTCTGCAAGCTCTCTGTAAATGGTGACACTGTAGTTAAGTGTATGTAGGAACACCAAATGGATTTTTTTGTTTGTTTCTTTGTTTATCTGGGTTTTTGGTTTTGTTTTGTTTTGTTTTAAGACAGGTTTTGCTGTATAGCCTTGATTGTCCTGGAACTCACTCTGTACACAAGACTGGTCTTGAACTCACAGAAATTCTCCTGCCTGTGCCTCCCAAGTATTGGGATTAAAGGCATGTGCCACCACTGCCTGGCCCAAATAGGTTTTATTTCTAGTATTGATACACCAATGGTTCTAGTTTTCTGATTCTCAATAGTCACAATATTTGAATAAGCTTCTTGAGGGAATTCATTCTCCATATCATGGTAAAAAAGCAATGTCCAGAAAATAGTCAAAAGAAGACAAGAAGGGGCCATGTCTTTTATATCTTTGACTAATGAATGCAATGCTTCTCTTTCAAATTCTTTCATATAAGACATCAATACCTAGTTTGTGAAGAGACTTTGGGTACATATTCTGTAGTATGAAACAAAGGGTATCAAAAAGACACCATTTAGTTCTAGTGTTCTGGGAATTCATGCAAATCTATCACTTGTCTGTAAAAGAAGAAATAGGATGCTGAGTCTAATCACATTTTCTGTTCCAAAAGCATGATTCTACTGCAGCCAACTACATTTTCCTGCAAGTAGCAATAGTCAAGAACAGTAATTTGAGCCAGTGACTCTGAGAACAGCCTTTGAGAGTCAGAGATATCTTGGAGCAAAAAAAGTGAATGACCAAAAGAAGATGGGTGTAACTGTTTTGAAATTTGCTTTATTTTAAAAAGGCCTGAGGTTCAAGGCACACAATAAGACCACGATCATGTTCATGCCATAGACAATGATATGCAGATAGCATTTTATTCATGTGCTTTTGGGTGTGACTCCTTTACCTCTGAACTACCATCTCTCCTGAGTTTTAACTGTGTGGATCAGCAAACACCCACAGAAAGCACATGGTGCCATCTTGTTCTAAAGATTTTTTCCTGTGGATGAGATGAGGCTTCAGCAATTGTATTCAGTCTTTTATGTAGTGGTGTGTGTGTGTGTGTGTGTGTGTGTGTGTGTGTGTGTGTGTGTGTGTGTGTGTGTGTGTGTGTGTGTTCCTGCACTGGTGTGCCTGTGTGTGTGTATATACAGGTCAAAGCACAATCTTGAATATCGTTGCTAGGGAGCTATCCTCTTCCTCTTAGGGACAAGGACTCTTCTTTGACCCAGAGCTTGTCAATTAGACTAGGCTGACTGGCCAGTGAAATATAGCCATCCATCTCCCTATCTTGGGAACATAGCCCATGCTTCTATGCCTGGATTTTTATCCAGTTTGGAGAATATAATTAGAGTCCTCATGCTTGCACAAAGAACATTTTAGCAAATAAGTTGCTTCCCCAGGCCCATTCATTCATTCTTAAAATACTCATTTGCTATGTCTTGTAATTCCACCCTGGACATGGCTTCTGTTCTCACACATGTGGCTGGAATCCCTTGTCAGGAGGTCTACCCATGGATAACAGAAGTACAAACACACAAGACAAAGACTCTTCTGAACAAGAGATGCTTGAAAAGCAATGGAATAAAGAATTTTCAGGAAGTGTCACTAGGCATAAAATAAATGAGAGAGAGGATTTTCTTAAACAAGAAAGCTTGCACCTCAAGCCACTGCAGCATGAAAATATTTTACATCAAAGGTCAATAAAAAGACTGATATGTATGAAGTTCACATATCACATAGTCATGTAGCACACCTTAAATTACAGGAAAGGCCAGGAATAGCATATTGTTAGATGCAAAGTTTTATTTATCTTTTATTTAAATATCATTTTGATTTTGAGTAGAATCCATGAAAAATTTGAAATTTGGACAAAGGATAATGAAATCTAAATATTAGGAAAAACAACAGTTAGTGAGATGACTTCTTTTCTTTTCTTTTTTTTTTTTTTACAAGACATGGTTTCTCTGTGTAGTTTTGGTGCCTGTCCTGGATCTTGCTCTGTAGACCAGGCTGGCCTGGAACTCACAGAGATCCGCCTAGCTCTGCCTCCTGAATGCTGGGATTAAAGGCATGCACCACAACTGCCTGGAGTGAGATGATTTCTTGAGTAAAGGTGCTTGCCACCAAGCCACAGGATCTGACTCCAAATTCACCTATTGTAATGAGAGGATTGATGCCATCAATTCTTCTGATCTCCACATGTGAACTATGATATGTGCACGCGCACGCACGAGCACACACACACACACACACACACACACACACACACACTTTAACAAATAAATGTAATTTTTAAGAGAGCTTTGAAGGGAAATGAGGGCTGACTCATGAGGAAATCGTCCTGTAAACCTCATTATTCTCCTTGAGCAGGAGAGGGCATCTCTGAAGTACTTCATTTAGAAATTTCTTAAGCTGTGGCCCTTCCTTCATGTCTAAATGTTAACTTTTGATTACTAAGCAAAAGTCCCTACTGACTCAAGTATTCTAGGAGTATCTGGTGACCCCTTCATCACCAAGACATCTCTTCCTGGTATTCCCTTCTTTAATCTAAGTTTTTCCTGAATGAAGTAAGAACTTCTTATCTTTTTCTGTGTATGTTAGGCATCTCTAACAAAGTGAATCTGAAATTGATAGTAATGACAGCCATTTAACAGCGAAAGCTGTAGATTTTACTTTTGTACATCTTGATTAAATTTTTAGGCACCATTGAGCTGTGATAATCTTGCATTTACTAAATGATTTTGGGTTACCTGCTCTTGTTACTGGAATCTTATCACATGCAAATTTCATTTGCCTCTGGCCTGCTTAAGAACAGATTCCATCCCCACTTTGTGACACTCAGAAAAGTCACCTCAGGCCTTCCCCCATTTCACTTACTCCAGGTAATCAGTGGGAAGACTCACTTGCATGCAGAGAAGAGCAACTCTTTCATTTACGTCTCATTTTTCCTCACTTGGTATTCCTTGAATCCTGAAGAGTCCTGGCTTCCTGACAATAGGAAGAGCATAAAGAGAACAAAAGATTCCACAGAGCAGGATAAATTTTCCATAAATGGGCAAATTTATGTGAACGAAATCCTAGGGGGGATTCCTTCAGCCGTGTGTCATCTCAGTTTTTACGGGAATTAGCATAACTTAGTGGATTGTGCTTGGGTTGACTGACAGTCAATGTGCCTGTGCCTGAATTGCTCTGACAGATCATCACAGTAGAGTGTAACATAATGGAAGGAGCCGTCACCCGGGAGTCAGAAGGCCTTTGTTCCATCTGGAGCCAACACGAACTTTCTTAAAAAAAAAAAACAACTTCGGGCACTACTTTGCCTCCTCATGTATAGGTATACTTGGCATGCAGTCTAGTAGGTGAGTTCGAAACCGGTCCCTTCAACCTCTAAAATCCAGTTATTCACTTAGTGCACTTAAATTTTTAATGTGAAAATATAATCATTTCAATTCTGTTTTGATTTTAAGGTTGTAGTAACATTATTTAACTTAAAATCAGTCATTAAGACAACTAAGGTACAAGGAGAACCCATTTGAAACCTGTAGAAGTATTCTCCAATCAGCTATTCCATAAACAGACATGCTGTGGGCATCTTGCTACCATACATTTCAATACATTCTTATTCTCAGAAACTTCATTCATAGAGCAAGAGATGCACAGAAAATTCCCACTGTAAAGTAAGCAACCTCTTTTTACATTCACTTCAGATCAAGCTGGCTCTTTCTGCAAAGCTTTGTTTATTTGTAGAGAAGTGCCAGACTCCACACCTATGGCAATGATGCACCCACCTCTGTCTCCAGGATGTCTTCCCAGGGCTTCACCTCCCTCCTATAACTGGAGACAAAGAATAAATTCTGAGAACCTCAAAGCAGACTTTCCTCACTTCTTAACTATAGAGGTCTTTGTAAAAGAAAGACTGGTTGGGTTTTGTTTTCCTAGCAAGAAACTAGGAACTGAAACATACCAAGACCCAGGTGCTGTCCAAGGCAACAAGCACATTCTCAGAGTTGCCCCACAATCACCTTAGAGACTAGACAGTGGTTACATCAATGCAGTGGCTCACTGACCACTCATGGTTCTAGATAAAGTAGAGTGAATTTTCATATTTAAAAAAAAAAAAGGAAGCATTTTTATTCCCAAGATAGCCAATCTATATTTATTTTTAACATAAAAGAGACCTAACAACAGTCATGATTTAACTATCATTTCTTCTAATTTTTTTCTTCTTATTTCCATTCCTGTATGTGTTGCTGTGTGTGCATATATATGTGTGTGTGTGTGTGTGTGTGTGTGTGTGTGTATATTGCAATTGATACAAACATTTTTATGTATGCTCTTATTTGATAGGATGCTATTAAGAGTTTAGCAACACCCTCATGTGGAATTTAGCAATGGAGATGCATTCAGGGAAATGTGTCACTAGACATTGTGTGAACATCACAGCATTTATTTACATGTGCTGAAATAGCTACCCTGTCACTGGAAGATAAAAATCAAATGAGGCAATCTTTATTGATGTGATCTATATCTGATCAAAATAGTTTACATATTTAAAGTACTTACAAAAAAACAGTTTTAAGTGTCTACCACATGGTCATACCACAATTTTGATGTATTTTTAGAATCCTTTATAATTAGTAGGATGAAGTGTAAAATAATTAGCAGATTTTCAAAATAAGTTTCTTCCCATAGTTCAGGAAGAATATATGTTCAAAGAGACATAAGACATAAAATTTTTTTAAAGATGATTATAGTTACCACATTTTAAAAAAGAATCAGAAAAGCCTATACTGAAAAGAGCATGAGGGTAACTTTGGAGGAACAGAGTATGACAAACTTGAAATAAATAAATAAAAAAAAACTAAATTAAAGTTCTGAAATCAGACGTCTGAAATTGAGGGGATAACTTTTGGTGAACAAATCACAATAAACTGGGAAATTAAAAGAACACTGAATTGGAGTTCTGGGGTCTAGAAGTCTGAAACTGAGGTGCTGGCAGGGTTATGGTACCTTTGAACACCACACTTGCTATTCCTCCTGGCTGCTAGTGCTGGCCAGCATCCTTGGTGCTTGTCTTTCCTCTGTCATAATTGACTGTTCATCCTTTTCCCTGTTCTGCCTCTCATTTTATCAGGAGGACACCAGTCATGTTAGCTCCAGAGTCCACACCAGTGTGACCTGATGACTTCAGCAGTGACTCCCTTTCCTTATAAAATCACTGATTTAGGTACAATATTTAGGGAATTGGCAAGCCCTTTGGAGGGACATGGTTCAGCTCCCAGCATGCTAGTCCTGGTTCTTTTGGTGCTCAAGCTATTTCCTGTCCTGAGAGACACTTGCCCTTTCTTCATATTTCCACCGTGTCTCCTTCTTCAAGTGTGAAATCAATGTATTCTCCATTAAAGACCCTGGGCGCTGCAAATTAAATACCATGAGCAGCCATGATGTCCAGCTGCAGTCTCTTTACATGGACTATGGCTTCAATCTGCAGAGGTTTTTTATGCCTTCTCAAAGTTCACACTGCAACTCACACTGCCTTGTATAGTCAGTCATTATTCTTACTCTATATATTATCTTACAAATCAGGTTGTGGTGTTGCATTAATGAATTAAGGAGTAAGATTTTTCCATATTTACTAATGTATATCTAAGTAAACTTATATGGTGTATATATATATTATGCTGTATAAATGAAGTAACAAAAGACATAAAGAATGGAAACAATTCCCAAATGTGACTACACCTTCAGATGCTTTCAAAGAGGACATAGCTTTTCCACAAATCATTTCTGTCTGATGCTACTTTAAATCTTTCCATTCATTCCTATTCATATAAAAATATGTCTGAAGATTTCTTTATGCATTAAATATTTTTCCAAATATGCAGCATATCCCTCCATCACAGTGTTCCACAATCAAGCAATTTGAATTATTAGAGAAAAAATGCTTTAACATTCATATTTCTTGTTTATGGTTTCTTGCCTGAATCCTAATTGGTCTGAACAAAAATCTAGTGCCAGATATTTGGGTAAATGCTTAAAGATCAGAGATACAAAGGAACAAGCCACAGCTACCTCTCACCTCACCAACACCTTAGGTGAAAAATCTGAGCTCATTTCTCCTCCTGCCTTATATTTGTTTCTCCAGCCAGTCATATCACTTCCCGTCTCAACCTCCCTAGTGCTGTGATTAAAGGCATGTGTGCCTCGCAAGTACTGGGAGCAAAGGCATGATATCCAAAGTGCTGGGATTAAAGGTGTGTGACACCACTGTCTGGCCTCTATGGTTAACTAGAGGCTTAGTTCCACACTCTGAACTTCAGGCAAGCTTTATTTGTTAGATCACAAACAAAATACCACCACATTCCCCCCCCCTTTTTTTGTCTAAAATAAAAAAGGTTATAACTAATATAAAAAGTATATAAGTACAATAACTATATAAATATATACAGGCAATAAATACATCAACAATATCTAGTCCATTTGCATTTGACAGTTTCAGAGAAAATACTCCATTATCTATCCTATCTTGGTGAGTCCAAAGTCTTGCACCTAATTCACTATCCTAACTTGCATTACCATCCAAAACTATCCTTTGATGTCTATTAGCCTTATGCACTTTATACCTCTTTAGTGAGTTTCTTTTCTTAATCTGGACAAGAAAAACAATAACTATATAGTCTTTAATTCCCTCAAAGACTCAAGAAGGAAAAAATATTACCTGAGTAAACAGGATGTGCAAGCAGTGACTTCCAAAAAAATGTGAGTAATGACAGCAACAGCTGGCTGCCTGGACAGTCACCAAAGGTTCCTCTGTAACATTGGGGCATCCATCTTCAGCAAATAAGTCTAGTATAGCATGAATCCTAAAAGTTCCTATTAATAAAAACAAACCTAGAGAAAGTTATTGGGGTGAATGCTGAAAGATCAGAGAAGCAGAGCAAGCCACAGCCTTACCTTGCCAATTCCTCAGCTGGTCCTTCCTGTTTCCTCAGACTGGAAGCCTCTGAGTCCTCATTCAGAATGAATCTCAGCTGAACTATTACTCAAAAGCCTAAAAGCTTAACCAGGCCAAGAGCTGCTAGTTTCTGGTCTTCATGCCTTATATACCTTTCTGCTTTCTGCCATCACTTCCTGGGATTAAAGGTGTGAGTCATCATACCTGGCTGTTTCCAGTGTGGCTTTGAACTCACAGAGATCCAGAAAGATCTCTGCCTTTGGAATGCTAGGATTAAAGGTGTGTGTGCCACCATTTTCTGGCCTCTATGTCTATCTAGTGGCTGTTCTGTTCTCTGACCCCAGATAAGTTTATTAGGGTACACAGTATATTGGGGAACACAGTATCACCACAGTCTAGCATACCTGACAGACATTTCTGTGAAGCAGGATATTCTGAAGGGCTGTCCTACCTTGTCTTGACAAAGTTCAGCTGTCCTTTCTGTTGTGTTCTGCTTGTCCCATTTGGACAGCATACTGTCAGTAGTTGAGGCAAGGGCACTTTCTTACCCGGTGGCTAACTTTTGACCCAAAGAAAGTAAACTCCATATGGAGTTTCTTTGAAGTCCATTATCTTCTCTGAAGTAGATTGGTCCTGCCAGGAGCAGACATGTCTCATTTTCATATAAAAAAAAAAAAAACTATGTTATTAAAACATCTTCAGTGCCATATTCTGTAGATCCCTGAAGTGTTTGAAGACAACCTGTCTATCTAAAATTTATCTCTGTTTGGCTTTGAAAACATATCTAATATGACTACAAGTTCAATTATAATAGGTGACTAATTACTAGCCTGCATTTCCTTATTATCCTAAATAGTTTGTAATAATAACTTTCAAGAACTAGCACTTTGCATTACATTATTAAATGAGATTTATAGGTATAATACCTTGAACAAGATTAGAACAGTATGTTCTAATAAAAATAATCTCAATTTTGTATCAATATACAAAGATCCACAGCAATGTAACATATTTAAAACAAGGAGTTGCTTTTTTTAAAGTAGGTTCAATAATCTTCCCTTTTATCCTATCATATCTAGATCACCCTTTTTTCTTTTCAGAGTAGATTCAATAATCTATCCTTTATCCTATCATGTCTATATTCCTTTTTTTCGTTTCAAAATAAGAACCCTGAATCTAATCTCCTTTGCTCAGCGTTTTTCCTGACCATTACCAATAACAACTTTTAACCAACCACCCTAAACAATAACAACTATCCATAACCCACTGAACAAACAAAAACCACCCACACCACCTCTTAGGATTGTGGAAATCATATTCTTAAATTTACTACCTGCTGTCTGGAGGTGATGGCATCTTTACAGGATCTTGAAAAGAAAAATTGGGGTTGATTGTCAAGTCCTGGGAGAGGTAGCTGTATTATTTGTTGTCCAGTCTCTGCGTAATAGGAAAATGCAGGGCTTGTCTCAAGTCCTGGCTAGAGAAGTCTGTGAGGCTGGTTCATCTCAGCTAGCCATTTCAAAATTGTCCTGGGCAGTTTGCACTCCAAGCCAATCATTGGGTGGTATTTATCAACTTAGTGGCATTATCATAGTCCATGGAAAATCATCATTGTGGGGCTCCTCATTCCTTCAGAGACTTCAAAGTTCACAGTTAGGCATGGTCATGGTTCATTGCAGAAAACTTAAACATTTTAAATATTATATGCAGCAGATCTCAAAGAGGTTAAAGGATCAGCATTTGTTATGTAAATCCAGAGTAGAAAAACTTCATTGCTAGTTATCTGATAGAGATTCAAACCTTAAATCATGTAAAGAAAGCTAGACAGAGCCTTTTTCTAGAATTAGTTAGTACTCTTAATATCATGACAAAATGTATATAAATCTTATAATTTGGAGGATAATATTTAAACTTTAAGAAAAGCTTTAACAAGTTAAAGGAAAACCAAAGGATTATGAAATTAGTGGCAATAAAATAATCCCTAATATTTTGTTTTCCTTCATCCCATATCAGGTGGCTCTTCTGACATGAGACAGATATTTTGGATTTTGTTTTAACAAGCATGCTTAGGTTTAGAGAAAGAGAGAGCCACACTCCAACTCCAAAGACAGCTTTAATTTTTAATTGAACTAGGACTACAAAAAGACCATTTTCATTATATATCTGTAGAGGAAATGTAGAACCAAACATTTGGGAACATTTACAAAATTTTATCCTGTTAGAAATGTGATATACCAATAGGCCAATTTATTCTTTTTCTTGGGATATTTTTTCTGGATGATTTGTCCTTTTTCTTCAGATGTCTAATTTGTCCAGTGTTCTTCAAATCCCTTAGCCTTTATTCTCCTGAAAGACAAAAACAAAACCCTGCTTCAGCCCTGACTTGGGGGAGCTTCCCTTTTGGCAAGTTATATCTGATCAAATGAGAAGCATTTGTTAATCTTAAAGTTAACTTAAATTGAATGGTCATACTGGTTGATGAACTATCACCTCTTCTAATTAAGAGGTATCTCTTGTTCAAATCTAATCTTTATCATATTTGTTCTATGGTTTCTCCTGAATTTTTTGTTCTTTCTTCTATAGCTCTTTTATCATCCAGAGCAATATGGTTACTTACAATAGGCATTAGGTTCTGAAATTGCTCTGGGAAGGAGTTTCCTCCATGGGGATAGGAAATGACTGAATGGAATTTGACAGGGGGAGCCTTGCAAGGCCCCTCAAGATGTTTTCCAACAGCAAAAGGTTACCTTGACTGTCCCTACATTCTATATTCATTAGTCCAATGTCTGCCTTTGCCATACCCTCTGCATACTCCAGAAGAGAGGGGCGTTCTATTGGGATTATTAGAAAAAAAATATTTTTCTAGGCATGCCATACTTACAATCAATCCCTTCTTAGGTAACCTTGTTTACTGCAGTTGAAACACTTGACATTTTGATTTTTCTTCAAACCTCTGGAAATCACCTCTCCTATTTAAGCATCATCATGGTCATGAGATACAATATTGATTGTATCTCAGATCCATTTCTCCAAGGGTGTTGATCTTGCCTTTAAAGGCCTAATTACTCTTTTACATTGTGCATTAGCATTTTCAAAAGCCAGAGATTCAATTATTATTTATCTAGCTTCTGAATTTGGTATCATTCTACTTACTGCTGAAGTTAATCTTGTAAGAAATCAGTGAAGGTTTCTTTTGGGCCCTGTATAACTTTAATAAATGACTCAATTTTCTTTCCTACTTCTTCAATTGTGTCCCAAGCATTTGAGTCTGCTGTGCAGCAAAAAGCCAGGGTGTGGTCATCATCAAGAGATTGCCTTTATATATCAACATAATTGCCTTCTCTAAGAAGTTAGTCTTGGGAGATTTTCTTCGCCTCCTCTTTCAACCAGGTTCTCCACTGTAACTGAGGACCAGGCTCGAAGACTGCTGTAACCAAGTCTCTCCAGTCTTGAGAGATAATTCTATTATAAGCTGACCATGGTTTTAACATCTGTTTCACAAAAGGTGAATGCATGCCATATGACACTACCACTTCTTTGAATTTCCTTGAATCTAACATTTGCACAGAAGTCCACTCAGCTCTTACATAGCCTCAAGGATATCTATCATTTGACAGTTCCTATAATGTTACTGGATAAGTTAAGGTTGGCTGTTCCTTTCTAACCATATAACTCAATGCTGAGATTGGGTCTCCTTTAAATTCCTGAGTCTGGATCTGAATATCTCTACAGTCTGTTTTAACAAGTTTTTCCTAAAACTTTTATCTTGGCACTTACTCATATTGACCAACATTTTAATGATAAAACAAAAATGATCAAACAAATAATATGTATAATTGACATTATATAAATCCCATCTACACTAATTATCCTATACTTAATTGCTCCATTTTCAACCTGTCTAGCTTATTATCAAACAGAGACCTAACTCCCTCCATTGTAATAAAGTCTCCTGGTTTTTAATGTGGGAATAAACCCTCTCTTTTTTAACTAATTACCCCCTTTAGGAAATCCCAGTTGACTTACCAAATCTGCTGATGGTGATGATTCAGATGATGGTAAAGTGAGACAGATATTAGTGTGGCAGCCATCTGAGGAGTGAGTCCAGGAAAAGCTGTAACCTGTAAGGAGAGGGAAGATGCCAAAGAGTCAGCTCTCTACACAGGGGAACGTGTGAAAGTGGCTAAATCCTTAGCTGGCAGGGTAGTGACTATAACTGAGTGTATCTCTGACCTGAGCTCGTGGTTGCAAAATCATAAGCAAGGAGTTTTTTCATGAATTCACGCCCCACAAGATGGATGCCAGATGTAGTCCGAATCTAAATGGTCTTAATAAAAAACCTGGAGCCAAATATTGGGGGAAATGCTGAAAGATCAGATACAAAGGAACAAGCCACAGCTACCTCTCAACTTACCAACTTCTCAGCTAAAAAACTGAGCTCCTTTCTCTCCTGCCTTATATTCTAGCCAGCCATATCACTTCCTGTCTCAACCTCCCTAGTGCTGTGATTAAAGGCATGTGTGCCTCGAAAGTACTGGGAGCAAAGGCATGAGATTCCAAGTGCTGGGATTAAAGATGTGTACCACCACTGCCTGGATCTGTTTCTCTTTTAGACTGGATCAATCTTATATAGACAAGGGTTGTAGTGATATATTGTGTACCCTAATAAACTTACCTGGTGATCAGAGGACAGAGACAGCCACTAGATTAGACACAGAGGCCAGATAGTGGTGGCACACACCCTAAATCCTATCACTTGTGAGAGAGAGATCCATCTGGATCTCTGTGAGTTCAAGGCCACACTGGAAACAGCCAGGCAGTGGTGGCATACACCTTTAATCCCAGTACTTGGAAGCACACACGCCTTTAATCCCAGGAAGTGACGGGGCAGGATGGACAAAGGTATATAAGGCATGAGGAAACAGGAACTAAAGCAGTTCAGCTGAGATCCTTTAGGGTGAGGACTCAGAGCTTTCAGTCTGTGGAAATAGGATCGGCTGAGGAGTTGGTGAGGTGAGGTTGGCTGTGGCTTGCTCTGATTTTCTGATCTTTTAGCTTTCACCCCAATATCTGGCTCTGGATTTTTTTTTTTAATTACAAGACCATCTAAGATTTTTCACAACACAGGGTGGTCTTGAACTCATAGAGATTGGTCTACCTCTGCCTCCCAACTGCTGGGATTAAAGGTGTGTGCCACTACTACCTATCCTCTCTGGCTAACTAGTGGTTTAGCTCTGCATGCTGATCATCAGGCAAGATTTATTTGTTAGGTCACAAACAAAGTATCACCACAGTTGTTTAAAGTGTAAGTTATTCTGTATCATATTTAAGCTTATAAAAGTGTTGGGGGGGGGACAAGATTGTGGAATTGTTAGGCAGCTGAACCTGGGAAATGAGACCATCACCAGCATGCCTTGCGGCTGTATAGCCTGGACACATTCCCTAAGCAGTCTCTACTTCCCGACTACAGCAGCAATGTGACCAGCTCCCTCACACTGCTGCCACTGTGGCCTACTTCAGTGCCTTCCACTCCCCACACACCCTTCAATAGTGAGTCACAAATCCCCTTCCTCCATCGAGTATTGATCATAATCACAAAAATGTTAGGGTTCCTAACTACATGGCATAGCATACTTGCACTGATTCGTTTTTATTCCTTGTATTACATACTCATTTGTTTATATTTAATGCTTCTAACTAAGCAAGTATACCACAAATCCAGGACTTGGCTTATTTCATTGAACAACAAAGTGAGATAGACACAATATAGGTTCATTGAAAAAAATAGGTGAATAAAAATTTCTCCTTTAGACGGCAAACTTTTGAGAAAAGAAACTGTATTTGCTTTTTCTAGCATGCATCCATTACCCAGCAAGTGAGAATAAGGAAATAGGAATTTATTGAATAAATGAAGACATTGAGAATATTTATCATATATCATAATTTGCAAAAACATTGATAGATCTGAAAAAACACTGTGGAAAATAAACTGACGTAAGTGTTCTTTCTTCATGAAATTTATAAAAATGTCTCATTTGAAGACTGTAAAATTCCATCCTGAATTAGAATAAAAACAAAGAGTCTTTGTATAATAAATCATGATAATGGATCTGTTTTTCCATTCATTTGTACTTCAAAAGTTTATGTTTAAAAATTCTGGTCCATAAGTATAGAAGAAAAAGGTTCATCCATTCAAAGGGATTTTTTAAACCATAGAATATTTTAATATCTTACAAGTATTAATAGAGTTAAAATTTGTGATGACTTTTAAGAACAAATCAGCTTCCACTTTTAATGACCGTCTATAGAGCAGTTCATAGTGTGAGGTGTTAAATTTTATCACCGATGGTCAAATCTTATGTGCAATAAAATTACCTGTGTGCTCTCCAGGTTCCTTGTCTTTGTCTGTGCCCTGAGGTACTGGTCACGGCTAGGGTGCTATTCTTCAGAGATCCAATCTAGAATGATAAATGAATAGAAAGAAGACATAACAAACAGCCTACAAAAAGCACATCCACCAGTGCTGCTGTAATAAGCAAATAACCCTAGGCTTCCTAATTGCTTTACAACTTCAGGGACACCTGCCAATTATAATTAAAGAATCAAAGACTAAATATTCCATAAATCTTATTAAGGTGCCATGGAAAACATAAGTCAGCAGGAAACATAAGTTACAGTCTTTCCCAAGAGCTCAATGAGCTCTCCCTGTCCAGGCCACTTAATATTATGTACTAACCATAAATCCATACAAGTGTATTACCCAGTGTAAAAGGCAATATCTCTTTGTCAACATATATTTTAATTCATGGTGTTAGAGATGCACTATATTTTAGGATGAATTATTATCTGATAAAAATACTTTCTAATTTCATATTACTGTACCACCCAGAATTATTTCTATAAAACTTACTCTCTGGGGGGAAAAACACTTTCCTGATAGCTGGTATTTGTACAAAAGGAAGGAAAGGGGGAAATTATTAATATTTTGTGTATTAACTTTTTCATGCCTGCTGTGGAAATTTATGTTTCCTGACTATACCTTCATTGCTGTCACAAATTTGTAGACATAACTCCATAAGATGAACTCCATGGCCCTACTGCCCTGAGCAGTCACTAATGTGGTTTGGACTGTCCATCTGCAGAACTCCCATTTCCTCTCCAGGCTGTTTGAATTGTGCTTCTCTTGACACAAGTTGAATGAACAGTCCTTTAAGAAATCCAGGGAAAAGGGCTGTGGATATTTCTTAGTGGGTAGAGCAATCAAACATGAAAACAATAAGTTGAATTCCCAGAAGCTGTGTAAATGCCAGATAGGTGGAAGTCACATGTACCAACATGTCTTCTACACATACTCATACACATGAACTCCTGCACAGACACATGTGCCACACATCAGCAAAAACACTCAACTACACATATATGCATGCATACTACACACCTGCAAATGTGCCGATAAGCACATACATGTATGCACATCGCACACAAAAGCAAACATACCCATATATACATACACAAATGTACACCACATACACATGCACATCAAAAAGAAAAAGAAAAAAAAAACCTAGTGTCTGTAGCAGGCAGAAACAACTGCATTCTGAGGCTACATGGTCATAATCAAATGGAGAAAACTCTCTTGACCTGATATCATTTCTCTACCATACCTACTAAACAGTGACTTCTAATCTCACCGTGTGTCTCCTATATGAAATCACATTATTTATTTGTCTACTAATTCAGTCTGTCGTTCCACACTATTATTAGTAAATCACTTCTAACTGGAGACACTTAGGCTTCTAGACAATGTCTGTGGACACGTTTTGATACTCATAATGTAGGTGAAATGTAAACAAAATCTAGTGGGTAGAAGTCAGCAATGCAGTAGATCATCCTATAGATGGACCAGACTGTCCTCACAGCTAAGAATTATCTAGCTTAGGAATCAATAGTGCTAATAGAAGCCCTGCTATAAATCCATGAAAACAAGATGAATATGTAAGTGTGTGTTTAATCACTTTTGGAGAAAGTGAGAACACGTTCTACAGGAAAGTAATTTGCTGTCCATATCTACAAAATGAAACTTGTGGGAGCATAGATAGGAGGAGTCAGCAGGAGAGAAGCAGAAAGTCCAGAAGGACTAAAGTGAGCTCTCTCCTTCCTGTGCACCCCATCTTGGGCTCTTAGTGGAGGCCTCCAGCATTGTTATTAAGGGAAAAATGCCTATATTCCTCACCTCTTTCTGTTTGAACTTTTAATGGCATCTCAACAACAGGCAACTGGATACTCCCACTGATTTTCTGATATTACAGCCTTCTCTTTGACACTATTTTGTTTTTGTGTCTGATAATAGCAAATATATTGCCTTACTCGCAGCAAAGTATAAATCATAACCAATTCTCAACATTCCTGACAGTTACAGTATATGCTTCTCCATTCAATGGCATCATCATCACCATCGTCATCTTTTACCTGAGACAGAATCTCACTTTGTAGCCCATGGAGACCTCACTCTCATGCTTGCTATCCCCCTGTCTCAGCCTATCAATTACAAGCTTGAATAGCACACCATTCTTGTAGCAATTTCTTATAAGAGAAATAAGAAGTCCACCACAGTGTAGAAATGTGTCTCTGCTCTGAACAAATGTAAGGTCATGTCTGTGTTTATCGGTCCTATCCTCACAGTCTGTCCTCCACCAGTGAACACTCAGCTGTCGATTTATTGAATCCAATTGGGTGTTTATCTTTCCAGACCTTTATATTGGCCAAGTACGTTAATACTAGCTGTGACTTTGGCATAATAAATCATTGAATTATTTTGAATGTAAGCTATCATCTGCTGCCACTATAAACTGCCTGAAAAAAAGGTAAAACACTAGCAATTCACTATATTTCTAATGTGAAAGTTTCTATAATAAGGTCAACCAGATGAAAATTAATATGTGCACACATTTATTATGTTCCAATTAAATTGCTTATCTCATAAGTTTCTTCACAACATACTAGATTTGAATCTCTGAGTTAAATTACCTACCATGTAATACACAGTTTTCTTCATTTCTAAAGGTTTCTCAGCCAAAAATTCATATTTTGTAATATTTTAAGTGTACATAAATTTCATATTCATTTTATAACATATAGAAATACAGAGTGCAGCTTACTTCCTATAAGGAAACTATGTAACTGTATTTTGTGTTTGAATAATTATTGCCTTAAAAACAGCTCTAAGTAATTTTAACAATTAATTTTAATCAAAATAAAAAGTTGTGCATACTTGTAATGCCTTGCCTTCCTAAGCCATACCCTTATTCCCATGCAGGAGTTATCTCAATATCTTTGATTGATCACCACTTCTCAACAACTTTATCTAGCTAACCTAGGTTGGTTTTGCTAGTAGATTAGATTTTAGAACTGGCCACAATTCCCTGGGAACTAATGAATGTCTGAAGGATTCGGGCACTTCATGCTTGTTTTGCTTTCAAAACCAAATCTAAGCATAGAAATGGAGTAAATAACATGGCTAGTTTTCCCACAGGTCTTAAACAAGTAGTTCTAAAGCTCAGGAGAGAAGTTTTCAAAACTCCACTGCATTATGCTATGGTACACAGGCTCCTGAAAGCAGCCTCCTGCAGGTGTAAATAGTGCTCAGAATAGCAAATTTGGGTAGTTTTGCTTGAAAGGGGCTCATAATGCACACCTCATACACAGTTATTGCAGATAAAACAACAGCAATAGGTAGAGTTTTAAAAACAAAGGAAAAATCCTTTAAAGTATCTCTTGAAAAATAGGAAGAAATACTCAGAAATAATGGAAACTAGTAAAAGCAGAAGCATTTTGAACTGCATATGGCATGGGTGGTAATTTTTTTTATTATTAATTTCTACCAATATACTCCTAGGTAGTAAGAGTTCATACCCCAGGTTTCTTTCATCTTCACTGTAAATGATTCAGCTTCATAAAAAATAACCAGTGATATATAGAGAGATAGATATATAGATATAGATAGATGATAGATGAATAGAGACAGATAGATGAGAGCTACATATGACATTGCTGAATACAAATAGGGTTAAAGAATGTTTAAGTGACAGAGTGACAGAGACTATGCAGACTTACTCATTTTATGAGAAAATGTGGAGTACTTAGTAATTGGTGACAAAATGAAGATCTTCACAATGATGCTGTAAACCATCCCACTGACTCCATTGGCCACAGAAGCATTCCAAGCCTTTTCATCATTTGCCTAGAAAAGAATATTGCTTTTGTTTTGTCAATGGGGACTGGGGTGGTAGAGTGCTTGGTAAGCATGCATAAAGTCCTGGGATGAATTCCCAGTGGGTTTAGAGCTGGGAGTGGTGATCTAAGCCTGGAATCCCAGCACTGGAGAAGAGGTAATAGGATGTCCAGAAGTTCAAAGTCATTTTAGGTTTTATAGCAGCCTGAGAGTGGGGAGAATCTGGAGGCATATGAGAGGGAGAGGAGAGGGAGGGAAAGAGAGAGAGAAGGGGAATTTGTCCTGGCTTCTCTTTCTAGATACAACACTGTGATAGTATTTTTATACATGAAATGATTTTTAATTAAACAGAGGTTGCTGCAGCAAACTCTAAAGGAAAATCAATAATCAATGTGGTTACAGGGACATGTAAACAGAGCAAAGATCTAGGTGTAAGCCTGATGAAAGGCCAGGAGCTCTCTGGTGACTGAAGAGGGAAGAGGGTGGATTAGACAGAAAAAGCAGCGTGAAGATCAATAGCAGCTTGAAGAAATTCAAGGAGAAGTGGAGAGAGAGATCCAGAAGAGAGACAGAGAGATCCTTTGGCTACTGTGGCCACCATACCCCACTATATGGGGAGTAATGAGGGGGCTCTTGAGATTACACAGTAACCTAATCGATAGCTGCTTAACTCAGTAGAAATGGGCACTTTTATTACATGATATCACCAGGGCTTTTATGGTGAGCTTTATGAGATCTCACATGGTGATTTACAATTACCTCGTGTCACCAGTGTGGCACTACTGTTGCATTGTTTTGGCTATTAAAGTAACTGCCTCCTGAGCCAATTTGCGAACAAGACAACCCACAAAGCGGCAGTGCTTTGTACTGTAAAAATAGATGCTAGAGATAATTGGGCAAGGTGGTGTCATGTCACTTGTGTGCAGTTCATTAATTAACTGCTGGAAACTGCTATAAAATAATAGCCGTGTCATCAGGACGAAAGTACAAGAGTTCAAAGGAAATAAAACTTCGTAGCAAGCCAGACAGAAGTATCTGTTAGGAAGAGAAGTCAGATGTTGCCTTCCCTTTTAGTACCCATCTCATTTCCCTGTAGCTACAAACCTGCACTTCGACTTCCCTTATCATGACTTGTTAGTGTTTATTGGGTGGTAGATGATGCATGCAATTATGTGCCCCTCTGATCCAGGGAGAGTGATGGATAGCTTGCTTCCACAGCTCAGGGACTGCTGCCACAGACTGAGCAACACCCTGCAATTTTCCTCCCCCAGTTCAGAAACAAGGTCCATCTTAAAGACATGAACAAGTCACTAATGGGATTTCTCACTTTGGCAAAGACTGGATCTATAACAGGATTAGCCCTGAGTCGGCACATAAACTTAGGATATCGGATGGCGCTGCTGATATTAAAGGCCAATGCAAACATGTTATCACCTCCATAAAACTGTATTATTGGGATTACTGCTGTCATTTCATAACCAAATTGGTTAATTGGCAACTGCATTAAAAAGAAAACAAAAACATAAACATCAAAGGAGGTTAGAATAAGTGTTCTCTGCTCATCAATAACTATTTTTATCTGCTTCCCAGTTGCCAGTTCTATAGTGACCTTAAACTTGAAGCTGTGAGAAGTGCTTAACAATTGGGGAAGGAGATTTGGGGAAGTTAGCTAAAGATGCCTCTGGCTAAAGGAATATGCAATAGCATTACATACTAGACAGTGCCTAGAAAAATACAGACATGAGTACTTGAAAATGTTGAGCTTATTTCTCTATGAGGGCTCCCTCACTGTGGCAATAAGAAGAAAACTAGGTCACCTCACAATGGTAATTTCTCAGAATTATGGTGTGCTTGAGTCAATTTGATCTTCTTGTAGCTGAACATTTAGCTAAGGAGGGCACTACTAAAAGAAGCAACCTGTCATCCTTATCACAGAGAGTAAGGGAGAAGGGTGCCTGTGGAATGGCCTCCCAGGTCCTGTCAGTGATTGTTCAAGGCTTAGGCTGATGAAATATTTTCTGTCAAGGCTTGCTCCACACCTGACATTTCTCATATTTGATCTGTTAATGGTTATTGCCCACTCTGCTGGTTTCAAAGGTCAGATTCATAAAAAAGGTTATATCTCCACCAATTGAGCCCTTCTGTGGGAACTTTGTTCCAGTCTGTGCTGTGAGCCATGGTGACAAGCACCTGACCCTTCCTGGAAGCACACAGTGAGATAGCATATCTCCAAATGATCACTTGCTTCGGGAGATTTTGGTGAAGATGATCTTTTCTTCTAGAATTGTTAACAGTTAATTTTTTAAGATACAAATATTTCCTTTCAAATGACTTTCCTATTATCCGTAGCAGATATAAGAAATGCTTAAACTACATCAGCATGGGACCACAACAACATTGTGGGTTGATTATTGCTATAGATATTATGTTGATTTGAAACTGGGTTTGTGAATAACAAAAGCCCAGAGCAAACCACACTAGCAAGAAGAACTGCTTAGTCCTGAGTGCAAAGAATGGTGGAAGAGCCCCACTGTGTAAAGAACATGGATATCACAGGAGTCAAGCAACTATTTCCAGCACTACTGCTCACACTACCTTCTATGCATATCTATGCATATCTGCCTCATTCTGAGACCATCTGATCATGCTTATTTGAGTCACTGAAGGACTGAGAATATATCCAGTAGGAAGAGCCATTCTGAAGCTGTGCAGCTTTGCATTGCATTTTTCACATTCCCATCTAAATGTATAGACGTTTGTTGAGATGTATAGAGTTTGGGTTTGGTTAATTTCAATATGTGATGCTTTTTATTGACAAGATTTTTTTAATTAAAGATTCAATAGAAAAGAAAGAGAAATAACCAACTCTTCAAGGTTTTGTTAGACACATTGTGACTCTGTTGCTCCTGACCAACAAGCTAGACAATCAGCTTGTATGAATGTGGGTAACCTGAGCCAAGGGGATGGACTTGAATAGAAGATGATCATAGTTTCTAAAAGAAACTGGATGGTCAGGAGAGGGAGAGACAAAGTATCTGTGTCCAAATGGAAAAAAAAAAGTTGTTGGCTATAGCTTTAATAACTGGAACCATCATCTGAGAATCAGAATAGAATTCCAAAATCTCAAGCAAAATGTATACTTCCTTCTAAAATCCACTGCCTTTATATGAAACATTTATGATGGGACATACTGGCAAACAAAATGAAGATTGATAAGATGACAGATAGATATGTAATTATTTTAATGTATATAACAAAAATAAATGTGATCTTTGTAGAGTTTGTATTCTAATGATATGAGCAAAATGAACAATAAGCCTATAAATCAAAACTACATGATATAACAGGAGCCAAACCTGGAGGTAAAGGCTTATTTATTTATTTATTTATTTATTTATTTATTTATTTATTGGTTTTTCGAGACAGGGTTTTCTGTGTAGCTTTGCGCCTTTCCTGGAACTCACTTGGTAGCCCAGGTTGGCCTCGAACTCACAGAGATCCTCCTGCCTCTGCCTCCCGAGTGCTGGGATTAAAGGCGTGTGCCACCACCGCCCGGCATGAGATAAAGGCTTATAACCACAGTTACTTGGGAAGTCAAGGAAGATGGATGACAAGCTCAAAGCCTCCTTGGGCCACAGAGTGAGTTCAAGTCCAGATTTGGTATCTTAGGACACTTACTAAAATTCAAAAAGTAAAAGGAGAGAAGAGAGCAAAATTCCATAGAAGAGCACCTGTTAGCCTGTGATAGGTTAGTACTGACAAAGATGAGGAAAAGAAAGAGGAGAAAGAAGACAAAGAGGAGAATAGTTGAAGGAAGAGGAAAAAGTACAGAAGGAGAAGAAAAAGAGGGAAGAGGAGGGTAGAGAAGCAGCAGCAACAGAAGCTACAATAACTGTGAAGGGAAATATAGAAGCAAAGGGGTGGGCAGGAAGGGATGCCTAAGTGAGGTGTATCACCTCCTCTTAGTGTCGGCAGTGGTCCTCCCCCTGCTCCAGTTTCTTGTGGAACCCCACCCTTGGCCTTTTGCATGCTTATTTATCCACCTTAAATTCTCTGTACTCTTTCCCTTACTTTCTCCAAATGTAACACCCATGGGCCCATGAAGAACACTTTTCCCTCTTGCATCCTATAACCTCCTTCACTGTGTTCCCTTTACCCTGGAGCACACTGACCTTGAACTCGTAGCTGATTCTTCTCTGTGTTTACTGTTGCCTTTCTCTTTTGTTAGAAGGTAAACTCCACGAGGGTTAGAGAACTGTGTAGCCTAGATCCAGAAAGCAGATGTTCAAGAAATACTTGTTGAGTTAATAAAAATAAAAATAAAATATGGGACAATGCTTTCATGAATATGTAGTCTAATTCCTTCTGTTAAATCAGATTTTTATTTTACTCCCTTTAGGGAAAAAAAATATATAGTGATTACGTTAGACATTAAATACTGATCTCCATTTAATAAATGCTATATTTTCATTGAAATTAAAATCAAAACATGCTACTTGTTTATTTATTGGCAATACACAGACACAATTATTTACAATTTTGATGTATATATGTATTTGTTTATTTCTCATTCTGTATATGTCTTCATGTGTGTGCATATGTAAGTGCTGGTGCCCATGGAAGACAAGAGAGAATTTCAGATCCCCTGGTACTGGAGGTGCTGACAGTTATGAGCTGCCTAACATTGGTGCTGAGGACCAAGTTCCCATTCTGTGGAAGGGCAGTAAGCACTCTTAGTTGCCAGCCACCTCTCCAGCCCGAATCGCATATGCTGTGGGATGGTCTTTCTGTACGCTGTGAATGTGTGGTGCTACTATTGGTTAATAAAGAAGCTGTTTTGGCCTATGGTAAGGCAGGAGATGAGCCAGGTGAGAAATCCAAGAGAGATACAGGGAGAAGAAGGTGGAGGGAGGGCAGATGCCAGGCCACCACCCAAGGAGCAACATGCCAACAGACTGGTTAAAGCCATGGCCACAGGGCAAAACATAGATTAATAGAAATGGGTTAATTTAAGATGAAAGAGCTAGTTAGCAAGAAGCCTGCCACAGGCCATACAGTTTGTAAATAATATTAAGCTTCTGACTGGTTATTTGAGTACCTGTGGGTGAAAGATTTATCCAGCTATGCATATACATTTATTATCCATGTTTCTGGGTTACATAAGGCACTGTCACACAAGTATCCATTGAACACATTTCTCCCCAAGACCCTCAAACTTTTCTTTCTACCTTATCCTCCTCGTTCCCCCAGACAGTTTCATTTCTAGTCTCCAGTCACATGTATGTGTGTGTTTATATACACATGTGCACATATATACATATATATGTGTGTCTATATATATATTGTTTTATATATGTTATATATGTGATTTTATGTATTGTGGGCGCCCGTTCTCGGGTTCCTTGTGGCTTTACCCAGCAGGTCCGAAAAGAGGATGATCAATACCACGGGCCTGAGTGCAGGTGTCTGAGATGGTCTGCACTTGGCTGTGCTGGGGGAGGAGGTCTTTTGCTCCACCCCTTGGTGTCTCTATAAAAACCCTGGGCCAGAGACAGTCGAGGCTATCCTTTATTTTCTATCTGTTTATCTCCGCAAGATTCTCCACTATAAATCCTTCTATCTAATATTTCCTGCTGATTGCACTCAAGAAAACTCTGGGAATCTGTGGGGTTGGTGGGTAAACGCCCCACAATGTATCTATATGAAATCTGAGAGACACAAACATATGCACAATTTACTTTTATTAGCTGTATTTATTGATCATAGTGTGGTCAGGATGACAGTAAACATGTCCTTGTATTACATTGACATAAGGGAACCTGGGATCTTGATTTTGGCTTTCTTAGCTGATCACTTCCTAGTGAATAGCAAAAGCAGATTGAGGACAGGGAGAATACCTGCCTCTATGTGGTCATGCATGGCCTATTCCTTTCATCTAGCAGATTTAGAAACAAAGGACATCATGAGCTTGCACTAGAGCTTTCATGGAACTTGCAGGAAATTCGGAAGGTTGACTGGAAGCACCACATACCACTTTCAGCTCAGATCCAGTAGCAGATGTAATTATTAGGTCCCATCTGTATGAATGAAATTGTACAGCATGCCACAGAAGTGGAGAACTCAGATATTCGTGAATACTAGTTAGCCTTAGCATTTAACTAACATTTACACATGACAGACTGAGATGAAGCCAGTGTGCTGGTACAGCATGGAACAAGCAAAAGGAACGACTGATGAACAGTGAGGCATAAGATATTACTGTAAAAAGCAAAGAGCAGAAAAGGTTTCCTATATGCACAACTTTCCCATTTTTATCCAGCCTTATTTATAGTGTAAATCACCAGAACGGTAAATAAATTAAATAAGCTTATTTATATGTTCACTTAAAAATATCCTGCAAGAGGGAATATAGGGATATAGAACCAATACTACTGTTACCTGAATTTTTTGTCATGAGCATAAACGTTGAATAAAACAATGGCACTAAAATACTCAGAGAAGGGATATATATATATATATATGATTTTGCTTTTATATCAGGATTGTCAGTGTTTGAATTTATTAAAAATAAAGTTTAAAAAGGTTCAATAGTGAATAGCTAAAGAAATATTTTTAAATTATTACTTATACATTTCAATGATGTATAATGTATAATAGAAAGTCAAGAGGAGTGTGAGATACTATTTATAAACAAATGTTATAAGAACATTTGACTAATAATCATTATTTGTTTTACTCATGTCAACTTTTATCATTTGTTCAGTACTTAAACTTGAGCAACAGGGCAGAATACACCAACTTTTTAATGTGAAACATCAAATTTAAGTGATACTTTCAATATCACATCTTCATGATGGTAAGCACAAATCTCTGATTGGAGTGGTATGGGGTCTTCTGTACACAGGAATCTTCCTTGATCCTGGAGCAGAGAAAGCACACATAAGGATGAACACACTGAACTTGCTGTCATCTCCACTTTCCTGATTTTAAAGGAATTTTAACTTGAATTCATAGACATGAAATGGGTATGAAAAATAACATTTTGTTTTCTATGATACCCCACTTAGTAAAACCTCCTGGGGCTTGCTGTGTAATTCAGTGTTGTAGTGTGTGTGAAACCGTGGCTTCAGTACCCAACACCAAAGAAGAGAAGGAAGAATAGAAGGCCTAGAGAGGGAAATAGGAAGAGGAGAGGGAGGAAAAAGAGGAAGAGGAGGCGGGAAGAAGAAGAGGAGGAGGGAAGAATGAGGAGGAGAAAGGGAAAGAGAAGGACAGGAGGAGGAAACAAATCAATTAAAGTGAGCACGACAAGCAAAGTAAAAATAAGTATACCTATAAAGTTGCCCAAATACAGCCATAGCCATGGTAAGACAAATAACTGAAAGGTGTTTTTGTCAATAAATACTGTTCTTAGCAGTGAGTGTGAACTAGTATCTCAAAATTGTCCTTCAACATCTCAATTTATTTTTAAATATAGCTGGAACAAGAAACAAATTCAGAAAACATCTATATACAACTTACCCATTTATCATTCCTCTGAGTTCTCTCAGTGTCAAAGCTCAAACTGAGACAACTTTCCTGGTGCATAATATAACATAATAATATAATATATAATTTAATAAAGTTTTCGAATCCTATGTACACATTCACACAAGCATTGACAATCATACACATGCAAATATGTGTGATTCACACACATGCAAATGCATGAATTTCATATGGTGTACTCAATGATTTGAATCACTGGGTATGAAAGAATTTAAAGTTGAGTTTTCCAGTACATGCAAAACTATTTTAGAACTCAAGGATGTTATATGTTTGAGGGTGAAGACAGACCAACCTGAAGTATGATTTATTTCTTTTTCTGTGTTTTCAGTTTGATACATGACTACATCATCACAGATGGTACATCCTGGGAGCCAGCATCCCAGACTCTGCTTGATAATTTATGCTTTAGGAAATCACTTTTAGCCAAATAATGACTATTGAGAAAACATCACTGTTATATACACTTGTTACACATGAATTAATTAACACAATATTGAATGTTTTATTTATAAACATATTTTCATATAGGAATCAGTAGGTCACAATAAGTGAACACTGAGTTTATACTAAACCTACTTTACACAAGTAGCTTTTATTTCTACAAGTAGAAATAAAATCCAAATAAGGTAAGAACATGCCAAAAATGGAAAGAATAACCAGTGTTCTGAAATATTTAGCATACCACAAGTTGAGCCAAACGGAAAGTACAATTGATTTCTTCCTAATAGTGATGACTTATTTTAATAGTTGAACATTCTATTCTCACACTCATTGTGTCTCAATGAATATTTTTTGTTAAGTACTGTTTGCTGCAAAACAAGTCTTCAGTTAATCTGGCCATACCACTGGTGCATCCACACTAGAATTTGATAATAAAAAAAAAATTTAGATAGTCAATGAAAATAGACAGAAGTGCACTAATCTGTAAATTTTTTTGTTTTGTGAAATGGGAAAAGTAAAACATAAGAAAAAACAGGAAACGGGGGGAGGGAGAGGAGGCCAGGAGAGTGATGTGATGTTAACTGCTTATGTTGGTGATGAGGACTTCTGTCATTCGCCAAAGCAGGTTTAGAATAGAAAATTTTATTGCCGTCTTGTCAGAAACATGCTTGCTCTCTTTTATTATGGAAATTCTTGTAAGTTTCATTTTAAAAATCTGAAAGTAAAAAACATCGCACACCACTGCAATAAACTGGACCCAAGGTCTGTACATGCAAACACACTTATACTCAATTAGAATAGCCATGCTGAAGCTATGGAGCTTTACTGAGGATTTTACACTTTCATTATCGAATACATTTTCATGCATTTATCCATCGTCAAAAAAAATGAAATATCCATGGCAGCTTTGGAACTTGAAAAATGATTTTTATTTCTTTCATAATTTGTGTCCTTCCTCATCTCCTAATATATGCAATAATAGTACTTCCCATTTGACTGGACAGTCCTCCTAATGACCTAACATAAAACCTGACCCTAGAATTCCTATGTAGCAGAGACATGGAGGAGATGTCTCAGGTCAGCAGAGCAGGACCAGAAGTTACAATAAAATTTCCAAACCAAATAATGATGACATGTAGGATTGGCCTCCCCCAAACCAACTGGCTGCATTGCAGTCAAAGATAACTACAAGCGCCCCATCACAAAACTGTTAACCTAAAACATGAGGCTTATTTTGGGGTTGAACTGGCCTTGCCATGCAGTTTATTTTACCAGCCAATTCTGTGTCTATCTCCTTTTCTCCCACGGGTGCTGGTTTTAAGAGCACATCTGTGAGACCTGCACATCAGCTTCTAAGCATCTACTTAGCAGAGACACCTTATTCTGACATGAAAAAAAATGTATTAAAATGAACTAAGAGAATCTCTGAATTGGCCCAATTAATATTCTCAAGCTAGATGAGATAATTGAAAAGCTTAGGCAACATTGATTTCAGCATGTATATCAAATGTTGCTTCCCAAATTTAACATTGTGGAATCAATGCAATCTTAACAAAACAACTCTATAAACTCATGGTTGTTCATGTCTCCATTCTAATTGTATCACCACTTGTGGTGATATATTGTGTTCTCCAAAATATTGTGTACCCTAATAAACTTATCTGGGGTCAGAGAACAGAACAGCCACTAGACAGACATAGAGGCCAGAAAATGGTGGCACACACACCTTTAATTCTAGCCTTCTGGAGGCAGAGATCTGTCTGGATCTTTGTGAGTTCAAAGCCACACTTGAAACAGCCAGGCATAGTGACTCACACCTTTAATCCCAGGAAGTGATGGCAGGAAGCAGAAAGGTATATAAGGTGTGAGAACCAGGAACTAGAGCTGGTTAAGCTTTTAGGCTTTTGAGCAACAGTTCAGCTAAGATTCATTGCGGATGAGGACTCAGAGGCTTCTAGTCTGAGGAAACAGGATCAGCTGATGTATTGGCAAGGTGAGGAAGCTGTGGCTTGTTCTGCTTCTCTGATCTTCCAGCATTCACCCCAATACCTGGCCCCAGATTTGATTTTATTAATAAGACCATTTAAGATCCATTCTACAACCACTAATAATGGGTTTTATTAAGGAAATCTAAATCTCAGCAAGTGTAATAATGTAAAATTCCAATTGAATTTTAAAATGTATGCAAACCATTTTTGCTTATTCTAAAACATGGAAGCTGTGTTAAATTCAAAATGAATAAAATGTTCAAAATCCAAAGAAAAATCAGCATAGATATGTTTAGCAAATGTATGCAGAACCATATAAAATTCACCTATGTGATTCATCTACTGTGACATCTCTTGATGTCTGAAAAGCAATTGAAAAGCAATGTGTGATATGGAAAGCTTTAGTTGATAACAAGGAAATTCAGAGCGTCATATGTACATATACACCAAGAACTGGAAAGAGGCTGGGGAGATGGCTCATTTGGTAAAGTGTTTGCCACACAAGTGTGAAGCCCTGAATTCAAATCCCAGTACTCATATAAAAAGCCAGGTACTCTCGTGGCAGTGCTGGGGCAAGGAGTAGAGAAAACAAATCCTTCCATCATGCTGACCAAATGGTCTATTTGACTTAGTTGTTTGAGAGTTTCATAGAATGTATTTTGGTTATATTCAGGCCATCCTTCTACTCTATCTTCCTATTCAACCAGCTTCATGGTCTTTCTTTCAAGTAAATTTTAATTAAAATATAATTATACCACTTCCCCCTTTCCCTTTCCTCCAGCACCTCTCATGTCCCCTCTGTCTAACCCCCTCTCATGTCCTTTCCACCTTACTCTCAAATTGATAACCTCTTTTTCTTTGGTTATTGTTGCTGGAGGGCTTCTCTCCAGGTTCCACCAAACCCCACAGTCCCACAATCCACGTATAAAATAATCACTCAGACGCTTATAATACTTATAAACTGTATGGCCGTGGCAGGCTTCTTGCTAACTGTTCTTATATCTTAAATTAACCCATTTCTATAAATCTATACCTTGCCACGTGTCTGGCGGCTTACCGGCGTCTTTACATGCTGCTTGTCCTGGCGGTGGCTGCAGTGTCTCTCCCCCTTCTTCCTGTTTCCCCAATTCTCCTCTCTCCTTGTCCCACCTATACTTCCTGTCTGGTCACTGGCCATCAGTGTTTTATTTGTATAGAATGATATTCACAGCACTTCCCCTTTTCTTCTTTTTTTTTAAAAAAAGGAAGGTTTTAACTTTAACATGGTAAAATTACATATAACAAAACAATTATCGAGCAAGAATTACAGTTACAATATTAAAGATGTCCTATCTATCTTATATTTGTGAGTTTAAGGTTTTATATCTAACTTATCTTTTATCATAACTGAGGAAATTACAACTATCTAGTCTTCAACCACATCAAAGACCTCAGAAGGATATACTGGTACCCGAGAGCTGGATGGGCCAGCGCTCTCTCTGTGCGCCTCCCCTCGCCCCGCCTCATAGGCGTGGTCTCCAGGCGCCTCCCCTCGCCCTGCCTCGTAGGCATGACAGTTGCCAGAGTCTCAATGGGGGTTGGAACTTCCAGATCCAAGCTGGAATGGCTACCCACTACAGGTTATTATTGTCACACACAAACACATACATACGAATACATGTATATGTGCATACGTGCATTTATATGACCTGCTGGGTCTAGTTTTGTTTGTGTGTGTGTGTGTGGTTTCAAGGCTGAAACTTTGTATTGGGTAACCAATTAGCGTGATCATTCTTGGGATCTGCAACAGAGCCCCCACATCTATGGTTCAGGGAATACCACAGACAGGCAAGAGGATTCTAAGAGTCAGACTACCTACCGGGAAGTCTCCTGTGAGACTGCATTTCTTAAAATGGCACATAAACAAGACCCGACCAATGTCAATATCAATAGGCATGCTAACAAAGACAGGGAAACTCTCACAGGGTCTCATCCTTAGACAAAGAACTACAGATCACTAATGACTGCTGAGAAAGGGAGAGTTAGTCTAGCTGAGCTAGTGAGTTCCAGGTTCAAGGACATGCCTTATCTCAAAAAATAAGGTAAGAACAACAGAGGAAGACATCCATGCACACACTCACGCACACACATAATCACATATACACACATGCATGAAGGAACTAAAGCGCATTTACACTGTTTCGCTAAAATATTACTATTGCTTAGCACCATGTTTGAAAATCCTTGTGTATTTAAGTTAAGAACATTATAGTTTCATAGTTTACATCTCCACAGAGAACTGTTGCTACATTGTTATTCAGATCTACATAGTACACTCATGCTAATACTAGAGTAAAAAATAAATAAATAAATAGATCTCGAGTTTTTACAGATTAGTTTCTTTAGATAGGAGGATTTCCAAGCTTTAACAAAACAGAGTTTTAAAATGCTAAAATTTGATTTCTCTGGGGTACCTAAAAATTTTGTAAGTTCCCCAAAAACCCTAAAATACATATTAAAAATCATACTTTAATAAAAAAAAATCCCTTTAAGGAAGTCACCTATTAGATTTCTGCTTTAGCTAAGTTGGTTATGGAGTTTGGAACTGTGCAGAAGCACCTCTTCACAAGCTGCCCAAGTTTAACCATCTTGTCCCATAAATACGGAAGCATCTTTGACAATAATTGGGCCTCCGTAATGCCCATATGGATTCAAACACTGCAGGGAGGAAATGGATTGTAAATTCTGGCAACTGAACTGAACTGAACTTCCATATGTATGCATTCCCAACCACAGGATTTGGAATTCAAACTGTTGTTACAAACCATTTTTGTTAATTAGAAGCTTCTTCATTTTTCACCTTTGCAAGTAAAGTTGTGAGAAGCCCAGCATTTGCTCTGCTTATCTCCAATTCCCACTTGGCAGGCACCATAAAAATCCATCTCCCAAAGTGCTGTCATATGCCTGGAGTCTCCAACCTGGCACAGCTATAAGCTTTGACCTCAGGGAATTTTCATGTGAAAGTCTTCCTGTGGTTTACCTCTGAGAGTTCTCTCTAAATTGAAAGGGGGCAAGAGAGACAAGTAAAGACAGGTGCTCAACAAGCCAGGTTTATTTTAAGTGGTTCACAAAAACACATCTCTTGTAGGACCAAGCTGCCACAACATGGTCTCAGATAATTGCTCTTTACAAAGAAATTCAGGAAGAACAAGGCCAATTAGCTGAACAATTAAAAGATGTGCTAACAGCACAATACACATTCATCAGAATTAGCACACGCAAACATTTCTGTAGATACTACATCAATCAAAGTGGAAGAAATATAGATCTTGGTAGCCATGCCCTTGATTCTCCTCACATACGACCTACCCACTGGCCCAGGAGCCCATAGCTGCCTGTCTACATTCCAGCCACTACGTGGGCACTCTCTAGCCTACCAGTTTATATACAGGTCATGCCTGAATCTAGAGGAAACTTAAAATTCTTAGTGTAACTAAATAAACTAAACTATTGACTTCATGTTTCCAGATGCCGGGCAATCTCAATATTTTAATTGGGTCATGTGTTCTTTTCCTGAATTGTTCTGTAGTGTTTCCAGTTACTGCTGAATTTGCAGTATTTTCTATTTTCATTATAAACGGTAGGAAGCTGGAATCAAGCAAAGGGGCTTCCTGCTCCATTTTCCATATTTCTTAACAACTTTGGATATTCAAATTAAACATTTTTAAGAGTATTCACCTATCTGCTCTCATACTCTTTGTCTACACTGACTTTATTCTGCCTTCTTTTTGAAATTGTTTCTTTTTTTAAAATTCATAATTACATTATTTCTTCTTTCCTTTCCTCCTTCCAAACTCTCCCATATACTCCTCCTTTCTTTGTCTCAAATTCATGGCTTCTTTTTCCATTATTTCTTGTTACACACACATACACACACACACACACACACACACACACCACATTCCTAAATACATAAATACAGTGTGCTCAGTCTTGATAATGTTAGTTGTGCTTGTTTTCATGGCTGATCATTTGGTATTGGATGACCTTCTGTTAGGAAGACTATTTCTCCTGCTCCCAATGTTCCTTAGTTGCTTACAGCTCTTTGTGTGGGGTTAAGGCCTTGTGGACTTTCCTGTATTCACTTTGGCATGTCCCATTGTTCAGATCCTGCTTAGATAGTCATGTTGATGAGACTTTATGCCTGTAGTTTCTGACATATCTAGGAGACACATCTCACAGTGTACTCTCTGTTCCACTGGCTCTTACTGTATTTCTGGCTCCTCTGTCACAGTGTTCCCTGAACCTTAGGTACAAGAGTTGTATTGTAGATGTACTGTGATTGGGCAAGTCAGTGGATGGAACTAGAAAAGATCATATTGAATGAGGTAACCCAGACCCATAAAGAATGAGATCACAAGTTCTCTCTCATCTGAAGCTCCTATCTCCTCATCTTCAGATGTGAGAACCTACACGGGAGTAACTACAGAAACCAGGAAAGTAAAAAGGAACCATTTCTGGGGTGGAGGAAGAGGGGGAGCAATGGAGAGAAAAGCAGCAGTACACAGGATCTTATCAGGGAAGTGGGAAAGTGGGGGCTCGAACTGGGGAGGGGCAGGGATACATATGCAGGAGAAGCAGGGTAAAATAACAGTGAGGAAGTCTGAAAAAAGTCATGAGGAATCCTACTGTTACTAAACTACCTAGAAATATCTAGCATATGTAAGTCGACAAATAAATATGCATGTATAGTTTAAATGAAATTTCCCCTCTGGGCTCACAATATTCCCTCAAAGAGTTGAAGTTCATATAACAAAACCACAGCACCAAGGATGGCAAGCCCTCTTTTGAGTTGATGGTCAGTGCTGTCCAAGAGAATCCGGAAGCTCTATAGTCTACTACGGTTGCTTTTGTTGCCCCCTAGAGGTAGAAGGTAAGTCCCCATTGCTGAAGACATCATCATGCCCTTCATACAGAGTTCAAATGGCCCTGAGCTGTGACTTAACTGAATGCTTCCTCCATGTGGACTAGCATTAATGGTACCGGGAGTTGCTATGTAAACTTAAAAATGGAAAAGCAACAAACAATCCTACCCAGGTGTGAAACCTATGAACCCCAACAATGACCAACATAAGTCTAACAGTACAGCAGTGGCACACATACCTTAGCAGCAACAGCTCTCTAATTAGACGTAATAGCAGCTCAACAAGAGGGAAATCGTGTCTGATATAGGAGACCTAGCTAACCACTCAGCACTACTGAAGTCATGGATCTTGGGAAAAAACCTACAGCCAGCACTTTATTAAACACGAATGAGCCCTAACTTAATTCTAACTATTTGTCCTTACACTCACACTTGAGTGTAGTTCTCAACCGTCATCAAGGAATCTTCTTTTTGTAACAAAGATCCTTAAGGAACACCACAACCAATCAAAATGCAGAGTTGAGAGCCTATTGTGCTTTCTTAATTACAAGGTGCTATAGCATCAGTCTTTTCTCCTTTTCATCTTCTGAACAGGTGTAGGCAGGCACGGAAACTGTGGAAGACTAGAGGCTACACTAAGAAGAGAAAGTGGGGCTTATATTCCCACCTCTCTGCTTCATGTGATATCTCTGGCAGACCTGCCTGCACCCGCAGACTTACCTTGCATGGTAGCTCACTCCTTGGCGACCCAAAAATTAGATCTATTCTAGTGGAATGGATCTTAGGAAAAGTGGTCCCAAAGTAAGCAAAGGTACTATTGCTCTTGGACCTCTAGGGGTGAGACTTGTTCTCATGTTATTATGTAATTAGATTCCTATATTAGTGTCCCTAATTTTTTAGTATATCCAGACATGTCTCTTTCCATATTGGACACTGACAGTTAAGCCTTCACAACCATCTGTAATAATAATACTGAGTAGAGAGGCTGCATTGAGAACTGAGCGGGGGGGGGATATAATTGGTCCCATGCTTCTAGGCCTATTAGAATCACCCAGAAAGCAAGCCACAGTGTCAGTTTCAAGACCTCACCACAGAAGTTTCTGATTCCTTCAGACTTACATGGAGCCTAGCCATTTGCATTTTCTATAAACTCTCAGGTGACGTATAAACTTCGGGTCTACAGAACATCTTTGGTGACAGACAGCAAAGTTCTTCATTATATATAAAATGTATAAATAAATTCCTAAGTGTTCCCTGTTATTCCTGTTTCCTCTGTCCTTCTATATTTTGGCTGTGGACAGCTTGAAAAACATTTTCAATGCAGAGTTGGCCAATGTATCTGAAAATCCTGATGGACTTGTGGGGGTTTGACATTTCATGTAAAATGGAATCTGCTTTTCAAGCACTTTATCTTGATTGTAGATATAGATGGGTGGGTACACTGGTGTGTGTGTATGTGTGTGTGTGTATGTGTGTGTGTATGTGTGTATGTGTGTGTAACTTAGGCTCTAAACATGAAGAGTTAAATTCTCATAGTTTAAAAGTCCCCTTGGGAAAATTAATGTAAAAATTCTTGTTTCATCTAAATAATATATTTGTTTTTCCTCTGTAAGCACAGGAAAAGGAGGAGAAGTAGAAAAGGAGAAGGAGAAGGGGGTGGAGTAGGAGGAGGGGAGGAGGAGGTGACAGGAGGAAAACAGTAGGGACAATAATGATATGGCTTCATACATAATCTACTGAATATATAAAACCTATTTTAAAAGATACCTCAATATATTATAATTAACCAATGCCATAAATTTCATTATATAGTTAAGCTGGAGTAGATTTCCTAGGCTGGGAGGTTGGGTGTAGCTTTGATCTAGGGCTCTATTTTCAATCACAAGCAATAGTTCTTATCTGTATCTGTAACTGTGAAAACTGCTTTGACAAAATCTGAGTCTTCCTTAGGCTCCTTTAGCTAACCAAACACAGTGGGTTGAAATGGGCAAACATAGAGAAATATACCTTCATATGCACCTATATATCCATATTTATATATACATCTATATTGTTGTGGGTATATTAAGGTACATGAGAGATTCATGAAACTCATTCCACTACAGACTCCATGCAGTTATGGGGGATTTTATTATAACCTAAACTTACAGATTGTTCTATTACTAATTCAAAATGTAGTTCTTTTAGCATAACTCTTACCTCACATAGAGTTTTTAGCTAATATAATATTTCCTAAAGGTCAGTTTTGTTCAAAATAGTTAAACATTTTAATATAAACAACTGTTCACTAGTCTACAGCTTATAGATCAAAGAAGAAAAAATATATTTTTACTCCAGAGTTTGAATTTTCAGTCCATGGCTTAGGTAGGTTTGCTTTCTCTGGGCAAGAGAAGTCAGAGTATTGATTATGGCAGAGAAGGGGCAGGGAAGGGCATTATTCTCACCTTAAGGCTGGTGGGATAACACATGTCACCAAGGCTGTGCCTCACTTCCAAAATTGTTGCTGCTCTATGGACACCAAGCCTTCATCACTATGTCTGTGGAGCACAGCTCACACACAAACAAGCCTTCAACATTGAGCCCATGGGGCACAGCTCACACACAAATCCTAAAATCTCTGTGTCTCACTGATTCTGTTATAAAACATAAAAAGTTATAAATAGCTAGGGACCAAATGTAAGGAACCCTCCTCACCAGCACAAACTATACCTACTAGGGTTAAATAGCTGTAACAGTTTTCTTTTAGTGTGGAATGAATTTCGAACGTATGGAATTAAAATGCACTTACTCTTTCTCAAGTCTCCTGTGTCATCAGTCTGGCACAAGCTGACTTTCCTTTACTTCTGTGTCCTGGAAGCCTTATATCAATGCTTCAGCCAGCTGCCTTCCCATGTGGAAGCTCCGCAGGGGAAGAAGTGCTTCCCAGCTCACTGCGTCTTGGCAGACTTTGTTCTTGCGCTTTTATGACTGAGTTCACTGTGTTCCCTGGAGCTGTTGGCCAGGCACAACTCTCCACTCCTTCTTTATCACCTGGAGACCTACACTGGCAACTCAAAACATGGCTTCTTGTGTTTTCAAAGTCAGAAAAGAGTCTTCTCCAACAGAAAGGTCCAGTTGATTTTCTGCTCTCTTGATTATGACAGACCTAGCCAGATCATGTCCCTGTAGCACGAATCTTAAAGAGTCTTGTTAATAAAAACAAACCTGGTGCCAGGTACTGGGGTCAACACTAGAAGATCAGAGAAACAGAACAGGCCACAGCCACCTCACCTTGCCAATTCCTCAGCTGATCCTGTTTCCTCAGACTGGAAGCCTCTGAGTCCTCATCCATAATGAATCTCAGCTGAACTGCTGCTCAAAAGCCTAAAAGCTTAACCAGTTGTAGTTCCTCATCCTCATGCCTTATATACCTTTCTGCTTCCTGCCATCAATTCCTGGGATTAAAGGCGTGTGTCACCATGCTTGGCTGTTTCCAGTGTGGCCTTGAACTCACAGAGATCCAGGTGGATCTCAGCCTCTGGAATGCTAGAATTGAAGGTGTGAGTGTCACCATTATCTGACCTCTATGTCTGTCTAGTGGCTGTTCTATTCTCTGACCCTAGATAAGTTTTTTTTTAGGGTGCACGATATATTGGGGAACACAATATTACCACAATATCCCCTTTGACCAAGTGACTCAAGTTACATTCTCAGAATCACTTCACCTTCATCAGAGGGGTCTAAAACGAATTCATCAAAACTACAATTCTTCCCCCATAGGGAAGGAAGAATTCTGTACTACAGGTATACTGGTCTCAGATTCTGAGGACATCTTTGAGTGAAAATGAGGACATGACTACTCCAAACTATAGTTGAGGAGAAGGGTTTCATTTTAGGTATCAGGTACAGCCAGAGGTACCGAGAGGGTACAGAACTGAGCCCTGAGAGGAAAGAGAGAGGGTAAGTATGATAGAGGAAGAGGTAGAAGAGTGGGCAAGTTGACTAAGAGAGGAGCCTTGGATCAAGAGGCAAGAGTAAGCCATCCAGGAGCCAAGAGAGCACATGGCCAAAATGGCTGAATTATATAGAAATCAGAAGCTGGGGGAAGGGAACCCCAGCCTTATGAGCTGGAGAAGTTTAAGGTAGGGTCCCCAGCCTTATGAGCTGGAGAAGTTTAAGGTAAGGTAAGAGGTGCTGGGAGGAGCCACAGGTACTATGTTAGCCTTTCTCTTGGTTTCTTCGGGACCTGACAATCTTCTCACAGTCCTACCTACCACAGTCTCTGTATGTGACTGAGCCATCAGAGGTTTTGATTTATCAGTGGGGTTATATAGGTGGCTAAGAGAACTTGTTTTCTAGAATTTATATGAAGTTGGCTTTGTATGTGTGCATACATTCTTATGAAGGGGTATGTGACCATACACATCTGTGACAGGCCTGTAAGTGGTAGAGGACGTTTCAGCTATCTTTCTCTGGAGCCTCCCACCTTAGTTTTTGAGACAGGGTCTCTCCTTGGCTTGGAGTTCACCAATTCACAAACACTGGCCAATCAGTGAGACCCAGGGATATACCTGCTTCTGCCTTTTCTGTGCTGGGATCGCTTTTATATCCATTTGTGGTTTTGTTTTCATTGTGGATTCTTTTTTTTTTTTTTTTTTTTTTTTTTTTTTTTTCTTTGAGACAGGGTTTCTCTGTGTAGATTTGCGCCTTTCCTGGGACTCACTTGGTAGCCCAGGCTGGCCTCGAACTCACAGAGATCTGCCTGCCTCTGCCTCCCGAGTGCTGGGATTAAAGGCATGCGCCACTACCGCCCGGCTTCATTGTGGATTCTTGTGATCAGAAATCAAGTATTAATACTTGCATAGCAAGCACATTAGTAACCATCCCTCCTCCAGGCCAAGTTCCTGACATTTTAGTGAAACTACCCATCACATTCCAGGGAAGGGTCTGTAGGAAAACTACCTGAGATATGATAAAGCATTTGTAAAAGTCTACTCACTGGTTAAAATAAAGTCAAATGTTGATGTCAGCAAATACAAAACAGATAATGAGTACAGACATTAAAGGGGTATTTTATCTTAGAGATTTATTTATTATCTAATGACTTTTTCATGTATCTATTTGCTATTAGTTTTTGTTTGGGGGGGTTGTTTTGTTTTGTTGGCATGGACAAATTGAGGAACACAATGAGCCAAGACTAGATGCTGTTTCTCCCCTTCATACTGAGATCTCAGGAGTAAGTACACTGAGATCTCTAGACAGATAATTGACTCAAAAGAATCTTAGGCATCCTCAAAGAAACATATAAGACAGAGTGTCAAATTCAAGTGACAAGCTTAAAAACAAAGGCATATACTCTCTCTCTGTGTTTTTTTGTTTTGTTTTGTTTTGTTTTTGTTTTTGGTTTTTGGTTTTTTTGAGACAGGGTTTCTCTGTGTAACTTTGTGCCTTTCCTGGAACTCACTCTGTAGTCCAGGCTGGCCTCAAACTCACAGAGATCCACCTGCCTCTGCCTCCCGAGTACTGGGATTAAAGGAGTTTGCCACCACTGCCCGGCTCTTTCTCTCTCTCTCTTTTTTTAAAATCAGTCTTCCTAATCACCAATAAAAATATTCTAAATATAATCACCTGTCCAGGCCTCCCTCACCACTCTAATATGGCCTGTTTTCATGACTTTAGTTCCTGTTCTATGTGAATTTGTTACTGTAACCTATGAGCTGAACCTTGGAACCTCTAGAGAAAGATGACATAGAGGAGACAGCTATGAAACTCCAAAACAAACGCAAGTCTGAGAGGTATATGAGGCCAGGAGACCAACATCACTATGTTAATTCAACATAAATCTTTACTTTTTTCCCTGAATTTAAAAGTGGAAATAATCATACCAAAAAATGCATAGGAAGTTCCTATCAAAAAGGAAATAATTAAAAACTTTTTAGTGCCATTTTGTTCATTCCACTTTAATTTTATTAGAGCCAATTGTCTACTAGCTTCTCTCTTTTTTAAATTTTTTTTTACCATTTTATGGATTCTTTGTAGATTTCCCATCATGCATCCCAATCCCACTCATCTCCCCACCCCCTTACTTCCACTTTCTGCTCTCGAAATACCCACCCCAAAAATTTCAAAGTATAACCGAAAAGTAAAAATAATAAATAAGTCTCAATGTGGAAGCTGTTGTGTGACCCAATGAGTCACACATTATATACCTTTTAGTCCATACCTCTTTACTTGTAAGTGTTCATTGTAATGAGTCATTTCTCTGGTTCAAGGCCTCTGGCTTTTGCTACACTATCTATACTGGGCCCTCACTGGGACTCCTCTTGTATATCCTGTTGTTGCCTTGTGTCACAGAGATCCTGTAGCTTTGGATCTGCAGGAATGGCCCCTTAACATGCTTCAGCAGCTCATAGATGAAGTAGATGCTCGGGTGGGCTACCTCTTAATCCTAGTTCTGGGCCTGGGTGGTAGCTGGGTTGATTATCCCATGAGCTTTCCCTCATCAGCTCCACAGAGGGAAGCTCTCCAGCACTGTCCCATAATGTTATTTCTTTTACCATTTATTATAAAATAAAACTCAGGGAAAATTTTAAAGATAAAAACCTGAGATAATCACAAAGGACCACAAAACAAACTCCACCATTCATTTCCCAGCTCAAAAAGGCCCATGTAAACTTCTGGCCCCACCTCTTCTTCCCCAAGAGCCTCTCTATCTTGAGTCTGCCAGGGAATTCTATGATCCATTCCAACAAGCTGAATGTGAACTCCACCTCTCGAACCAACATCTGACTCCATTGGACATCAGACCACAACATAAACAACATTCTGTGGTGATATTTTATTTGTGCTGAAATGTGATTTTATTTGTATGTTAATAAAAAAGTTGCCTGGAGATCACAGGTCAAAGAAAGCTATAAACAGCAGTCAGGTGGTGGTAGCACATGCCCTTAATCCAATCACATGGCAGGTAGAGTCTCTATGTGATCAAGGACACAGCCAAGCATGGTAACGGGAACCTTTAATCTCAGTACCAACCATAGAAACCTGGAGGTCTGTATAGACAAGCAGTGATGAGGAAGTCATGTGGTTGGGTTTAGAGTTAATGAGAAGGCAGAACAGAAGGGCAATAAAAACACAGGTCAGACAGAAAGAGACTCTCTCTGTGTAAGCTACTGTTGGTGGTAAGCTAAAGCTACTCGTGGCTATTGCTCTGATCTCTTTGGCTATTTCCTCTGTATTTGGCTCTGCATTTCTTATTTACTAAGACTGTTTTGAATTTCTGTAACATTTCCTGTGGGATGACTCAGCCCTAATAGGCTTGAGGGCCATTTGGCCCAAACCAGTATTAAGATACTTCCTGAGAGCCAACTTGGGTCTGTCTAAGAGCCTTAGCAACAGCAGCTGAGACACAATCTGGAGATGATCTGGACTATTAAGAGGCAGCCATGTCACACCAGCAGATGCATATTCATCAGACCTTTCCCCAGGGTGGGGTGGAGGATATATAAGGCTTGCCTCTTCCTGAATAAACTGAGCTTGTTGTTATATCCTCCCAAAGTCTGTGTTATTGACTCTGCACCTACTCACCACCTCCCCCAAAGGGAACAGCACAGAACACTTCCAAAATCCCCCCTTTTGTCTAATTAAAAAAGAAAGGTTCTAACTTCAACATATTAAAATTATATACAGTAAGAATAATTATTATGTATTGTCCAAATAGAAAGGAAGGGTATTAACCTTAATAAAATGAAACTATAGAAGAACAATTATCAAGTAAGAAACACATTCACAATGTCCAGTCAATTTGTATTTGGCAAAATAAAGAAAATACTCCACCAGCCATACTCTCCTGAGGAGTCCAAAGTTTTGTACCTAATTTGCTTTCTCCCATGATTAAGGAAAACTTATAACTGTAACTATAACTAGTCTTTAATCCCATGAAAGACCTGAGAAGGATAAGTATTACCTAAGAAAACTGGAAGTACAGAGCAGCAACTTCCAAAATTAAGAGAAATAACAGAAACAGTTGGCTGCCTAGACAGTCGGCCTAGGTTCCTCTCCTATGTTGGGGCATCCAGCTTTGGCTTACAGACCTCTAATATCTAACAAACATTTCTGAGAAGCAGGAAATTTTAAAGTATTGTCCAACCCTGTCTTGGCAAAGTTCAGTAGTCAATTTTCCTTGTATCCTGCTTGTCCGGTTTGGGCAGCATACTGTCAGCAGTCAAGGCAAGGGCAGTTTCTTGCCCAAATGGTTTTATCACAAAGACAATAAACTCCAGTATGGAAGTTTTTTGATTCCCATTATCCTTTTATGAAGTAGGCTGATGCCACCAGGAGCAGATGTATTTCATTGTTAAGAAAAGTCTTATGTTATTAAAACATTTTAAATGCCATATTACATAGGTCTTTGTAGTATTTGGAGACCTCCTATCTAAAATATATCTCTGTATAATCTTGAAAACATACCTAACATGATTATAAATTTGATAGTTAGGGATGACTACTAACCTGTATTTCTTTATTATCCTAAATAGCTCTCAAGGACTAAAACATTGCATTACATAGTTAAATACACTGTATACATATAATACTATAAACAAAAATAGAAACATATGTATAGTGTAACAAAAGTAACCTTAAATTTGTATTAATGTACAAAAAATTCCTAAACAGAAGTAGAAACACATGTACAGTATAACCAAAACTTTAAATTTATATCAATATACAAGAAACTATAACAATGTAACTTTGGGGATTAAAGTAGAATCAGTAATCTACCCTTTTTTCTTGTTATTCCTATATCCCCCGCCCCTTTTTCTTTTCAGAAAGAGATCCCTAAATTTAACCTCCTTTGAATAGTATTTTTTGACCATGACCAGTAACAATTTGTAGCCACCCCCCTAAACAATGACAAGCATCCATAATCTACTGAATGACTAAAAACCATCCACTCTACCTCTTGAAAATGTGGACATTATGTTTTCTAGATTGTTTCCTGTTGACATGGGGTATTGGCCTTTTTAGGGAATCCTGAGAAAATAGAGATAAGGGTCACATCCAGAGAAATCAGCTGTTGCCCAGTCTTGGTGTGACAGGACAATGCAAGGCAATCTGAAGTCTTAGCTGAGTAGCGTAAGAGGCTGAACCATCTTCACTGTCTTGAGGTTGTCCTGAGCAGTTTTTAGTCCAAAGCTGATCTTTGAATGGTGTTTGTCAGCTTAGTAGCATTACCACAGTCCAAGTAGAATCATCACTGTGAGCCCCACCATCTTTTGGAGACTTCAAAGGTCACTATTTAGAATGTTCATCATTCACTGCAAAAAACTTAATCATTTTAAATGTCATATGCAACAGATCTTTAAGAAGCTGAAAGACAGCAATCTATTAAATACACCTGGGATACAAAAGTTTAATTCCTAAACAGCTGCTTCAGAATCATCTGAAATCATGTACAGGAGGCTACATGAAGTTTAAAGTGAGAATTAGTTAGTACTCTATGTGATCACTAATATCAAAACAGAGAGTTTAAATTTTGAAGTAATATTTATGCCTTAAGAAAAGTTTTAAAGAGTCAAAATAAAATGAGATCAGTGACAATATAATAGTCCCTAGATTTTGTTTTTCTTCTGTCCCATATTAGGTGGTCTTTTGATATAAGACAGAGACTTTGGATTTTCTTTTAACAAACAGGCTTGGGTTTAGAGAAGGAGAAAGGCACATTCCAACTCCAAAGCCAGCTTTAGTTTTTAATAAGTTGGGGCTACATAAAGACTATCTGCCTAAGATGTCTGTAGAGAATAGCAAAAATAAACATTTAAAAGATTTATGAGATTTTATCCTGTTGGAAGTGTGCTATACCATTGAACCAATTTACTTCTTTTCTTGGGACATTTTTTCCCAGATGATTCTCTCTTCTTCTGATGCTTCATTTATCCAAAGGTCTTTAGATTTCTTAGATGAATGCTTTTATTGTCCTGGAAAGACCAAAAACAAAATCCTGCCCATACCTTAATTGTGGAGAGATTTCCTTTTTGCCAGATTGAATTGCCATGCTGTTTGATGAGCTATCACCTCTCCTATTCAAGAGGTCTCTCATGTTTGAAACAAATCTTTCTCAATTTTGATTGCATCCATAGCTGTTATTCTCCTCTGGAAACAAAAGCAAAACCTCTTCCCCAACATAACACATATTCTGGTTTCCATTCTGAGGTCAACATATCTTTAAAGTATACAGGCTAATTTAGTTCAGCATTTGTTTGCTTGTTTGTTTTCTACTATTTAATGTCTCTCTGCAGCTGGTCTTCCCTTTTCACTAGCTTTTAAAAAGTTTAAAGTTAATATAGCATTGTTTAATCTATCTCTAGGGGTCTTTATTACCTCTTTCTGTTTATTAATAATTTCTTTTAAAGTGTAATTAGATTTTTCTATAACTACTTGTCCTGTAGGATTTGTGTGGTATACGTGTAATATGCATTCTGTTGTAATATATATATATATATATATATATATATATATATATATATATATAACCTGTTTCATTTTACTAAAGACACATATGTTGGAGCATTGTCAGTCTTCATTTTCTGTGGGATGTCTTTCTGTGTGCTGTGAATATATGTTGTTCCCACTGGTTAATAAATAAGCTGATTTGGCCTATGGCAGGGCAGCTAAGAGGCAGGCAGGAAAGGACAGAGACAGGAAAGATAAATGTGGAGTCTGGGGAGACACCAGCCTGCTGCCCAAAGAACAACATGCCAGCACACCAGAAAGCCACAGAATTGTGGCAAAACATAGATTAATAGAAATGGCTTAATTTAAGATATAAGAGCTAGCTAGAAAGAGGCCTGCCATAGACTATCCAGTTTGTAAATAATATAAGCCTCTGTGTGTTTACTTGGGTCTGAGCAGCTGTGGGACCATGGGTAAGAGAGATTTTTCTGGATCACAGGGGATGGGGTGGGAGCGACCCAAGAAATGTACGGCTACAGGTGTGGTGATATTTTATTTGTGGTGATATTTTATTTGTGCAAGAAACTCACTAAGAGATGTAAAGTGTATAAAACTGAAATACATCATAAGATAGTTTTCTGTTGGTAATATAAGTTAGGATAGAAAGTGAATTAGGTACATTTTGGACTCATCAAGATAGGATAGATAATGGAATATTTTCTCTGATTTTGTCAAATTGACTAGGCATTGCTGTTGTATTTATTGCATATATATATTATATAGTTATTGTACTTATATATAGTTTTTCTTATATTAGTTATAACTTTTTTGTTTTTTATTAGACAAAAAAGGGAACTATGGTGATATTTTATTTATTTGTGCTGAAACTTGGTTATATTTTATTTGTGCTTTAATAAATAAAGCTTGGCTGGAAATGACAGGAAAAAGCAAGCCATTTTAAGTAAACAAAGAAGTCAGGCAATGGTAGCAATATGTGGGTGGTGTGTGTGGGGGGGTGTGGGAATTGTGAGTGGTCATGTGGTTGCGGTTGGGGTGTTGGTGTGGATCTGATTGTGTTTTTGGTGGTTTTGGTGGTTTTTTGGGTGTTGGGTTGGTGGTGGGGGGTATGCTGTGGTGGTTGTGTTGTGTGTGGGGTGGTTGTTGGGTGGGGCCGTGCTTGGAATTTTATGTGGCCGTGGGTGCATCGTTTGTGATGCGGGTGGTGTGGTTTTGTGTGGGTCGAGTGTTTGTGATGATCTGTGCTGGTGATACGGGGTGGATGTTGTGAGTTTTCCTCTAAGGGCGGCACGAGCTTGGATACTGTGTTTGTTAGGTTCTGATGTGTGTGTGGTTGGTTGGGTGTGGGGTGGGGCACAGGTGTTTTGGTTGTTGGTGTGGGGTTGTGTGTATGGTTGAGCCGTCGGTATTGAAGTCTTGTCGCATACAAGTTTGTGTAGATCGCTGATTGTGTATGGTTCTGTGGAGGGTTTCCTTTAGTGAGTTGGACGAGGAGCTGTCGATAGTTGTGTTCGGTAGGAGTGGCTTATTGGTGGTCAGTGAAAGGTGTGATAGTGATGAGTTTGTTGTTAGATGGTTGGTTTGTTGGGCTGGAGGCTGGAGTAGTGTTGCTAGTATTGCAGTGGTGGGGTGTTGGTGTTTATCGCGAGTGAGTGATGCAGTGGAGTTGGTGCAGTGGTAGAGGTGTTTGGTGTATTTTATTGTGTGCATGTGGGAGAGAGGGTTGATGTGTGCTGGATGTTGTGTGAAGGTGGTGCTGTAACGCGGGGTTTTGTGTGTGGGGTGTTGTGTGGGGGGGTGTGGGTTGGAGGTTTGGGGGTGTAGATGAGGTTGTTAGGGGTATGCTGGTGTGCGGTTGGGGTGTGTGCGTCGTGATTTGTTTGGGTCGTTTGCTCTGGGTGGTGATGGGGTGCGGGTGTTCTGTGCTGTGGGTGGTTGGACTGCAGTGCTTTCACCCCTATATCTGTCCTGTGTTTTTTTATAATAAGAGCGATTTATGAGCGAGTGTTGTCGCATTCTGGACGATGCATGCAGTGTTTAATGGTTGGTTGCATGATATGGTGAGATTAGCTGGTGAGATATCATTGTGTGTTCGTTAATGTTATGATGTGTTTGGTGGAGTTGGTATTAGTGGATGGGGTTCCAGTACTTTCAAGAGGCGAGTTCTGGAAGATGTGCTCGCTGAGTCTGGCGATGTGGGTGGAAGTGATTCTCTGATGGTGTGTAGTGTGTGGTGGTTATGTCTATGTTCTAGTTGGTGTTAGTGGTTGGTGTCGTATGTTGGATCTATTTGGGATGTCTGTGTATGGGAGTGGTTGTTTCGAAACTCCACAAAAGGATAGACGATGGGTCTCTGATGCTCAGTGGTGTTCGTTTGATGATTTTGTCGATTTGTTATGTGGTTTTGTGGAGGGTGTTGAAGTGCTTTCTCTTTAAGTGATTTGTACTTGTGTGTGGTTTAGCTAGGTAATTGCTGTGTGGTTGGGTCTGGGGTTTGTGTTTGTGTTGGTGATGTGTTGGTTGTTTGAGTGGTGTTGTGTGGTTGGGTGGGTTGTGGTGTTGTGTTGTCTTTGGTGTAGGGTTGGTTGGTGTGTGTGTGTGTGTGTTTGTGTTGTGGTGTGTGTGGTGTGGGGTGGTGGGTGGGTGTTTTGTTGGTGGTGTGTGGGGGTGGTGGTGGTGGGTTGTGTTGGTGTAGAGTTTGCTTATGAACGGAGTGGAAGTATTGAGAGGAGGATGCTTTTGGTTCTTATAATTTCGTGGTTGGCGGTGGTTTTTGTCCGTTAGTTGGCAGTTGTGAGGGTGATGTGTCAAGATGTCGTTGGTTGCTTTAAAATTTGTTGTGCGAGTGTGAGATGGTGATGGGGTTTTCTGTTGGTTAAGGGGGAAGGCGTTGACTGAAGAGGCTGTAGTGCTGTGCTGCGTTTCGTGCTGTCTTGGGTGTGGGTGAGCTGTCAATTTCATCCTACCTGTGTATGGTGGTGGCTGCGGTGGTGTTATAAGGGTGTGGTGTTGTCTCTGAGGTTAGTAGTGGGTGTTTGTGTGAGTGTGATTTGTATGAGTGTGGTGTATGTAGTATTTAGTGGTTGTGTTAGTTGAGGTGGAATTGAGGTGTTGATTGCGTATGTGTTCGGTTGTTAGGATGTGTGGTATATGGTAGAGAGTGTAGTGTTTATTATATATGTGTGGAAGTGTCTGGATGATCATTTGGGTTGGTGGTGGTGGTGTTGATTAGGGGATGTAGTATGTTTGTGGTGTTTGGCCATTTGTCTGGGAGTTTCGGTATGGTAAACAACTCTTTCTACATTTGAAGAATCGGTAACTATAGTTTGTAGATTGGGGAGTTGGTTGTTCGGTGTGGGGTTGTTGGATTATGGTGTGCCTATGGTGTTGTATCGTTGTGTATGTGCTGCGGTGGGGGTTTTGTGGTGTGTGTTGTGGTGGGTGGATGTAGAATAGAATATAATTCTGATCTGTTGAAGCATGAGATTCTGCAGGAGAGTGGGTTGGGTAGGTTGTTCCGAGTGTGTTGTGTCTTGGTATATGTTTTGGGGGGTGGTGGATTTATCAGAGTGTGTCGGTGGTTTGCCTTGAGTGCCTGTGGGTGGGTGCTGTGGTTTGTTGTGTGAGTGGGAGTGCGATCGTTATTATCGTGTGAGGTGGGTGGGTGGAATGGTGTAAGGTGTGTGTGGGTGGGTGATTTTGTGGGTGTTCTGGCGTTGGTCTGGCAAATGTTGTGGGGTGTACCTATACTTGTGTAGAAGTGCTTGATCGGGGGTGGGATCATGAGAACAAAATAAAGCCGACGGTAGATTATCTTATGGGGTGTTTGTCTGAGGAAAAGTTGGTGGCAGCGTCTACACTTTTGTGAAGGTCGCTCAAGCTAGTCGCCAGTAACTCAGAATCGCAGTGTATTCAGGATAAAGTCCATAGCAGTGGGTGTTTGACGTTGGTTGATACGATTGCTTTTTAAGTGGCTCATGAGAAGCGAGCCTTTAATGTGCCATGGATGGGGGTAGAAAGCAGGTGCGAAGATGTGGGTATGATAGTGCTGTGTTGTAAGGGTGGCATCGTTGTTGAGGACGGAGGAAATCTAAGTCATTGTGGCTGGTGTTGTGGGGGTGCTCTGTGTTCTCTTGTGTGGGTGTACTGCTGCGTCGTTGGCGTTTTAGGTCGCTGTGCAGGTGCTGAGGTTGGTCCAGAGATTAGATGGTAGTTTGTGATCAGGGTTGTACGCACGGGGGCCTTGTGAGTGCGAGGTGTCGGTGGAGGGGTATGGGTGTTGCTTTGTTTGCTAGCTTGGCGACTGCTTGGGGTTGTGGGTTTTGGGTGTTGGGTGCTGTGGAGGAGGTCAGTGGTTGTGGTGTTGCGTTCTGCATCCTTGGGTTGGGTGGTTGGTTGTGTGGGGGGATGTGGATTGTGATGTGGTGTTGTGTTGTGGGGGTGGTTGCTGTTGTTGGTGGCGGTTTCTATAAGAAGATTCTTTCGCTTGGGCCAGTTTAAGGACGTTGATGTTCGGGGTCCGCGTTGTTTGGATGTGGTAATAGGTGCTGGGGTGTGTTGGTGTGGCGTTGCAGGTGTTCCTCGTTGTCGTTGGAGGTCTTATCGCGTTGGTTATTTTTTCGATTTCTGTTGTGTGATCGTGCGCACGAGGTAGGATGTCTTCTCGTGCTATTAGAATTCTTCTGGTCTAGGTCTTAAGTTTTCCGTGCTGCGTCGGCTGACTCGAATGTGAAAACTGCTTGGGGTGAAGGCTGGTGGTGGGTGGGGTCTTTGGGTGGTGTGGATAGGAGTTTTGGTGTTGTGGCGTCCCAGCAGGCTGATTGGTATAGGAGTTTGGTCGTGTGTTGAGAGCTGGTTTTTGTTCGAGTTTGCGTAGGCAGTGTTCGTTGGGGTAGTTGGAGGCTTGTGTTCAGCTCGTAGTTGGTGGATTTATTTGACTAGTGGGCGAGTAGGAGTCGGTGGTTGTTGGGGTCTGAGCGTGGTAGTTTGGTGCTGGTAGGAAAGTTGTGGTGGAAGAGAAGAGGGAATGATGATGATATAGAAATGAAAGAGAATAAGAAAAATAAAATAAAGGTATGAGTCTCCATGATGCTGTGTGTAGAGAAGGTGTGGCCAGGTGGTTGGAGTGGGGTGTAGCTGTTGGGTCTTGTTCTGTTCATACTGCTGAGTGTGGTATTGGTTGTCTCAGTGGTGTGCGGTATTGGGTGCCAGATGAGGGGTGTGGGGGTTTGTGCGTGGTGTACGCGTGCGAGGGGTTTGGGATGTGGTGGTATTGTTTATTATAGGGATTAGTTACGCTATTGAGCGGGGTAAGATGGGTAGTTCCGGGTTTGTGCTATCGATGTGTGATGGAGGAGGGGCGTGGGCGCTGATTATTGTGTTGGTTGCCTTTTGCGGTGGTGATCAATAGTGTGAGGTGTGGTAGGGAAGGGAGCCTGATGTGAGGTTGGTGTGTGTTTTTTTATAAGTAGTTGGAAGTTGTCGCGGATTACTTTTGGGTTGGTCTTTTGTGGGGATATGTTGGGTTGGTGTATGGCGTTATATGCTGTTCTTGAGGTGCGTTGCCCATTAGTTAGAGATTATGTTAAGGGTGCGTTGGTGGTTCGGAGGCTCTCTTGTCTTTCAATGGTGTGTTGGTGTGATTGGTGTTTTTGTTGGCGACCGAGGGGTGATGTGGGAGAGCATATGTGTGGGGACGGCGAGGTAGGCTTGTTTGAATATGGGTAGGCGTTGTAGCATGGAGTGTTCTGTGAGGTTGCTATTTGGTCCAGTGTTGATCTGGTTGAGTTGGTGGCTAGTGTTCATAGTTGTTTCTTGGTTGTTTTCGAGGGTTATCCAAGTTCTATAATTCTGGGTTTGTTCTACATAGGTCTGGTTTTTACTTGGTTTGTTTTGTACTGTCTGTTGGTGCGTGTTATTATAAGAGAGTGAGTTCATGTGTTTAATGATATTAGTTTGCGTCGGTTCGCTGTTCGTATGTAAAAAGGTTGCGCCTGAGCGGTAGTGTAGCGAAGTGTGTACTGTGAATGAAGTGTTTTAGATTAGGTGTGTAGTTAGGGATTTGTTTTTTGAGTTTTAGCTCGTGGGGTTGATGGACAGTGGTTGGGATGTGCACGAGCAGATCGTACACTGTTCTGGGTAATTTGGTTAGTTCGGATTTGTTTTGAACGGTTAGTTTTTGAGGAGGCGTTTTATGGCCATGTTTTATCTGTGCGCAGTGGGCTGGCTCGAGGGTGAGGTTTAGTGGAGTTTTTGGTCTGTGTTGAACTATTTAAGTGATCTTAATCAACTTACGGTTAAGGTGTGTTAAATGAGAGTTTGACTTGTTGTTAGTTGGGTCGTTGTGAGTGGTGTTTGTGTGGTTTATATTGGCGAGTGTGTGGGGTGGGGAGCTCGTACGCTATGTTAAAGTATTGCTGGGGTCCCAGCGAATTGTTTTGAAAAATGTCATTTCCAAGTTGGGTTTGGTAATTGTTGAATGCGTCGTTCGTGGGTTCTCTTTGGTGAGTTGAATTTTCTTACAAACCGTGATATTTTATATCGCTAAGGGTAATTAATTTAGTGGAGAGTTCTTGTTATAGGCTGTGTTTGCGAGAGGCAGATTGTGTAATATGCGCTGTTAGCAATTGGTCATTAGTATGGTTCTTGTAGCGTTCTGGTTCAAATTCTTGTTTTCTATAGTATGGTTGTTTTTGCGGCAGTTTGTGATGATCTAATGTGCTGAAGGTAGAGTAATAGTTAATCGCTATGATGTATTGGGTGAAGTGTGGTGTTGTTGTGATAGCAGTGATTTGGAGGGTTAGTATCTGTTGGTTCGAGTGTCTTTGAATTATTTCCATGGTGTGTGTGTACAAAATTTATTTGTGTGACACATGTGGTCTGGTGTTTGTTATACGATTCTGTGTTAGGATAGAGAATTGTTGTGTGTCTGTAATGTGAGTGAGTGGCTCATGGTTTAATATTGGCTGGAATGTGTGTGTGTTGTGTATTGACGTGTGTTGAGATTTGGTGGTACGGGTGTATTATGAGGGAATATTGTGTTGTGGCTCGTAAGTTCTGTTTCTTGATACAAGTGTTGTATGGTTGGTTTTAGAAAGAAAAAAGTAGTCTTTTAAAATATGCTGACTATATGCATGTAGGGGTGTGGGATGGGTGATGGATTTGTGGTCTCATTGGCTTCTCTGTGGTTGTTATGGGTGTAGTGTTGTGCGGAGACGTGATAGTAGCAGTATGTGTTGTGAATTGCTCAGGCTGTGGTAGGAAAGCCGATAATGTGGGGGTGGTGTGTGGGTTGGTGGGGTGGTGGGCTATTGAACTACCTTTTTTTATGGCTCTCAAATCTGTTAACATTCTCCATTTTCCAGGTTTCTTTTTAATGACAAATTAGGGAAATTCCAAGGACTGGTCAATTCTTCAATATGTTGAGCACTTAGCTGCTCCTGTACTAGCTCTTCTGTTCCCTGTAATTTTTCTGATGTTAAAGGCTATTGTTTCACCCAGACAGGTTTGTCAGTTAGCCATTTCAAAGGTAGGGCTGTTGGTACCTTCAAAGAATACCAGCTGTTGTGTTCTGCTTATGTACAACTTTAACATTCTGTGTCTACTCTTGAGAATATTTTCTAATATTTCTCTCAAAAGCATTCTCTACTTTATGGTTTGTTTCTGAGACTGGAGGAATGTTGATCTGTGTTTTCTATTGCTGTAATAAATCATGTCGCCATGCATTCATTGCTGTGTTAGGCACATATGGCTTTAAATTTCCTATTTGTCCTTCTGACCCTATACATTTGACCCATCTAGAACTTTGTTTTACCTGAGATAAAGTTCCAATCCCAAAAAGTTGAACATTTACCCCCTGAAAAGGCTAATATGGATGACAAGATTTTGGTGAAATTATGGTTATATCTGTGCCTATGTCAACCAAACCTTCAATTGTAATGCCATTTATTCATATTTTTACCTTTGGTCTTTGATAATTTATAGAAGTTTGCCAAAATACTTGGTTTTTCTTGGTTTCTTCTGAAAATTTTTGTCTTATCTATTGAAACTGCTCTGTCATCCAGAGCAGTATGGATTTTAGTAGCAGGCATTAGGTCCTTTAAGTGCTCTGTGGAGGAATTTCCCACATGACAGGGAATGATTGAATCAAATTTGACATGGGGGCCTGCAAAGAGCCCCATCCTGGTGTTTCCCAATGGCAAAGGGTTACCTTGCCTGTCCCTTATTGATCTGCATTTATTAGTCCAATGGCAGTCTTTGCCATACCTTCTGCATACTCTGAAGGCTGGGCCTTCTGTTTACATTAGCTTTTGAAGAAAGCATTATTTCTAGGAATGCCTTGTCTACGATCCCTTTGTAGATGACCTTGCTTACCACAATTAAAACACCTGACATTTTGATTTTTCTTAAAGATTTTGGAAATCACCTCTCCTATCCAAGTATCATTGTGAATATGAGATCCAATATTGACTGTATTTTGGATCTATTCATCTATGGTGCTGATTTTAACTTTAAAGGCCTGATTATCTATTTGCATTGTGAATTGGCATTATCAAAAGCCAAAGATTCAATTAATATTTGTTTAACTTCCAGATCTGATATCATTCTATTCACAGCTGAAATCAATCTTTGTAAAAAAAAAAAAATCAGTGAAGGCTTCTTTTGGGCCTTGTATAATTTTAGTCAATGACTCAGTCCTGTTTCTGGCTTCTTCAACCCTATCTCAAGCATTCAAAGTTTTATATATATATGGCATAGGGCCAAGGTGTGTTCATCATATATAGGCTGTCTTTGCAAATCAACATAATTGCCTTCAGCAAGGAATTGATCTTGGGAAATTTCAATACCTCTAGCTCTACTTTGTTTTTTGATGACACTAGCCTCATCTTTCCACCAATTCTTCTATTGTAACTAAGCATCAATTTCCAATATTGCTGAAACCAAATCTTTCCAGTCTTGTGGAATAATTCTGTTACTAGTTGTCTATGAATTTAACATATGCCTCACAAAAGGTGAATGCATATCATATGAAACTATTGCTTCCTTAAATCTTCTCAAATCTAACATTATAACAGGTTTCCAGTAAGCTCTTCCATAGCCTTGGGGGTGTCTGTCATTTGGTGGATGTTCCTGTATGGTGACGAGATGTTTGGTTTTCTAATAACCTTGGGCAGCAACTCTTCAATTTTATAATGTAATGGTGAAGTGTAGGGTCTGATCTAAATTCTGTTTATCTCTTTATTAGTAAGTTTTTCCAAGCTTATATCTTATCAGTCAAATTTTTATTATTTCTATTAATACATATTTCTAAGGCTTATTTATTATCGATAAGTCACAGTTTTATTATTTTCATTAGTGAGCATTTCTAAAGCTTGTGACTGATAAGTCACATTTTTATAATTTTCCTTAGTAAGTATTTGTAAGGCTTGTATATTATCATTAGTAATACAATCTTTTCTAAGGCTTGTATCTTATGAATAGTAAGTTTTTCTAAGGTTTGTATCTTATAAATTTCTCATAATTGGCACAGTTAAAATCATTTTCAAAGAATAAAATATGAATTACCAAACTGATAATTATGACCAACATTAAGTCAATCCCAACTAAATTGTTTATCCCTTCAATTACCTTTTCTATTTGCATCCCGTCCATAGTAGCAATAACCAGGATCCTAATTTCTTGTATTGTGATATGTACAATTTTAAACATGAAAAAGATTTTAAAATTGTCCTCCCCTCTTCATTTCTTTTTTAAAAATTTATTTATTTATATCTACTTAATTAGTTAATCATATTCAATTAATGAACTAGTTAGTTGGTTGGTTGATTAGTTGGTTGGTTAGTTGGTTAGTTAGTTGGTTAGTTAGTTAGTTAGTTAGTTAGTTAGTTATAGTCCAGTTCACCATTTAAACATTTTCAAGTATCTTACCTTCTTTGACACCAATGCTCAAAGGACCAGGTTATGCAAGGGTAATCAGGTGTAGTGACGGTATTCAACCAGCAGGTGGAGCAGACATAGCACCAAGGTAGCTCTGGCTCAGCAGGCTAGGAGCAAATGTGCAAAGCAGCCAAAGTAGCTTTTGGCCTGACTTGTCCATGCTGAGCAGAATTGGCCTGGGGTGTGGGGGAGGGCCGGGTAGCAGAGGACAGATAGATGAACTGTGAGAAGCCAGGGGCTTGTGCCTCAGAGGGCAGCAGTGGAAAACCCCCAATGCCCTGCAGGCTAGGAGGGTCTAGGGGAAGAGAGGGACTACACTGTCCTCTACACTGCAGTGATGGCCACAGCGGTTGGCATGGCAGAATCATGCCCCCTTTCCATGGTTTAATAATGCACCGCATGGGCACCATTAATGTGTTTTTTTTTATCGTTTATAAATAAATCTTGGGGACAAATATTAAAGATAAAAACCCAATATAATCATTAATGAAAGTGAAACACACTGCTACTCTTCACTTCCTGTCTCAAAAATGCCTGTGCAACCTTCCTGCCCCACCTCTTCTTCCCCGGGGGCCTCTCTTTCTTGAGTCCACCAAGGAACTCTATGATCCATTCTGATCAGCTGAATGTAAACCCCGCCTTCGAACGTCTAATTCCATTGGACGTTGGGTCACATCATAGACGAAATTCCCATAACCGCCCTGGTTAGCTTACCCAATGGATCAGACAGCAAGGAGCCGGACCAGTTCTGGTTTCACTCACACCACCAGGGCCTGCTCTCTGGTTTGCTGTACTTAGTGAGGGGCAGGACCAACTCTTCCATTCTCATGTCCCCAAGGCTGGCTCTCCTGCCTGCCAGAGGTGGCAAGGGGGTGGGAGACATATTACCCTTACCCTTGCCACCCCATGGCATACAAGGGAGGGAGCGGGGGCCACTCTCTTGCTATCACACCTACAGGTCCAGCTTGCCTTCACCCTCTACCAATAGAGTCAGCTCTTATATGCTGCCCAAGAGCAGTTCAGGGTCCACGCTCCCACATGCTACAGCTGGTGAGGGACGGGGTCAGCTCTCCCACTCTCATGACCTGGGGAATAAACTCTTTCCACCTACAGTAGGCGGTGATGAGGGGGAGGGACAGGGGGCAAGTGGATATCCACCCATGCCACCATGTGATAGACCATGGGGCTAGCTCTCCCACTCTTACCTCTTCTGGACCAGCTCATCCACACCCGTGCTCTACTAGCTTCTCTTAAAGGAAACAATAATACATTTATTTTGTTATATTTTTAAAAATACGTTCCAATATATTGATACTTCTTGGAGTAAACAAAAAAAATGGAATACACATTGCTTGAAGCAATGAATGTATTCTCATTAGTCAGTGTTACAAGAGACACAGTAAGCATTATCAATACAAAAGCTCTAAATAGTTCCTGCATGGGTAAAAGTCTGTTTTTCTAAATCTGTTAAAATTCATAAAGACAAATTTGAAAAATTTTAAACAGTTTGTAGGTCTGAAGCATGATGAAGATTTATTTCTAGTCTTAGTTTATAACCAGAACAAAGAATTTTGGTCACAGTGGCATAAACCTAAACAATTATGTATGTTACTATAGACCCAGAACAAATGGAAATGAAGCAGACCTGTGAAGGCAGACATGCATAAGAAAGGGTGTGACATTTCCTTTAGTAGAGGGATATTTTAATGGATTATATTCATAAGAAAATGGTAAAAAAAAAAAAATGTGCGAGAATTAGGAAAATTACAATTCAAGGGGGCACTTTTCTAGTAAGTCCTTAGTATATGCCAGGTCTTATATATGTATTATTTCACTTTATCCTCTCAATAATGTTATGAGGAAGGAGTTATATTCTGATTTTACAAGATATGGTAACTCAGCAAAGCTTGTGATCAAGGGCTGGAGATAACTCAGTAACTCAACAATTTAGAGTACATGTTATACAATCATGAGGATCAGCTTTCAGAACTCAGCATCCGTATAACAAGCTAGGCATTCCAGAAAATACCTGTATTTCCAGCTGTAAGAAGGGTAGAGATAGAGGGATCCTTGGGGCTTGCTGGCTTCCTAGCCTAGCCAAGATTAAAACTTCAAGTTCCAAGAGAGAGTCCCTATCAAAAGGAGTGGGTGGAGAGTAACAGAGGAGGCTATGTGATGCCCTTTTCTGGCCTTATGCACATGTGTGTACACTCATGCAGACACATATGCACACGTAAATGGTATAATTAATTGATCACATCAAAGAAAGTCTTAAGATGAAAAGATAATACTTTTCCTTAAGAAAACAAGTAATAATCTTGTGCGCTTGATTATATTCTGAGCTTTAACTCAATTCTGGAAGCAAGGTGATAATTCTTACCACCCCACTTACAGACACATTACAACAATGTGGCAGAACAGGAACAGGTATGCCTGACCCTGGCACAGTAGTTTCCTCCAGATCATGGGAGTTTGGATTCACATTGCTACAGTCTGATTCAGTACAGACCCTCCAAGGAACTAAACTCTCCTGCGCCTATGTGGCAAAAGTTTCCATAGACAATGAAGCCTAATTAAAAAGTAAGAAACAGCTGGTGTTGATGACACACAATGGGAAAGTTTTAGTAGACCAATGGCAAATGTGTTTGTGATGCTGTGAGACAGAAGAAACCAGGGAACCAATGCATTGCTCCCTGCCCTGCAGTTTAGTGATAATAGTAAAGCGTTCTTGCTTCCTAGTGTTTGAGGTACTGTAGAGCACATCTGTAGGTACAATTCTTCTGGTTCTCTAGATGAGGAAAGCAAGGTGAAGAGGCTAAGTAATATGCAGAAGGTCATACAGAGGGTAGTGTGAAGACTTGCATGTAGAACCAGGGGAGCTGGCTCCAAACTCCACTTCTCTCATCTGTCTTTGCCTGTGATTGGTGACCCATGAGTGTTTTTATTCAAATACTCAAGCACAGCTCTACCAACAGGAAAGGGAGGCCCAAGGATACCAAAGGAGGGATGATGAGAGGGGAGAGGAAAAGGAGGGGGCAGAGAATAGACATGCAAATAGAGGAGAGAACCTTAGACATTTTCTGATGAACTCCACAAAGTAATCATAAAGAATAAAATAGTTTACAATCTTGATACTACCTAGCACATTGTTACATCTTTTCTGAAATCTAAAGGAATCTATTATTTTAGGGTTTTTTTGTTTTTTGTTTTTTTTTTTTCTTGGTTTTTCGAGACAGGGTTTCTCTGTGTAGCTTTGTGCCTCTCCTGGAACTCACTCGGTAGCCCAGGCTGGCCTCCAACTCACAGAGATCCACCTGGCTCTGCCTCCCAAGTGCTGGGATAGTTTGTTTGTTTTTTTTTTTTTAATATTAGAATTCATTTTCACGTTTTAGTGAAGCCATGTTTCAAATACTTTGAAATTCCCAAGTATTAATTGTGTGTATGTATAGTTGCAATGAAACTTCTCTGTGCTGGTTTTCTCACTTTCTGTATCCAGATAGCAATCAAAACTTAATGTCTCTGAATATAATAGAGGAAAACATAGGATTTTTTAAAAGGGGACTACTATTTGTCAATGATAAAGGACAAATTCTCCATCTCCACTCACAGATGCCTCTTCTTCTGTCTGAATCTGCTTGTTCACTTGTTCAACACTGGTTTAAACAAGCCTGTTACTTCAGTTCTCTCCAGGGCCCTAGAGTTTGCACTGCCCACTTTCCTGCAAGCATCTGTGTGGGAGGAGAGCTCTCCTCTGAGGGCTTCCAGAGCTAAGCATTGCAAAGAAGGACACAAGTCATGTGCAAAACAGAGTTCTCTTCAGCACTCCCCCATCCTCTCTAATGCTTGTAACACCTAACAATCCTATTCCACCTGAAGAAAGTAACTGAGGGAGCTGGTAGGTAAAAGGCCAGAAGTTGAAGGTTAAGACAATGTGAGGAAAGCACAGGTGAAGGAAAAGCCAGATTATTCACTCAGCAACACAAGAACACACAGGTCCGTGGATAGCAGAAGAATCTGTATGTATAATAAATGAAAATAGGAAGACTGAGTAAGGCAGGTCACTTTGGGTGATGGTATGTAAGTATATGTGATGTGCCTGTGGACATGCATGTGTGTTCATATGTGTGCATGCTTGTGGGGGACCTAGGTTGAAGTCAGGTGACTTCCTCAGTTACTCTCCACCTCATTTATTGAGGCAGGATCTCTCCCTAAACCTGGATCTCACTAATTCCAGCTAGTTTAACAGCAACCTGGCCCTGTGGACCCCTTATCTCTGCCTCTCAAGTTATGAGATTACAGGCACCTGTCATGCCTGGCCTGCTTTTAGGTAATGGCTGAAGTTCTGAACTCTGGGCCTTAAACTTGGCTAAGAGGTACTTTATACCCTGAGCTATAAACCCAGACCACAAGGCAGAGTTTTGGCTTTTAGTTGTTAGGGATTTTTTTGTTATTGTTGTTGTTGATTGTTTCTTTGTTTTTTAAAATTCATAATCTATGAACTTTGAGTGGAAAAGTTAAGGACTTTTATAAGAAATACTTCTCTACTCCTTTCGAATAAGTTGACACTTAAGAGTGGTCTTAACAAACTCTGGGGAGTGGGGGTAGACAGACACGCAGGCAGACAGACAGGCAGGCAGGCAAGCAAACAGGCAGGCAAAGAATGTATGTGGTAATAAACAATACAAGAACTGTTGATGGACACCAGTCACTCCTCCAGGCTCTTGAGTGAAAGCCAGTAGATGTCTTCAGCAACTATAGCCCATTTCGATCCCTACCCTGGAACAGAGTCTGACACCTTCATATATTAAGAAATTGTTTCATTTTGCTAACACGTTTGCTTAATTAGCAATGTGTATCACGTGGCATGAATCATCAATGTGTGTCATGAATTCCCAGCCTAGGACAGAAAAAATTAGCTTTGCACAAGTCTTTCTTTCTTCTCATGTCATCAAATTGCATCTTGATGAATCCAGACAGTTTGGAGAAAGTAATTTCCATTATCTGATCATTGGGACATTCATTTGTATGAAGAACAAACAAGCTGATCAGCAGACCATGTGCTTTGCAGACTGGATCCAGCAGGTGTACTGGGACCCAGGCACCCTCTGAAGCCTATGGAAAGCAAACACAACTTCAGGGTCTCTGCTCCAACCCACAAGTGAGGTTCTGCCAGACACGCTGGCACCATAGACTTGAGAGTCTCCTTCCTCCACAACTGCTACAAAGTTTTAAAAGTTAAAATAATCTCTCCAATTTGCCCTAGAAACTCAAGTTGGCTTATTAAAGTTTTTTTTTTTCTCTCTCTCTCCCTCTTTCTCTCCATTTGAAAAACTTCTTTGCTGCACTGACGCCAATTCTCCTGTGCTTTGTTACGTCGTTATTGAACAAGTTTAATGATTTGCTGAGAACTTCATCTAGAGGCATTACTGAGCAGCTCGAGATTAGAGACCTGTGGTGGAGGAGGCTCTCTTAGAATAAATGAAAATATTTTATTCAGCGACTGAGAAGGGTCTCCAGAGATCAAATTAGAAGCTAGCTGTGAAGGGAGATGTTTAGGCATGCTCTGGAATTATTTATCAGCATTTTCTGCTTGTGTGAGAATAAGCAGACATTAAGTTTAAATTAAACAAAGGGGGAAAGAAAACAGGCGTTTTCAGTAATTTGACTGCTAATGATATTTCTGAATTATTCTCAGCTTAATAGTTTAAGTAATTTGCAATGATAATAATTGTTCCTGCAAAAGCTACAATAATGTTGACTGTTTTTTCACTTTTTGCCAAGATCAACCCTCTTTAAAACCTTTGATGGACGTGTAATTGCTAATTTATCGTGGGCTTTGTTAATTTTTAAATTTGTTTTCTTGTCCTTGACATTTCTTTTAATTTAATTTTATTTTATTACATTCGTCAACAACTTGAGAAACTGACTTAAAAGTCCATTAAAAAGGGATAAATGCTCTTTATGTTGCACTTGCTTGTCTTTATTTATAATGAGGCCGTTTTTGTGCCCAGAGTAAATGAGGCCCCACTACTCCTTCCAGTATTAATGTGCTTTCCTCATACACTCATTCAAAACAAGTTTGTTGTTAGGAACTGTTGGAAAGATCTAAATGTTAATATTGGTTGCAATAATGACACAAACACCAAACTGTATCCTAAATATTTGTATTTTAAATAACATCGAGGTGATGAAGTTCTATGAAACAGATTCAAACTCACTCTTGGTGAGTGAATACTGCACATTATCATAAATAATTGGAAACTGAGACTACTTTTTGTGTAAAATGCAAAAGGCCAATAAACTGGAAACTAATACCCTAGGTGTTATGACTGTTTTCCATACTGAAGAAATGTAAATATATAACTGGACATTTTGTCAGCCAGTAAATTGTCTTTCTCCTGTTCTAAACTAAGTCACCATATTAATCATGAACATTGAAATGTCCAAAACTGCTAAAACCTCTCCCAACACTCACTATTTCAAAGGTGACATGCTTGATGGAAATGATATTTTTCCTAGAAATTCATGTTGCCTATTTGAATATTCTTGATTCAAATTAACTATTTTTAAAGTGGATTTGATTGTCTACTCTCAAAATTTCCATTAACTTATTCCACTGTGAATTAGAACTAAATTGCACTTGAAATTTTTAGAAGAAGTAGAAAGGAAAGGAAAAGGGGGGAGGGGAGCTGAGGTGAAATGAGGATCCAGTGATAACATGAGACTTTCGTGGCCAAGGGCCGGGTGGCTGTGGGGAAGGGAGAGGACTGAGGATTGAAGAAAGGAAAAAATTTGGAGAAAAAAGGAGCCCACCTATGTATATATTGAACACACACACACACACACACACACACACACACACACACACACACACACACTATTTATGTGATTTGAGAAGGAAGTAAATGTAGCAGAAAATATTTTCCTTGCTCTGAAATGTCACCGATGCTAATGACTTCCGGACACTTTACAAGGGCATTCTCAGCCCTCCGGGTAGCCGTCAGTGCTTGAGAATCCACTAATTACAAGGTGAAGCATTCAAAACAGCAAGAAGGCAATGGAGTGCTGCAGAGGAAAACGAGAAAAGGTTATGTTAAACCAACACAGAGGAAGGCAACCATTCAGGGAGACACATTAGTGAGTCAAATGCACACTAGTTCCTTTGGAAACAGTTTCAGTATTATTTTTACATATATATATGGATGCATGCTTGTGTTTTTGTATGCATTGCTTTGTTTCCTGAAATGCTGGATTCTGGGTGTTCTTTCTTTCTTTCTTTGTGTTAGTGAGGGAAGTTCTTCATATTCTTTCAATAAAAGTACATGTTTTATACAACAATGCAGTTGGTATTTGATCTCTTTCAAAAGTATGGACAGTCATCTTGCAGTATTCTCCCAGCTGTTCTAACATTCAAATCCTGCCTACATATTTCTTTCACAAGCTACATGTAGTTTTTGCTTTGTCTTTTTTTTTTTTCCATGACTCCTGATGCCTCAGAAATTCCAGGAACACGTATTATATAACTCATCATATAACTGAACTATTTTATATGCCAACATTTATCACCTTGGTATAAACTGAAGTCTATGATAGCCATCTTTTCACCAGTGTGGCATAACAGAGAAAATTAACTTATGAGAGGAAATAAGTCTATTTTGGCCTGTGGTTCAGTTGCTGGGTCCTGTTGCTTTGGAGCTTATGACAGGTAAAACAATATGTTGAAAGTGTATGCGAAGAAAATATGTTGAAGACCTGGAATTGAGAAGTAGAGTTCCTTGAAAAACTATTGCAGATAGCACCGGTGCCTTAATGAAAAGTTTTGGAGAGTAATTCATCAACTCTAACCAGCATTGCGCTCACTCTAGTGGGTCTCTGCACCAATTGTGTTACTTCTCCTTAAATACTGTCATCTCTCCTCAAAAGTTTGTGCCTAGACCCAATTGAACGATATATCTCTACAGATGAGTGGATTCCGTTCTACAGAAGTCAGTACTAAGGAAAAGTCTACATATTTCATGAATAAACAATGAGTTATCCCTTTTTTATCATAAAAGAGGTAAGCCGTTAGGAGTTTAAAGACAATCTCTGCACCCACTACCATGCCCAGGTCTACTATCAGTGCACACAACTCCAAACTGTTTTCTTCTCAGCTTCCTCCTCCCCACTGTAGCTAGAGTCACCTGCCAGTCCCACAGCCGCTCAGACCCAACCAAGTAAACACAGAGACTTATATTGCTTACAAACTGTATGGCCATGGCAGGCTTCTTGCTAACTGTTCTTATAGCTTAAATTAATCCATTTCCATAAATCTATACCTTGCCACGTGGCTTGTGGCTTACCGGTGTCTTCACATGTGGTTTGTCATGGTGGCAGCTGGCAGTTTCTCTGACTCAGCCTTCCCAGACCCCACATCCTCTTCCTTGTGGTATAGTATTCCTATCTCCACAGTGATGGCTTAATTAAAAGTTTTGGAGACAGTTTGATGACAAAATTTTGTGGATGGTGACAGTATCATCTTGCTTCATCATTTGGCACCATTTTGCAGCACTGACTAGGTACTCTTTATTTTGATCACCTCTTCACCTCCACAGGACTGTATTTCAAGGATTAGCATACAACAGCCCAGAGGCCAAATCTATTCAGTTACTTGCTTTATGAATAACTTTTATTGAACAAGCCACACTTGTTTTGCATTATCTGTAACTCCTTTTGCAGTCTATGGTAGACTTTTGCACTTGTAACAAAAATTATATTTTCTATAAAGTCAAAAGTATATGCTCTGAGTCTTGATACAGAATAAGGTTTTTAGTTTTATTAGCCTTCATGATACCTTTTAATAAGTTACATTTCTGGATGTAGATTATTGTCCTCACAAACATTCACTTTCTTCCCAGGTATTCTCAGTGTTCTCGTTTATCTGGGTTATACCCTGGGCCTTTTCTTTTTCTTAATCCACATGGTCTCTGAAACTTCCTCTATGTATATATGGTATCTCTATGTGCCAGCTGGCCTCCATGTCCAATTATATATACTCAACCCAAATATTTCTTCTGAGCTTCTGCCATATTCTTCCTCCTAGTTACCTTCTAGACTTCTAAAATTCAACAACGCCCAAATTGAGTACAGCATCTCCTCACTCTTCAGTCTGTGTTTCCTCTGCCTGCTGTCTCCTTGATTAGCACTGCTGTTGCACAAGCCAGGAACCAAGTTTTCACGACGACGACTTACTCTTGCCTTTTCATCTAACATATCAGAATTGTTTTACGAGCATCACCCCACAATGTGTCTTCATTGTCTCTAGCCTGGATCACTCCAAAAGCCAGTTCTTCATTCTTTTTGTTATTGGCAATGTGGCCAATACATTTCTCTTTCCATTTTTCCTTCTCTCTTCCCATGCCCCCAACACACATTTAGATGTATAAATTATGGCTCAAACTTCTATTTTCTTCAACAAAATCTTCCCCATCCTCACAAATTCTTCTAGACTGTGATGCAGACCCATTTTAATGTTCTGTAACTCTTCCATGATTCCTGCTGAAATGCTATCTTTTACAACCCATTCTCTTTGATTGATAGACATTAAGCTTCCCTCATTAGCATGTTTTACAAATTGTACAATATTCAAAGAAAGCTCACAATAATCTTGACTAAACAAATAAGTTATAAGGTTTTTTTAAAATTGCAGACTTTTCCCTAATATGTTTCTGAATAAAACTACTAAACTTTTAAATATAAAAACTTTGCTTAAAATTTTGTCTTTAGTTCTTAAAACAGATGAGCCTGCGTGTCATTTACTGTCACCACTCCACAGGCCAATTCTGGTTGTAAGCAATGCATGTCTCTTACGGCAGCAATGCCTTTGCCTGTGGACTCTTTTCTTTATGAGGCTTATTAGTAGGACCTTGGTGAACATTGCATTGTGGTTAACACTTTGGAAGGTGCTGGAACTTAAAAATTTAGAGTAATTATAAATTTAAAAATGGATCTTCATTTCCTAAATGCAACATGGCTTTGTATAGTCATTATGTTTTCCATTTTAAAATATCATAGTATTTAATTTGTGTACTATTTATAACCAAGACATATCTTTACCTGATTTTTTTTGTTGATTAGTCAGCTAATTTTATAGTAGATCCCAAAGTAATGGAAAATATTTAATAAAGCATGGTTCAATAGTCAAGCCAAATGGTACTCCCTGTTGCTGTGGGATAATGCTTTTGTACACTGGTTTAATAAAATGCTGATTGGCTAGTAGCCAGGGAGGAAGTATAGGTGGGATAAGCAGAAAAGGAGAATTGAACACGTGGTGACATATAGATTAACAGAAATGGGTTGAATTTAAGCGTAAGAGCTAGCCAGTAGTAACCCTGAGCTAATGGCTGAGCAGTTTTAATTGATATAAGCCTGTGTGTGTTTATTTGTGTCCAAGCAGCTGCTGGACTGGCAGGTGAGAGAGATTTGTCCTGATTGTGAGCCAGGCAGAACCAGGAAAACTTTGTTACACCCCATATGGAAAACTTACCTATTATCACATTAGCACTCATCAGTTGAATGTGTTTCCTCATAGAAGGAACCATAACTCACAAAAGCCTTTATTCTTGATTAGAAACAATGCCAGCCACTTCAAGTTGCTGAAAGACAAACAGACATATATTTGTATTTCTAATTTTTAGTTTATTCAATTTTCATGTCTGAATTTAAATCTGGAAAAATTACATGCTATAAAACTTGAAGCAGACTCCTGACAGTAACAAAGTGGACAGAGAGGTATTCTGCAGAAGTTCTTATTAATGACATATTCTCCATTTACTAAGAGAGGGTAAAGCATTTCATGGCAAATCAAATTATCTTCTGTACTGTTTCAAATGAAATACTTGAACAAGCAATGTGACATCCTAAGTGGGATGTGAGTGTAATGTCATTATATTTGGGATAAATCACTTCAAATGTTGGTAACAAAAATGCTTTGTATAGTTTTTTAAAAAATAACTCTCAGTTGTTTCTTTTCTTCTTTATTGTCTTTGCAAACAGTATACACAGACTATTACACTGTGACAGTCACAGGAAGATTCTCAGGGGAATCAGTTGCCATTTCCACCTTAAGTTTTTATAAACAACTAGATCAGGGGGGGTTAGTTTTTTTAAAAAAGTAACAGATCTTCAAGCATATTTAATGTTGCAACTTTAATTCAGGGAAGATATTTCAAGAAATATTTTGTATAATAATGACAGAAAAAAAAGGAAACTACAATTTTTTAATCTCACAGTTCTGCCAGTACAATAGCACAAATTCAGTTGAAATAGCTGAGATAGTTTAAGGCAACATGATAATACACAGCACTCTGATTTTTGGTGCACCAACTTTGTTATACTCATTTTCAGGATGCAGCATATCTTCACTTTTGTGTTATCAAAACCCAATGTTCTTCTGCTAGGTATTCAGTGCTCTGAAAAGAGATTCATATATCACTCGTTTTAGCATCTTTTCTGATAAAACACTCTGACCAAAGTTTAGAGGATAAAAGAGTTTATGTGATTTACAAATCCAGGTCACAGTCCATCACTGAGAAGAGTCAAGACAAGGAATTTGAAGGCAGACTTGCTTCCTATAACAGCACCGCTAACCAAGGAACTAATTTCACGGCCAAAGAAGTATGGCATGAACCATGAAGAATGCTGCTTGCTTGCAGGAAGGCAGGCTTATCCTTTGCTAGCTTTCCTATACAGTTCCACACCATGTTCTTAAGAGATGGTGCTGCCCATCGTGGACTGGATTCTATTACATCAATTAACAATCAAGAGAATCCCCCAGAAACAAGCCCACAAACCAATTTAATCTAGACAATTCCACAATCAAAATCCTCTCCCAAGACAATTCTATGTTCTCTCAAATGGATATTTAAAACTAACCAGGACCTCTTTTATTTAGCCAGATAAAGTTCTTCATTGTCCTGAGGATGTGCCATGCAGTTTCAGTAGAAGAGTTCAGTGTGGGAATGGAGTGGAGAAGAATGAGGAAGAAGAGGATGAAGAGGAGAAAAAGCAGGAGGAGGAAGAGGACAGTAGCAAATGTACCTATTCAAATTTGTGAAAGCATTAATTTAGGAAACAAGAATTTGAGTTAATTCTCAGTTAAGCCATTTTGTAAAATTAACTCCTTTTAAAGAAGACACAGTAAGTAAGATGCTAGCATGGGGCATGGTTTGTTTACCTAAACAGTAGAGACAGAGGTCACCAGCCTTCCTTGATACCCTTTATGACTGCCATGAACATGAATGTGATACTGGGAGCACAAGCAGCCATGTTTTGATCATACAACCATGAGACACCATGGTAAAATGTAGTAAAATAGTAAGACAAACAAACACTGGACAATGTCTGTTGTCTACTTTGTAATTGAGGGCATAACTGCTTACTTCAACACTTGAAGATACTTGAAGAAAGCAAAGAAAAGTCAATTAATATGTTTTTGGGAAAGGTTAAAGGAGTTTCTTGATGTGATGAAAGTGTATTAGGTCATTTTCAACATGCCTTGGGAGCCTCTGCTTGGATCTCTAATAACATCATGTTATGCAACAAAGCCATGGACTTCTGAGAAGCAAAGACTTCAGGAGGTCAAATACCTGGGAATTAGCAATGAGAAGAGTTTGGTCCTCAGTAAGACGAGGCTAGGAAATCCATAAAGCCCACAATAAGCATCAGTGGTGAAGGGTGACTACAAACTGTGAACAACTTTAAATTGCTTTTCATTTTATTTTTAATTAAATGTTCTAATGATAGGTATTAATGAAATTTGGAATGATATTTCTGTGCATATACATAACATATTGTGGTCAATTGTAGCTTCCCTCTCTGTGTGTATCTCAACACATACACCCCTTCCCATTCTGTAGTAATCACTAATTAACATGGAGATTGTCATTTTTTAAAAGCTTCAACAAATGAAAGAATCCACTTGGTAATTGCCTTTCCATGTTTAACCTATTTTACTTAGAATGATGATTGATTTTATCTATTTTGCTGCAAATGATAAAATTTCATTCTTTTATATGACTAATATTCCATTGTAGATATATGTATTTTCTTTATTCATTCATATTAATGAGCACCTATGCTGACTCCATTTATTAGTGTTCATGAATAGCATGACATTAAACATGGTATGCAAATGTCACTCTGGTGTGCTCATTTTATTTTCTTTGGACATGTATCCAGAAAAGAAATGGCAAGAACACATACTTGGAATAAATTGCCTAGTAGTCAAATGACAAACAATTAATATCCACATTACATATAAAACTCAAAAATACTTTTAAGAAAAAATAAATCCAATATTAATGTAGGTAAATTATCTTAATGGAAACTTGCCAAAAGAAGAAAATCAAATAACCGACAAATATATGAAAAAAGCTCATTATCATCAACTATAATAATAGTTAATAAAAATTCTGATCAAAACTACAGTGGGACTTTCTCTAACCCCAGTTAGGATAGCTGATGAGGATGTGGAGGTTAAGGAACTAACTTGCACTGTTGAGACTATAAATTAGCTCAGGATTGTGTAGGGAGGGCATCATGGAGACTCCTCAAACCAGGAAGCAAGAAGCAGTGTAGAAAATAAAACACAGCCTTCTCCACAGCATTTACATTGTACATAATAATAACTGCAAGGAAATTAGGAAGTTAATAATTTAAGGGAGCATAATAAGTAACTCAGACAGACTAGAGAGAGGGGTGATTTAACTCTATTGTTCAGTTCATTTGTCTGCCCTTCTTCCTTCCTTCATTCACTCATTCATTTCCTCCTTCATCCCTTCTCTCCTTCCTCCCTCCCTTCTCTCCTTCTCTCCTTTCTTCTTTCTTCCTTCCTCCTTTCTTTGCTTCCTTCCTTCTCCCTTCCTTCTTTTCTTCCTCCTTTCCTTCCTTTCTTCCTTCCTCCCTCCCTCCTTCCTTCCCTCATTCATCCCTCCCTCTGTCCCTTCCTTCCTTTCTTTCTTCCATATCACTCATTCCCCAGAATTTAGAAATAAAATTGCTGAAAATATGAGCATTAAACAATATCACTGAGCTATTTTGTGCCACTTAGAAAGCCAAACATTTTAACAAGACTATCACATATAACTCTTTACACAATAGAGTTTCCCAGGAGACTCATCTCTACAACCTGCAAACTGTAAAGGGTGAGATTTCTAATTATTTATTAATGATATTATTTATTCTATTAAATTTGAAAATATATATATTTGACATGGAACCAAGTAACACATTCATTGTATTTTGAATATTTTATAATTAGAATGAAGGGTGATAAATGATAAATTGATTAATATTTATGCAAAAAAAAAACATTAGTGAGCACTGCACTTAATCAGTACTTTAAAATCCAGAATGTTTTAGAAATGCCTGCATTCTATAAGCCCCTTCTACCACAGCTCTTGGCCTTCTATTTACAAGTCTTTACTTGTGAGTTAACAAAAGGACTTGGTCACTCACATGCTTTCAAGTAAAGATTCAGGAGATAAAGTTTGTTAGCAGATCAAAGAGTTCTAAATAAGTACTATAATTTTCAGGGAAAATATTATGGGTGTTTGTATCATATTCAGTAATGAAAATGGAAATTATTTACTCTGGGGACCCTCACCACATTATAGTTAAATTATTTGCATCTTGATAAATGATTTGCATGCTAATGAGCATGTATTCCCAGAACAGCCCTACACATGTTTTCTCTATACTTTCATCCCTAGGAATATATGATATCATGCAATACAAATATATAAAAATCTTAAGAGGTCTACAGGGTAAATTACCTCCTTCTTTTCTTTTTGCAAATTGCTTTTTGTTAGGTTAGTGAATGTTTTATATTAAATTTGCAGGAATGTTGAAGAGTCGATTAACTCTTTTTAACTCTGAGAATTTTCAAACATTGATTTACTTATTCTTTTCCATTCTCCTATTCTGCTTTAGACCTCTTTACCCATGCAACCATAAAGGAAGACAGAACAGAAAGCTTTCTTTAGATTGCAAACAAGGTTTTACCTATTTGAGTGAATTTTAATCCATCTATTCTCTTGTTGAATAATATTCATCATTCTCATCTCCCCAGAGACAGGATTCCAGTCTAGTCAGAGGCAGCCACTACAGGGAGAACAATGCTTGTTTGATCTGAGATATCTGTGGTGTGTGTGTGTGTGTGTGTGTGTGTGTGTGTGTGTGTGTGTGCATATACGTTTTTACATATTAAAATTAGTCAATTCCCTCAAAGGAGTTCTTACATGAGCTACAATATAACTCGAAATGTTAGTGGGAAGAGGTCAGTTCCCAAAGGGAAAGAAAGCCCCTTTTTCCACATTTCCTTGTTGGAGAATGACTAAGCTAATTGGGAAATGGGAAGTTATGGGGGGGGGATCTGAAAGTGAAACAGGTGAAAATGTAACTGATGATAATTAAAGCCTAATTATCTTCAATCCACAATTGGCCACAGGAGGTTGTTCTGAGCCACATGAAGAGGGAACACGGGAGAAAAGCAGGTGGAGAAAACATTCAGAAGAGCCTACAATTCTTTAACTAGGAGGTTATTCTGAACCACATGATAAGTGAACCCGGGAAAGAGCAGAGGGAAATACATGCATAAGAGCCTACAATTCCTTAACTCAAGTTCACTGTTAAACTACAGGCTGATATTGAAACTGTGGCCTCTGATGCCCAGTAACTCGCTTTACACTCCCATCAATCTTTTCTTCTAAATCTCTTTAATAATGAGTACATGAAACTTATCAGCAAGAGGATTTCTGCAGTTTCTAATGTCTCTGTAGGATACAGAATAGGTATAAGAATGATATCCCAAAGACAGCAAATTTTGAAACACAGTATCATGTCCTTAATTTTTCCTTTTCCAGGTAGTTCAACCATGGCAATCTTTTGTGGATCTCCTCTTCATTCATTGACAGTTCTTAGACCATCATGATTAAAAAAAAAAAAAAAAAAAAAAAAAAAAAAAAAAAAACCTAAGTTTTCCCTTACATACCAGGAAGACACTTAGGAGAAGTTCTGGGAACTTCCACAATTGTGCTTATTGGATACAAAGAGTACAGGCTGTGGGAAATATGGTAGCAGCAGAATCACTCCAGGAGCCAGGCTTACTGAGTACTTTTCTGACAGGTAGGAATATACTGTTACTTACAGTGAGCATTTAATGTACTGGACAACATGCTTACCTCCTTGACAATTTCCTTCCATTGCTATATGCATGACTCTCTCAAAGTCAGTAAGCTTCTACAAGCTTTATATCAATATGACTAGAATCAAATGATCAAGAAACAGGCTACAACCCAAGCCAGAAATATCAGGGCACTTGCCAATTTTTCAAAATGAACCTGAGTGATGGAGGTGGTCTCTCTCAGATGTTTAAAAAAAGTTTATGACGTAAAACTCAGAAACTATGAACTTCTGTAATTTCTATTATATGGAAAAGCCATCTACAGTACTGGAACATCAAACTGGCAAGCAAAGTCCCAAGAAATAAAGAAGGAAAACTTTGATGCTTTTCCGCTGCTGATATTTTTAGTATCAAATGAATCAGTCCTCTTGGCGATCTGATCATTCAACTCTTCCTTGTATCATGAGTCACAAACTTCTCTTTGGGACTAAAATAACTCCTGTCAGGATTTTGACATCCAGGACTAAAATACTTCTGAATAAAAGTTCATGTAACTGGATATAATTAGAAGTGTTGGCCAGTAGGATTTATCCCAGTTCAACCTACACACTTCCACCATCAATAAAGAACAGTGCCTCTTCCCTCTGTTGAGCCCTGACATTGAAGGCAAGGACAATATACCAAATAGTTTTATATAGAAAAATCAATTATATAATGAAGATTGTTGTTTATAATGCAATGATCATGGGATCTGGGAACAACATACTCAGTTCCATGCACTTAGACATTAATAAGGTGGAACAGCTCAAAAGCCAGGGAGAAAGGGAGGAAGAAGAAAGCTCCATGTGTCAGCAAGAGTCCTCAGGGAAAATAGAAAACGAGGAGGAAAATGTCTCACAGAAGCAAGAAACACTTCTTTAAGATTTTCATAGCTCCAAAAAAAAAGTCTATATATTTTAAAATCATTTCCAGGCTTTTTAAGATGGCCAAAGGGATGAGAATTGGTTAAGAAAGGATAGAAGAGTAGACAGTCTGTAGTTGTGGTGCACTGAGTATGTACAGAATGGGTCAAGTGATCAAGGACCATCCATGTTCAGTTATAGATTTTACAATTGGATGCTCTTGAAACAATGCCCACAAGCATAGACCAGAACTCTGATTTCATTTCTGTAGTTGAGAAGGGCCTGGGTTTTCTCATGGATAATAATGTTACAGTGTCATTACCATTCACTTCCATCCATGTCAACTGAATATCACCTGGACATTCTGCTTAGGTATAATCTCTTGGTAAAAGCAGGGGGACCTTCATGGGACCTCCCCATCAATAGTGAAATAATGAGGGGTCTGCCCTAAGATATCTTTGGCAGTTAATGGCTTCTGGGAAAGGGAGTGCCATTTATTTTCTTCAGTGAAGAAGCTACTGGCAGGTTACTCTGCCTCCAATAAATAATTTCCCAACCATGCTGAATTAAATTTAAAGAAAATTAAGACAAGGCAGTAGAATGGGACTTTTTGAGAAGGTCTCCATCGGGGAGGTGGAAGGTAATGAGAGAGTAGAGTAGAGGGTGAAAACAATAAAAAGTCACTACACAAATACACATGCGAATCCCTTAAACCAGTGGTTCTCAACCTGTGAGTTATGACCCCCTGGGGGATTAAATTACCCATTTACAGGGGTTACTAAGACTGTCAGAAACACATAGATATTTTAATTATGATTCATAACAGTAGCAAAATTATAATTGTGAAGTAGAAACAAAAATAATTTTATGGTTGGGGTTCATCATAGTATGAGGAACTGTTTTAAAGAGTCACAGCATTAGGTAGGTTGAGAACCACTGTCTTAAAAATTTAATAAAAAAAAAGGGGGAGGGAAGAGGAATGTGTTTTGAGTAAAATCCAAAATAACTGTGATTTATTTGACTGAGTTCTCTTGCTAAAAACTTGTGTAAGGTGGAAATAGAAGCTCAAATTATGAAAGTTCAGTTTTGTATATTGATGATTTTGATGAAAATTCATATTCTATTATATACTCACATTTCACTTGAGTTTCTCACTGCCTATGGATCATTATAATTATTCAATTTATCTACTTACTAAGGATGAATATACAATAGAAGTTTTAACTTTATATGCCATGTTTTTGTATTTACAGATACTAGAGGGATGTTAGAAACACTGTGAATATTTTAACTCAGTAGACATGACACTGGGATTGGAAAATAAATAACGAACTCATTAGAAACTGATATGTCAGAAAGCTAATTATTATTCTTGGCTGGTTCTTCACACTGGCAACTTTTTTTTGAGTATGCTTTGCAGTTGGAGACCAGTGGCTTTGCAAGTGTGTGTGATACATTGAAGACAAAAAGGGAGGCTCATTTTAATTAATGGCACAGCTCTAACCCTTCCTCACTGGAGCAGTGTAGGGAGAACCAGGCATGTCATCCCCCCTTCTGTTCCACAATATATTTACCTTTCACAGCATTGTCTCAGGAGAGTTCAGCCCTGTAGGTAGGGATTCCCAGCCAAATGCTGACACTTAAGAAATGAGCTGAAAGAAACATCCAAAGCCAAGTCAGAAGTTTGGCTCTTCAAGTGTAGTGTTTGAAAGTAGATTTGAGCAGAAGAGCAAAGGTGCAATCCTTTGAAATAAATCATTTGGTGATAAAAAACATGTTCAGCTGCAGAGTTCCATTCACTCAAAATTCAGAAGTGAACTCTTTAAGAGGCATGAAATCAGAGAAGTTTCTGTTGCAGTTGCTGTGAGTGGTCAGACCCACCCAGAGTCAGGGAGGAACCCACAGTTTTATGGTCTTTAGACCTTACCAAAATTACTCTGAAATGCTGAACAGTAGTTACAACAATGTAAAAAAATGCAAAACTAATACTTAAACTAAGTTTTCATCTTGATCAAATTAGATAATAACATGTAGAATCCCGTCAGCTCTGTTAATATTTTAACAATTAAAATCCTCACATCACAGAGAAGCAAATTATGACACCAAGAGATGAAAATGCTTACCAATTGTAGTAGTTTCTTTCCTATTGCTGTGATAAAATACCCTGAAAAAAAAGTAACTTAACAGAGAAAAAATTTATTTTATTTACAATTTCAGAAAGGATGCAGTCCATCATGTCTTAGAAGGCATGGTTGCATGAGCCTGAGGCCTGGCAGTCAGGAAGCAGAGAGAACAAGTGAGGCCAGGTTCAAAAACCTTAAGCTGTCCTTAGTGACATACTTCCTCCAGCAAGACTTCACCTCTTAATGGTTCTATAATCTTCCCAAAACAGCACATCAGCTGTGGAACAACTGTTGAAACATATTCATCTATAGGAGGCATTTTATATTCAAACCACAACACCAATATCACTAAACCAATTACTGAAAAGTTGACTAGGAATACTAGCTTTCTAGGACTAGAATTCTGAGCCATGAACTCTTTTATAATCAATATTTAGTTGATCATAATAAATGGTGAGGGCGATTGCCACTAAGAAAGGAAAAGATTTCCATGGATGGGAAGTGGAAAATATTTAGTGATTTAATTCGGAATGTGTATTTTGATAAGGTCCTATCGATCAGATTTCCAGTTGTATTTGAGTCAGAAGCAAGAGAAAGAGACCAGAGGTAAGGAGGTGTAAATATTAAAGGAAAGTACAGGAGAAAATCAAAGGTCACAACAATAATATGTAGCTATTCCAGTTTCATTTCTGCTGCTGTGATTATCATGTCACAGAACAAGTTAGGGGAGGAAAAAGTTTGTTCAGCATACAGTTCCAGGAGGAGCAAGACCTCCAGCCCTTCATGGAGGAGAAGCCATGAACTTAAGTAACTTAACACATTGCACCATCAGTATTGAACAGAGAGAAATAAATTCCTATAGCCCATTTGCTTGCTCTCAGCTATTTTTGCCTTTCTTATACTGTTCCAGACCCTGATGCATAGGGAATGGTGTTGTCCATAATGGGCTGGGTTTAACAAGACAATCCTCCAGAGATGTGTCCATAGGCCAAACCATTGTAAATAATTCCTCATTAAGACTCCCTTCCCAGATGATTCTAGGTGGTATCAAGTTGACAGTTCATATGAACAAGTACATAGGGAATTAGTAGGTAAAGAATTAAGTCACCAAGGCCTTGTACTTGAAGAGACTTAGGAAAGTAAACTTTAAAAAAGATAACCTGGAAAGCAGAGGCTATAATCACCATGCTTTCAGGGAGATTTCCTTTACCCCAAGTATCCCAAAATGTTGTTAGCTACATAATTCAGACTTCTAAAATACCTGTGCGAATATGTTGAGTAACATTAAGTGCCACAAGGAGGAAGATGATCAGACCTGCTATAAAACTGGGTCTCTCAAATATCCTTAAAACTCACATTTTTCAAACATGTTTTTTTGTTTGTTTGTTTGTTTGTTTTGTTTGTTTTTGTTTTTCGAGACAGGGTTTCTCTGCGTAGCTTTGCGCCTTTCCTGGAGCTCACTTGGTAGCCCAGGCTGGCCTCGAATTCACAGAGATCCACCTGGCTCTGCCTCCCGAGTGCTGGGATTAAAGGCGTGCACCACCACCGCCCGGCTCAAACATGTTTTTAACTCTAGATATGTGACTAAAATGTTTCTAGCTAGGAATGTAACATGGGTCTGTAATCCTAGGACTCAGGAGGCTAAGTCCAAAAGGGTTGTGAGTTTGAGTTCAGTCTTGGCTACAAAGAAAAATCTCAACAAGACAGAGCAAGACATTGTCTCAAAAACAAAAACAAGAAAAAAAAAAGATTTCATACTATTTTCATAAACAGAAAATTAACTATTCTTATGATTTATAATAAATGTTTCAAGCATTATTACGTGTACAAGTATTTCACACTCATTTTTAGAGACAAATATGTTGCTACTGAAAAGTCCTAGTTATTTCAGAAATTTATTAAAAAATTATTTCCTAATAAGGAATAATGAGAGTTATCTGATTTTTGAAGAAATGAAGGTTTCAGGGATCTATCAGTTTTTAGTTTTTTATTTGCCAATTATTGCATACCCACATGTTAGAAGTTTGCTTGATTTCTTTCATAAACCTATGATTTGTGAAGCAGTTGATATTAATTTAGCAATTATCTGCTTTCAAACATGCATCATAATTGGCGTCTAAGTAACAACTGTTTCAAAAGGGGAGAGAGAGGAAGAAAGCCACAGTCCTCACTTGGTTGTGCTGGCTGACAAACATGGAGGAATTAATCTGTTTTCAGTGAATATTTTATCAAATTAATTTTCAAAAATATGTACAAATTACACCTCTTATATAAAAGCTTTTTACGTGTGGCAGTGAAATGTAATGAAATCTACTCAAGGCCAGACATAAGCACCTGCCAAGGTCTGAAAAATAAATTGCTGTTTTTATTTTTTTTCTCTTCTCTTTTAAATGCAAAGAAAACCAGAGAACTGGGAATTTGCCAAGTGAATGGACGCTAGCTTGTTTGGCACTTTAGGGTCCAGCGTGCTCTATTCACTGCTCACTTGAAGTTAGTTGTGCAGGACATGACGGCATAAAATTGAAATGTTGGTTCTTGATGACTGACAGGGCAGGATAGGGACCTACACTTTACTCCTCCTAATAGTGAGGTTTTGAGTAAGACTTCACTTCTTTGTATTTTTTCGGTGTACATTCATGTGTGTGCACATTTGTATGTAGGTGGATATGCATGAATGTGTGGAAGCCAGAGACTGAAATCAGGTGCCTTCTATGATTCTCTACCTTATGGCGTCGAGACAAGGTCCATTGAACCTAGAGCTGACCCATTTGCTAGACTGACTGTCCCGTGAGCCCTCAAGATCCTTGTCTACTTCCCAGCACTAGCATTACAAAAACCTGCCATTATGCCACGCTCTGGGTCTTCACACTTGCCTGACGAGCACTTTTCCCACTCCTTGATGATGAGCCTTCTCCCTCCCAACTTTGGTGTTCTAATCTTAATTGGAATTTCTTACATACTTGTTTTTTTTTTTTTATTTTAGATAATTTTTTGTCAGCATTTATTCTTTGTATATTGTGGTAGGTTTCATAAAGACAAATTCATAAAATTTTTTTCCAATATTTTGACCCTTTCTTCCTTCCCCTAGTTCCATTTATTTCCTGACTCTCCTTTCTACATTATCACACACACACACACATACACAATTTTATTACATAAGGTAAATGTAGGTTCCCACATGCAATGACTGTACCTGCCCTCTCCAAGGGTATGCATTTGGTTCCTAACATGTTATAAATCTAAGACATGTTCATTTGGTTATTTGAGTAACTGTTTAGGAATGTGTGTGTGTCCTGTCTGATACAGGGTGAATTACAGCAAATCTATTAATTGTTCATTATCTACACACAAATGGGTTTCCATCAGCAGATCTCATCCCCAATATTGGTGTCATGTGATCAAGTGTGGGTTTGAGCTTGTATTGCCAGGTGCCTCCTCTCAGCCCTCTTTAGAGATGTCACATTTCCTGCATTTAAAGTGTCATCACCACCCATAATTAATGGACTGACATAATGGTCCTCAAATAGTTTCCCCAACTCCTACAGACTAGCAGGGACTTCCTCCTTGTTCATTTGCATTCATTCACCTGCCGCATAGAAATTCATAAGAGAGTTGAGTTTTGCCAGTGTTTAGGTTAAAGAGAAATACAAGGCACATCAGGCATCTGCCTTGGGTTGCCACTCATAGCGCGTGCTTCTTGCTCTTAGATTCTGCTTATGGCTCTAATGTCAACAGCAAACGGTGTGAAGAAAGGAACACAGTGACTGTTATTGAAATTAGGTCAGCCACTGAGGAAGATTCCAAAGCAAGCTTATTATTTATATTACATTAAAATTATTATAAAATTGAAGTCATGGCATGATTCAATTTAGTTTGGCACAGAACTATTGATCTTGACTTTTTCACAAAGAAGTCCTTTTGGAATTAAGCCCCACACAGAAAAATCAATTTGTTTAAAGTGTTTCCCTTTGTACCTAATAGCTCATTCATGAAGCAATGAAATTCTGCACATGAATGTATCGCAGTCTCCTCAAAATCCACAAGAAGTTCAGTGTAAACCAAAGTTGAAGCATCATGGCAAAAGCCTAGAGGACAGAGCCATTCCTCAAGATAATCAGTGCCAGTAATGATCCAGAGAGCCATCTGCAGTTGTACCTCAGCAGACATAGAAATGCTTCAGATAGAAAGTGTTTCCATTTACTATGTGCAGCACTTCTCTCTGCCCATGTACAGAGCAGTCTAAGCAAGCAGCTACCCACTGGGAGCATTGTGGTTGCACAGGCCAGAGACATTTGGTTGCAATTTTAGAGTCTCTCCTAAGTATAAAATGTTCCTGCCCCATTAAAGACTGCAAGTGTACTTTATATATTGACACTATGGTAAGTACTTTATTTTCTGTTGCTAAGGATGGAACCCAAGGCTTTATATATGCTGAGAAAATGCTTTACTACTGAGATAAATTTCCAAACAAACTATATTATTTAAATGTTAGAAATTAGATGTTTTAATGTTGTTATATTAGAATTTCCAAGAAAAACCAACAAAAATTAGGGTATCACACAAATATCCTTACTTCAGACCATTTTGAAAATGTATCAACCAACTTAGCAATGAAAGAGCATGTACAGTGTTTTTCATTAGTTCAAAAAATAATCTATTAATTAAAAAGTAAAAAAAACAAGAATCTAGAAAATAATTTCTAAAGTTTAAGAAATAAATTTTTTTCTCTATTTGTCAATATCTATCTTTAAGACTCTATAGACATTATCTGCAGTGGTAATATTTCCTACTGAGAATGGAAGACAAATTTGATTATGAAAAGTAAGAGTTTGCTACTATAAACATTGTGGCTCATTGCAACAATATGTCTTCTGTAGCCTCTTTTGTTGCTTGGTGTAGATTTAGTTTTCTCTCAAATACCACACAAATTATATCCAGAGTCTAAAGGTGTTAACAGATTCACTGCACAGATATAAACACACTTGCTAATAGAACTGAGGAATGTTGCCTTTTGTCTATGATCTGTTCCCATTACATTTCCTTAAAGCTAATTTCAGAATCATTTTCCCATAAAGTTTTAATTGGGAGTGTCTCTTCACTGCAGATCTAATTATTTCCTACTATACCATGAACATGACATACTTCCGGCCTCATATACCCTAAAGGATTTCAATTAATTCTTGCTATTGTGAAACATGAGGACAGTAATTCCTGGACGTTGTACGATGAGCCCAATTTGTATATATCCAAAGAAATGCGATTAACATAATCATATTTTCCTAGGGGCCGAATAGAGGACACAAGTGTGCTGCTGAATGTGAATTCGTATATGATGGAAACTTGTTTTCTCCTGAGCAGAATGCCATCAAATGCTGGAGCAAAGGAAGGCTTATTCCATTTTCCTATGCATAAAGGGGAAAACACTAATCTTTTAACTCTAGGAAATAAAGAATGCATTTTAATAAGGCTTTTAAAATCTGAAATTAGCATAACACACAAAAGAAATTAGACAGATTTATCAGTAACTATATGCAATAAGCAATTAATGAAAAGCTACATTTGCCCAAATATTCACAATTTTCTAAATGGATCAATAACTAAGTAAACAAATTAGAGGTCAAATAGATTAGCATGGTCCATAATTATAAAAATCAGCTGCAATTCCACATTATAATACCTGTCTCTAGAATAATGACTGAGAATACAGTCACCTGAGTAAGAGTGACCTGCCTGCTTGCTTACTGTGGGAATTTGGTAAAGTTTCAATATTCACAGCATTAACATCTACAATTCCAAAATGTGAACCAAAAAACAAAACAACAACAACAAAAAATTTCACTGAGCCCTGTCTTCGATCAGTTTCCTGTCGCTTTGATAAATCATGCTGATGAGAACTTCGAAAGGAACATTTATTTGGCCCACAGTTTCGGGTCACACCCATCCTGGTGTCGAGGCAGCAGGAACTTGAAGCAGCTTACACTTTATATCCACAGTCAGATCAGAGAGCAGTGGATTAATGCAGGAATGTCTGTGCTCAGCTCTTTCTCTTTGCTGTTAATGCAATCTAGGATCCCCTGCCCAGGGAATGGCGATACTCACCTCAACTATTATAATCAATAGAATTCCCATCATCGTTCATATAGACCAATATTATATAGGCAAACTCTCCTTGAGACTTCCTTCTTAGGTGATTCTGGTGTGTCAAGATGGCAATTAAACCTAAGCATCTCAGGTTCTTTGTGACAAGAATTTGTTAGAAAATCACCTGTCTGACAGTATAGCCCTGCAGTCACTAACAGTTCTTGCTCCACGTTCACCTAGGCTAGAAGTATGCCTAGGGGGGATCTTTGTACAACAGGGTTAGCCCTGACCTCTGGTTCCTCTAGTATGGAAGCAGAAAATCCTTGAATGATCTCCAAATGATGTCACAACCCCACGTAAATGATCTGCTAAGGACCCAAGAGGGATACTCTCATCCCCCTTGCACACTGGTGTTGACTGGCATTTCAGTCAGATTCCTGGACACATGTAGCGCACAACCTCAGCAATAAAATCTTTGCATAGTCACTTTCAGGCTGTTTCCTGTCTCCCTGTCTTCTGCTCATCATTCCTTCATATCCCCAAGGGTTTTGCTTTGATTCCTAACATTCCTTTACAGCAAGAAATTCTTCTCTACAGTTAACCCAGATCTCCTTGAGCAGTCAAAGCTCCTTTGCTCTCTTCTTTCAAACTGATGGGTCCAGGCAGATCTGCATGCTTGGTGTAAGAACTTTTTTGTACTTGAACATTAATAATAAAAATGTGACAGTAAGCTCACATAAAAATTCAATGTTCTGTAATTTGGAATTTTCTAACAAATATAGCTGAGAAACTATGCTGTTGATTAGCTTTTAGAGCAAGACAAAAGAGAGAGAGAGAGAGAGAGGGAGAGGGAGAGAGAGAGAGAGAGAGAGAGAGAGAGAGAGAAAGAAAGAAAGAAAGAAAGAAAGAAAGAAAGAAAGAAAGAAAGAAAGAAAGAAAGAAAGAAAGAAAGAAAGAAAGAAAGAAAGAAAGAAAGAAAGCACCTCACCCAGTATTTAAAAACCTTTTTGGTTAGAAGTTCCATTTCACATGTAATTTATATTCATTTGTCACGATGTAAGCCAGTTTCTTGTTTTGTTCTCACTTGGAGAATGTGGAGAAGAGCCACTTGCTGTTTTCCTGTAGGTTTTGTCTTTCTGTAAATTCTTGCTCCTTTTTAAAAATCCTTTGCAATCCTGGTCTCTAAAAGAGTCATTTTCCTTCTTTAAACCTCTCTATCTTTATAAAAGGGCTTCAAAATCATCATATGAGTCTGCAGGAGCTGTTCTAACATCATAAAAAAGCAAAGCAAAGATACAGTGCACCTGTTCTTTTCCAACTTACATAGCTAACTGCTATATGTTTGTGACTTCTTGCTACTATAATGTCAACACACTTTGTTTTGAACTGGTGTTAATAGCAGCCCTGTCTTTATTACTATGTCGTGGGCTATTTATTCATTTAAAGTTTATTAGCTTGACTGATTTCATTCTCATAGTTCATTTTGTAAAGTGTTGTGGCACATCTTTAAAATATCCTATATTTTGCATAGAAAAAAAGAGCATAATTTTTAAAAACAAAGTAAAGTCCCCTCATTTCTCTGCTCTCCACATCTTTCAAAAATGGAAATACCAGGTCCCCATGGTACCTTTCCTTCCTTCACCTTTGTGGCATAGCTAGCTTTGCTAATCAACCTACCCTATTGTCTGGGATTTCCTGGAATTCTCTTCCTATTCTGGAGACTCATCCCAACTGTGTATTTCCATAAATAAAATCACAAAGTCTCTCAATGTTTGTCTTTTCAGTTGAGTATTGCTCTCTTGCTCTGGGCCACTTAGAGTTGGAAGTCACACAGGCAAAGACAGGTGACCACAGGCAAGCCAACCTGCCAGTCAGCACTGCAGAAAACTGGAATGATCAGACTTTGCATGCCTATCTCATGCTAACCCACCCAATTAAAAGTGTTTCCACCCATTTCTTTACCTTACCAAAAGAAGTTTCAGAATTACATTTTTTCACTGCACATTCACTGTCTACTTTGATATTAAATATTAATTTGCAGATTTTATTCATCCTGAATATTATATTATTTTTATACTTTCAACCTGAGCATTCCTAGTCTTAAATCAGGTGCTGATCTTCTAAGTAAGCATACAATGAATATTATATTAATCTTTGAAAGTGCATGCAGCACACATCTGAAGTATTGACTTGCCATATCTTTCATTATTATTATTATTGAAAATAAATTCTTCAATCATACATCTGACAATTTTTCTCCTCCCTCTACTTTTTCCAGCCTCCCCTCTCCCATATCCACTCCCCCTCCATCACCCTTCAGAAAATAGCATGCCTCCAAAAGACAATAACCAAACATAACAAAGTAAAACACAATAAGACCAGTGAAAGCCCTCACACTAAGGCTAGACAAGGCAACCCAACATGAGGAAAAGAGTCCCAAGAGGACACAAAAGTCAAAGACACATGCACTACCATACTTAGGAGTCCTGTAAAAACACCAAGCTAACAGCTATCACATATAGACAGAGGACTTGTACAGACCCTAAAAGCCCTGTGATTGCAACTCCAGTCTCTGAGTCCATGTGCCTCTTCTTTGCTTGGTTCAGTTGGCCATGTTCTCCTGGTATCCTCCACTACCTCTGACTTCTACAATTTTTCTGACTCCTCTTTCTCAGAATTTCCTGAACTCTGAGAGAAAGGGACAAGAAAGGGACCTCCAATTTAGATTCACTCTGGAGAATGTTTGGCTGTGGGTCTCTTCATTCACTTCCATCTGCTGCTGGGAGAAGCCTCTGTGAAGACAACTAGACAAGGCACTGATCTGTGAGTATAGCCAGAGTATCATTAGGAATCATCTCATTTTTTTTTTTTTGATTGTGCCAGTTGTGTGTGGTTCTACCCTAGGTCTCTGTGATATTCAGTCTCTGGTTCCTGGCCATCCAAACAGTGTCTGGCATGGACTCCCTCTCAAGGAATGGTCTTCAAGTTAATTCAGACATTGGTTGGCCACTCCCACAAGTTCTGTGCCTCCATTGCCCCAGCACATCTTGTAGGCAGGACAGATTGTAGGTCAAAAGTTTTGTGGATGGGTCGGTGTTCATGTTTCTCTTTTGGAAACCTGCAGAATACCTTCCTACACCAAAGACATTAGAACTTATAGGTGAAGGCTCCATGTGTGCAACAGTTTGATCTCTCTACAGTCATTAAGTCTGTGGATGTTGTCCTCCATAATAGGGCCCCACTGTCAGTTTCTAGAGAGCAACCCTCTGTCCTCGCATAAGCCTGGGTTGTTTGGGAATCTCCACAGGACCCTCTAGGTCAACAACTCAACTGAATAAAGCTCAGTTACACCACTGGGAAACTTGTCTGATACAAAAAAAAAATGACCATTTCATGTAGCTGGAGTTTTCTCTCCGGGACCCGCCAAGTCCCGGCTGTCCGACAGCCCACTTATAAAATAAACACACAGATGCCTCTGCTATTTACAAACTGTATGGCCGTGGCAGGCTTCTTGCTAACTGTTCTTATAGCTTAAATTAACCCATTTCTATAAATCTATACCTTGCCACGTTACCGGCATCTTCACATGCTGCTTGTCATGGTGGCGGCTGGCAGTGTCTCTCTGACTCAGCCCTCCACTTCCCAGAATTCTCCTCTCTCCTTGTCCCACCTATACTTCCTGCCTGGCCACTAGCCAATCAGTGTTTTATTTATACAGAACAATATCCACAGCACTTCCCCTTTTCTTTTTTTAAAAAGGAAGGTTTTAACTTTTACATTGTAAATTTACAGATAACAAAACAATTATCAAGCAAGAATTACAGTTATAATATCTAGTCTATTTATAATAACTAGTCTATTTGGCAAAATTAAAGAAGATATCCTATCTATCTTATATTTGTGAGTCTAAGGTTTCATATCTAACTTATCTTTTATCATAACTAAGGAAAATTGTATCTAGCTTCAACTATATCAAAGACCTCAGAAGGATATAATATTACCTGAGAAATGAAAGAAGGATGCAAGCAACTTTTGGGAGTCTTGCAGGGTAGACAGAGATGGCTGGCAGCCTGATCCAAAGTTCTCTTGTAAAGTTGGGGCATCTGTCTTTAGCCCACAGGGCTAGAGTCTCTCAGTTATTTTTCTCTGTGTCCTGTAGAATGTTTGGCAGTTTTCACTGTGAAGCAGGAACCTAAAGGACCATTTTCTCAAGCAAAGTTCAGTGGTCACTTTTCCATGGGTCCTGCATGTCCAGTTGATCAAGCAGTCCAAGCAAGAATAGTTTCTTGTCCAAATGGCTATTTTTGCCAAGGTGAAGATAAACTCCATATAGAGTATCTTGGATGTCCATCCTCCTCTTCGAAGTAAATCGGTGCTGCCAGGAGCAGACATGTTTTGCTGTCCAGAAAGTCTAAATTTTTAAAAATATTTTAAATGCCATATTCTGTAGGTCTTTGAAGGGTTTGAAGATTACCTGTCTATCTGAAATATATCTATGTATATGCAGAAAACTTAACTAACATGGTGCAAGTTTGACTATCATAGAAGACTAATTATTAATCTGTATTTTAATTATCCAGTACAATCTAAATGAGTTACATAAACATAATACCTCAAAAGAGTATAAAAATATATATACAGTATAACAAAATTAAGTTTAAATTTCTCAGGTACCATTATATTTCTTCTCAGGTCTATCAGTTATAGTTACAACTTAGTATATATATAATCTTAGATAGAACATATTAAGTATTAGATTCAGGTTCTTCAGGATAGGACACCTTTTGGAATGATCTTTGTAACATGCCATTTACCTACGCTTTAGATTTCTCTGGATTTTAGTATGTGTTTCTTGCTTGATATTGTTCACATTGGTTGTAGTTCCATCTTATCTAGGCAATTAACCCTCTTTACCCCTGGATCATATTTGATAACCTTTCCTTGTATATAGTCTTGTATTAGGTTAGAACCTTCTTATTTAGACAAAAGGGGGAGATGTAGTGGGTAGCCATTCCAACCTTGATCTGGAAGTTCCAGCCCCCATTGAGGCTTTGGTAGCTGTCACACCTACAAGGCAAGGCCAAGAGTGGACCTTGAAGACCTGAGATGCAGATGTGCCGTCTCTCTTGTTCCCTGGACCCTGGATGCTGGAGGTAGACTGAACAGAGTTCTCCAGAGAACAATACCGGACTGTGCTGAGTCTTTCCCAGACCCTGCAACCTACCTATCCCTTCATTTGTAAGTTACACCACTAAATAAATCTCCCTTTTAACTACATGGAGTGGACTTAATTTTACCAATATCTTCAGACTCCTTTTCCTCCATTACTAAGTGTTTTAACTAGGACCACCCTCATAGACTCCAGGAAGTTTCCACTGAAATAGCTTTCTACACTACTCCTTAAATGCCCCCCAATTCTAGCTGTCTCTCCCTTCATCCCATATGCCCCAAATCTAATCCCTTCCTCTCCCATCCCACCCTCCCCAGTCCTCCCACAAAATCTATTCTATTTCCCCTTCCCAGGTAGTTCCATGTGTTCCCCTAGACCCCTCTTCTATACCTAACTTCTCTGCTTCTAGGAATTGTAGCTTGGTTATCAGTTATTTAATGGCTAATATTCATTTATATGTGAAGATATGCCATATTTGTGTTTCTGGGTCTAGGTTACCTCACTCAAAATGATTTTTTTTTCTAGTTCCAGCCATTTGTCTGCAAATTTCAAATTTCATGATGCTGGTTTTGCTTTTTTTGTTGTTGTTGTTTGGTTTGGTTTCATTTGTTTGTTTTTTGTTGTTTGTTTGTTTGTTTTGTTTTTAACAACTGAGTAGTACTCCATTGTGTAAAGTACCACATTTTCTTTATCTATTCTTCTGTTGAGGACCATGTAGGTTGTTTCCAGTTTCTGGGTATTATGAATAAAATTGCAATGAACATAGTTGATCAAGTATCCTTGTGACAAGATGGTGCATCCACTGCATATATGCCCAGAAATAGTTTAGCTGGGTCTTGAGGTAGATTGATTCCCAACTTTCTGAGAAACTGCCGTATTGATTCTATACTGGCTATACAAGTTTGTACTCCCACTAGCAATGGAAGAGTGTTCTGTTTTCTCCACTTCCTAGCCAGCATGAGCTATCATTTGTGTTTTTGATCTTAGACATTTTGACAGGTGTAAGATGGAATCTCAAAGCAGTTTTGAATTTTTTTCTCTGATGGCTAATGATGTTGAACATATCTTTGAGTGATTCCCAGCCATTTTAGATTTCTCTATTGAGAATTCTCTGTTTAGATCTATGCCCCATTTTTTTTTTAGTTGGATTATGTGGTTTTTTTATACCTAGTTTCTTGAGTTCTTTATATATTTTGGATATCAGTCTTCTATTCGATATGGAGTTGGTAAAAAAAATCTTTTCCCATCCTGAAGGTTCTACTTTGTCCAAACAATGGTGTCCTTTGCCTTACCGAAGCTTCACAGTTTAATGGAATCCAATTTATTAATTGTTGATCTTATTCCTTGTGCTATCAGTGTTCTTTGCAGGAAGTTGTTTCCTGTGCCAATGTATTCAAGGCTATTCCCCACTTTCTATTTTACCAGGTTCAGTGTATCTGGTTTTATGTTGAGGTCTTTAATCCATTTGGACTTGAGTTTTATCCTGAGGGATAAATATGGATCTATTTGCATTATTCTACATATAGACATCCTGTTTGAGCAGTTCCATTTTGTTAAAGATACTGTCATTTTTCAGTGTCTATTTCTGGATGTTTTCAATAAAAAATCAGGTGTCTGTAAGTGTGTGTGGAATTATTTTTGGGTCTTTAATTCAATTCCATTGATTATCTTGCTTGTTCTTATGCAAATACCATGCAGTTTATATTACTATAGCTCTGTAGAACAACTTGAAATCAGGGCTGGTGATACCTGCAATTCTTCTAATGTTCAGGATTATTTTAGCTATCCTGTGTTCTTTGTTTTTCCATATGAAGACTGAGAATTGTTCTTGTAAGGTCTTTAAAGAGTTTTATTGGAATGGTGATGTGAATTGCACTGAATCTATAGATTATTTTTGGTAGGATACCATTTTTCTGTTAATCCTACAGATCCATGAGCATGGGAGATTGATCAGTCTTCTGATATAGTCTTCAATTTCTGTCTTCAAAGACTTGAAGTTTTTATTACACAAGTTTTTCATTTGCATGGTTAGATTTACCCCAATGTTGTGGAATATTTGTTTACAATGTGTGAAAATATGTCACTGTGATTGGTTTAATAAAGAGCTGAGTGGCCAATAACTAGACAGAAGAGAGTAGGTGAGTTTTCTGGGGAGGGAGAGAACTCTGAAAAAAAGAAAGGCAGGAGACACCAGCAAGATGTGGAACAAGTCTAACAGAGTACAGAGGAGAGGTAACCAAGCCATGTGGCAAAATATAGATTAATAAAAGCAGGCTAATTAAGTTATAAGAGCTAGTTGGGGAAAAGTCTAAGCTATAGGCCAAGCTTTCATAATTAATATTAAGTTTCCATGTCATTATTTTACAGGCTGGAGGTCAAAGGATAGTTCTACAAAAAAGCTTGATACACCCAGCTGAGGAACTGGCAAGGTGAGATAGCTGTGGCTTGTTCTGTCTCTCTGATCTACCAGCATGGACCCCAATAAGTCGCTCGGGTTTGATTTTATTAATAAGAACGTTGAAGATTCCTGCTACATCTGGCACCCAACGTTTGTGTTACAAATTCATGAAAAAGCTATTTGCCTGTGGCCTTGTGAGCCCCAGCTCAGGCACAAGCTACACTCAGCCAGTTGTGGTAGCACACGCCGGTAGGATTTGCTGAAGGAGACAGAGGCAGGAGGATCCCGAGTTTGAGCCAGCCTAGGAGGCTTGGGAGAAGCTTTGGCCCGGACTGAGCCACAAACAGTGGTGGGACCATGGAAGCAGTGGCTACTGCTTCACGTTGCCAGCTCCTTCTCATCGTGTTGATGACTTCGGTGATGCTGCTACCTGGGACGAAGGGTTTACTGCTGCTGGTTCAGAGAAGAATTGCCAGGACCATCGGGTTACAAGAAAGCATCAGCAAAGGTCAGTTTGGAAAATTTTGGCAAGACAAATGGTGGGGAAAAATTGCTGTGAAGATTTTCTGTTCTAGGGAAGAATGTTCATGGTTCCGAGAGACAGACATTTATCAGACTGTGACTGCTCCAAACCACAGAGGAGGCAAAAAAAAAAAAAAAAAAAAAAAAAAAAAAAGTCTGCAGGAAACCATGACCATGCCTAACAGTGACTTTGAAATTTTCAAAAAGATGACAGGATCCTACAACGATGATTCCACATGGACTATGATAAAGCCATTAAGCCGATTAACACCATGGAAAAATCGACTTTGGACTACAAACTGGTCAGAACAATTTCGAGAGGACTAGTTGAGATGATCCAGCCTGACAGACTACTCAAACAAGGACTTGAAACAAGCCCTGAACTTTCCTATTATCCAGAAACTGGACAAACGATACAGGACTTGATGATTAACCCCAAAATTTTCTTTTCAAGATTCCCTAAAGATATCTTCACCCCTAGAAAGCAAAAAGAAAAAGAGAATATAGATATGAGATAGATCATTGAATCTACTCTGAGAAAAAAGGTAAAGAAATAATAGGATAAATAGGTAGATCATTGAATCTACACTGAAGAAAAAGGGGAAGATATAAAAATGACAAAAGGTAGACTACTGAATGTATTATGAAAAGAAAAAAGAGAATATGGATATGATAAGATAAAAGGGAGATTATGGAATCTACTTTTAAAAAGGAACTACTTGTTTTAAATAAGATAAATAATGAAAATTTTTTGGTCTGAGTTTATCAGATGTTACTGGACTGGACATTGTTAATATATATAATGGAGTTTTTTTGTCTGGATCTGTCAAATGTTAATGGACTAGACATTGTTAATGTAATCTTGACTGTATATTGCATATACTTATTGAAGATAGTTTTTCTTGTATTAGTTATAAGCTTTCTTTAATTTTAAACAAAAAGAGAGGAAATGTGGTGGTATTGTGTATTCTAATAAATTTATCTGGGGTCAGAGAACAGACAGCCACTAGATACAAAGGCTAGAAAATGGTGGCACTCACACCTTTAATCCTAGCATTCCAGAGATAGAAATCCCTCTGGATCTCTGTGAGTTCAAGGCCACACTGGAAATAGCCAAGCATGGTGACACACGCCTTTAATCCCAGAAAGCCAGCCTTTAATCCCAGGGAGTGGTGGTAGAAAGCAGAAAGATATATAAGGCGTGAGGACCAGAAACTAGAAGCTTTTGGCTGGTTAAGCATGTGGCTGGTTAAGCTTCAGGCTTTCCAGCAGCAGTTCAGCTGAGAGCCATTGGGATGAGGACATAGAAGCTTCCAGTCTGAGGAAACAAGACCAGCTGAGGAACTGGCAAGGTGAGATAGCTGTGGCTTGTTCTGTCTCTCTGATCTACCAGCATGGACCCCAATAAGTCGCCTCAAGTTTGATTTTATTAATAAGAACTTTTAAGATTTCTGCAACAACACCCCAAGATACTTCATAGTATTTGAGTCTGTTATGAAAGACATTGTTTCTCTGATTTTTGCCTCAGTCTGTTTGTCATTTGAATACAGGCAGTCTACAGAGCTTTTTGAGTTAGTCTTATATCCAGCCACTTCACAAAAAGATGTTTATCAGCCTTAAGACTTCTCTGACAGAATTGTTAGGGTCACTTATCTATACTATCATATCATCTGCAAGTAGTAATACTTTGACTTCTTTCTTTCCACATCGTATCCCCTTGATTTCTTTCAGTTGTCTTATGCTCTAGTAAAAATGTCAAGTACTATATTGAATAGATATGGAGAGTGGACAACATTGTCTTGTTCTTCATTTTAGTGTAATTACTTTCAGTTTCTCTTCATTTAATTTCATGTTGGCTATCAGCTTGCTGTTAATTGCCTTTATTATGTTTAGGTATGTCCCTATATTCCTAATCTCTCTGGGACTTCTATCATGAAGAGCTGTTGGATTTGGTCAAAGGTTATTTCTTCATCTAACAAGATGATACTATGGTGTTTTTTTTTCTTCCAATTTGTTTATATGGTGGATAACATTTACTGATTTTCATATACTGAACCATCCCTGCATCTCTGGATTGAAGCTTACTTGATCATGGTGGATGATCAAGTCCTCAGTTTGCAAGTATTTTGCTGAGTATTTTGACATCTATGTTCATTAGGGAAATGGATCTATATGCTTTTTCTTTGTTGAGTCTTGTTGTAGTTTGGGCAATAGGGTAACTGTGTGGCATCATAAGATGAACTGAACAATGTTCTTTCCATTTCTATTTTGTGGAATAATTTGAGGAATATTGGTGCTAACCCTTATTTGAAAGTCTGGTAGAATTCTATGCTAAAACTGTCTAGCTCTGGACTCTTTTTTGTTTTTTTTCTTTTGGCTGGGAGAATTTTTCATGACTGCTTCTATTTCACTAGAGGTGATAGGTCCATTTAAAAAGTTTATCTGATCTTGATATAACTCTAGTAAAAATTATCTCTTTTTAAAAGGTTTTCTGGTTTGGTGGAGTATACCTGAAGCAGGTGAGGGAGCAGGTCCTATGGTCAGAAGGTCGGGAGAGCTGCCCCTGCCCATCACCAGCTACAACACTTTGGAGAGCAGGCCATGTACCTTGCTTGGGCAGCACAATAGAACAGTCCTGTTGGCAGAAGTGTGGGTGAACCAGCCCCAAACTTGTGAGCATGGGAGAGCTGTCGCCATTACTCATCTGTCATGTGGCAGCATGGGTTGGGGAGAGATGACCTCCTCCCCTGCCCATCAATGCCTGAGTGGCCCCTCTGCCATGCCTGGGCAACATAGTAGATCTGACCAAGAAGGCATAGGTGTGGGAGATCTGACCCTGAGGACATGAATATAGAACTGTTCTCACCACTACCCACTATCTCTGCAAAGGGTGAACTTGCCAAAGCAATGTAGGAGAGCTCACCCTGGTGGTGAGGACAAGGACAAGCTGGCAGGCTGACCAACCCTGCAACTACTCAGGCTCAGAACCAGGGTTATGTGTGGACCCACTCTGATATCCACCCCATGTGTGATCTGCTGAAGCAGGTGAAAGGACTGGTCCTGCAGACCCAAAGCTGCAGTATTCCCATAACACAGGGCAACAGCAGAATAACCAAGAGGAATTCCAGTGAGGAGCCAACATCAGTAGTGTAGCAGAAACCAGAGGCCTCTAACCAGACCAATGAATCTTTGCAATGAACACTTGCAAGTCAAGATATATGGACAAAAGCATTTACTTCATGACTCACTATGTCATACTACAGCTTCCGTGATGAGACGTACCCCCCCCCCATTTTTTCTACTTTTTTCTCTTAAATTTTATTTTGGATGGGGGAGTTTCAAGGGCAAAGGGCAGATATGCAGGTACAGGAAATGAATGGGATTGAAATGCATGATATGAAAGAAAAAAGACTAAATAAAAAGAAAGTTAAAAAAAGACAACACTTTTTTTTTTTTCCAATTTGGTGGAATACAGGTTTTTAAAGTACATCCCTATGATTCTCTGGATTTCCTCAGTGTCTCCTGTTATGTCCCTCTTTTCATTTATGGTTTTCTTAATTTGGATTTCTCTCTGTCTTTTATATTTTTGGTAAGGGCTTATCTATATTGATAATTTTCCCAAAGAACCAACTCTTCATTTCATTGTTTCTTTGTATTGTTCTCTTTGTTTCTGTTTTATTGGTTGCAGCCCTCAATCTGATTATTTCTTGCCACCCATTCCTTTTAGGTATGTTGGCTTCCTTTTGTTTTAGAGCTTTCAGGTGTACTGTTAAGTTGCTAGTATGAGATTTCTCCAAATTTTTTTTTCATGTCGGCACTTAGTGCTATGAACGTTTCTCTTAGCACAGCTCCCATTGTGTCCAATAAATTTGAGTAAACTGTGTATTCATTTTCATGGAATTCCAGAAAGTTTTTTTTTATTTCTTTCTTTATTGACCCATTTTTCATTCATAGAGTGTTTGTTGTTCATTTTCCATGAGTTCAAAAGCTTTCTGTTGTTTCTTGTGTTGTTGATACCCAGCTTTAATCTGTGGTGGTCTGATGGGATTCTGGGAGTTATTTCTATTTTCTTGTATCTGCTGAGACTTTCTTTGTAACTGAATATACGTTCAATTTTGGAGAGAGTTCCATGAAGTGATAAGAAGAAGGTATATTCTTTTGTGTTTTGGGTGAAATGTTCTGTAAATATCTGTTAGGGCTATTTGGTGTATAATGTCTGTGAGCATCAGTATTTCTCTGCTTAGTCTTAATCTGGATTGTTTGTCTGTTGGTGAGAGTGGGGTCTTGAAGTCTCTCACTGTCAGTGTTAGGGTCTATATGTGATTTAAGCTGTAGTAGTGGTTACCCTTGTGTTTGGAGCACAGATGTTAAGAACTGAGATGTCATATTGGTGGATTTTTCCTTTGATGAGTACGTAGTATCCTTCTGCATCTCCTTTGATTAGTTTTGGCTTGAAGTCTATTTATATTTATATTAAAATGGCTTCAACCCAGCTTCTTCTTAGGTTCATTTGCTTAGAGTATCTTTTTCTGTCCTGTTACTCTGAGGCAATATCTGTCTGTAATATTGAGATGTATTTCTTGGATGCAGCAGAAGAATGGATCCTATTTTCACATCCATTATGTTAGTCTGTGTCATTTTATTAGAGAATGAAGACCATTGATACTAAGAAATATCAATAGCTAATGACTGTTGTTTCCTGTTATTTTTATTATTTTTGTTGTTTGTGTGTGTGTGTGTGTGTGTGTGTGTGTGTGTGTGTGTGTGTGTGTGTTTCCCTTCTTTTGTTTTTGCTGGTATGAGATAATTTATTTCCTCTGTTTTCATGGGTGTAGTTAACCTCCTAAAGTTGGAGTTTTCCTTCTAGCACCTTCTGGATTTGTAGATTGATATTATTTAAATTTGACTTTACCAGAGAATATCTTATTTTCTCCATCTATGGTGATTGAAAGTTTTGTTGGATATAGTAAGTAGTCTGGGCTGACATCTGCGGTCTCTTAGAGTGGACAGGACATCTTTTCAGATCCTTCTGGCTTTTAAAGTCTCCATTGAGAAGTCAGCTGTGGTTGTAATAGGTCTGCCTCTATAAGTTACTTGTTCTTTTCCTCTTGCAGTTTTTAATATTCTTTCTTTGTTCTATATGTTTAGTGTTTTGATTATTATATGGTAGAAGGATTTCCTTTTCTTGTCCAATCTATTTGGCATTTTATAAACTTGTATATATATGTCCTTCTTTAGGAAGGAAAGTTTTCTCCTATGATTCTGTTGAAAATATTTTCTGGACATTTGAGCTGGGATTCTTCCTCTTCCTCTATTCATATTAGTCTTAGGTTTAGCCTTTTCATAGTGCCCCAGATTTCCTGGGTGTTTTGTGTTAGGAATTTTTTAGATTTAACATTTTCTTTGACTGGTGTGTCCATTTCTTCTACAGTACTTTCTTTCTTTTTTTCTTAGTGTTGCTCTTTTTTATTATTTTATTTTATTATTAATTTAATTTTACACATCAGCCATGGATTCCCCTGTCCTCTTTCCTCCCACCTGCCAGCCTCCCCCCCCTCAATCCACTCCACATTCCCACCTCCTCAAAGGCAAGGTCTCCCCTACAGTACTTTCAGCACCTGAGAGGCTCACATCCATTTCTTGTATTCTGTTGATGGAGCTTGCCTGTGCAGTTCCTGTTATATTTCTAAATTTTTCATTTCCAGAATTCCCTAAGTTTATATTTTTTATTGATTCTATTTCCATTTTCATGTCTTGAACAGTTTTGTTTGTTTCCTTCAATTGCTTGTTAGTTTTCTTTTGGCTTTCTTTAAGGGGTTTATTCATTTTCTCAGATTGTTTGTGTTTTCCTGGCTTTCCTTAAGGGATTTGTTCATTTTTCTCAAATTGATTCTTTGTGCTTTTCTGGATTTCATTAAGGGATTTATTCATTTTTCCCAATTGTTTCTTTGTGCTTTCCTGGATTGCCTCAAGGCATTTATTAATTTCTTCTTTAAGGACCTCTATCATCTTCATATAGTTGGTTTGAAGGTCTTTCTCTTTTTTGAAAGTATTTTTTAAAGAATATTTTATGCATTTTACAAACCAACCACAGATCCCTCTCGCACACTTTCTCCTACTCCTCCCTCTAGCCTCCCCCACATCCTTCCCTTGTCCCCTCCTCCAAAAGGGTAAGGGCTCCTGTGAGGACTCAGCAAAGCCTGGTACACTCAGTTGAGGCAGGACCAAGCCCCTCCCCACTGCATCAAGGCTGAGCAAGTGTAATGGGCTCTAACAACTTAACCAAGGTCATAGGAACTAAAGGTCTTTTTCTTGTTCTTCAGCTGTGTTAGAATATTCAGGGCCTGCTGAGTTGGGATAGCTGTGCTGTAGTGGAGACATACTGTCCTAGCTGTTATTCATTGTGCTCTTACACTGGCATCTAGGCATCTGGGTTTGGGGTGATTATAGGTTAGGTACTGATTTCTGTGTATTCATTGTTGGGTGGATGTTTTGTTCTTTGGTTTCTATTTTTTTCTCTGGATTCAGAGAGTGTAAGGGCTGTGTTTCCTGTTTCACTGACCTGCTTGGCTAGTGTATTCACAGAGAATGCCTGCCAGTGTTGGAGGTGGAGATGCAGCAACAAGTTGGGGAAGGAGGTCAGGAAGGGGTGGTCTGTGTGACCCACAGGAGATGTGGGCAGGGGTGAAAGGAGCCTGCAGCTAGTGTCAGTGTCATGTTGCAGCCCTGGGGAGGATCCCGAAGTATCCAGCCTGGGCAAACAGAGAGGAGAAGTTCCATGAGCAGCCTACCTAGTCTTCTGGCAGGCGTGGCCTGTGATTGAGCAAGGAATATCTGCCAAATTGGTAGCTGGGACACAGCAAGGAGTGGGAGAAAGGAGGCCAAGAGGGGATGGTCTGTGAGATCCTAGGAGATGTGGACAGGGAGTAAAGAAGGCTGCAGCTGTTGGTCTGTTGCAGCACTGGGGAGGAGCCTGAGGGACTGGGTCTCAGGGAACAGGGAAAGAGTAGAGAAGGGCTCGGACTTGCCATTTCTGTAATGTTGACAATTAGACACTGTTTTGAATAAGACTTCAGTTACTCAAACTTACAAATAAAGCTGTCCTAGTTAGGTTGCTCTGTTGCTGTATTAATATACTGACCCAATCCAGCAGAAGGGAGGAAAGGGCTTATTTCATGTCGCAGTTTATAATCTATCAGTGAGTGAAGCCAGAGCAGGAACCTGAAGGCAAGAGTTGAAGCAATCAGAGGCCATGAAGGAATGCTGCTTACTGCTTTGCTCCTCCTCATTGCTTTCTTATATCACCTAGGACCACCTGCCCAGGGGACCACCCACAGTTGGCTGGGACCTCCTACAGCAGTCATCAGTCAGAAAAATGCCCCTACATATTTGCCTATAGGCCAATGTGATGGAGACAATTCCTCAATCGAGGTTTCTCTTCCCAGGTGACTCGAGTTTGTCAAGTTGACAAAATTTAACCAGCATATAAGCAGTCAATGTAACTATTATCCTTTCTACTTTTCTCACTAAAAAGTTTTTAGCTGGGCGGTGGTGGCGCATGCCTTTAATCCCAGCACTTGGGAGGCAGAGGCAGGTGGATCTCAGTGAGTTCGAGGCCAGCCTGGGCTACCAAGTGAGTTCCAGGAAAGGCGCAAAGCTACACAGAGAAACTCTGTCTTGAAAAAAAAAAGTTTTTATAACTTGCATCATTGTTTTAAGTGATATAGTTACATATTTATTGTATTTACAAGTTGAAAGACTATATAGCTAGTCAAAGAACAAGCTTTGAGTTTCAAAAATCTGATTTGCTCTTATTGGCCATCCCTAATAATCCAAACAAAGGGGCATGTGAGTCTCACAAGCAAAGAGAGTGAGAGAGGGGAAGGGAGCAGCACTGAGACAGATTGCCTCAGAGTTACTTTCCTTATGGAAATACAATGAAAAATTATATTGGATTAGTGGTTTCTTTCCTGATCCAATGATGTAAGATCTTAAATGCCAGGTTCTGTTTATTAAGGAGGAAATTTTGCCACTTGTGGCTCAGTTTTGGGCTGATGACATCTACTCCTGGAATTATACCCTCTGTCATTCTAACATCCATATGTGTTTTGATCTCAGTTCTACAGTGAACTATAGTCTATTCTCATTCTGTTCATTCCGCATTGTTCCTTGCTAGGCCTAGGATAACACACTGATCACTGATCTATAATGACATTTTTATGCTAAGTTCTTATATATTGAAAATCATCTTTCCCACACATGTGCATTTTAAGTCTGCTTGACATGCTTAAAAGCATTAGTTCACAGTTTCTTTCCTAGGGTATCTTAGATGTTTTACTGTTGTTTCTACAACACCAAATTTCCTTTCTAGAAGTATGAGCCAAATGGACTCTTTATGCTTGAAAGTGATTTGGGGAATACTTGCAACTTATATATCTGGCCACAGGCAAATGTCTCCATCATATGTAGAATTCCTGTAACTCAACAACAAAATTAAAACCCTTATTAAAAGTGGACAAGGAACTCAAATGTAGTGACAATTAATCTTCCCTGTCAACCTGTTGGACTCAGAATCTCCCTATTGACTGATGAGCTATATCTGTGAGAATAGCTGTGAATGTGCTTCCCAGGTAGATATTTGAGGACAAAGATCTACTGTGAAGGTGGATGATAACATCTAATGAGCAGGGAATCACACTAGAATCAAAGCAATAGAAGCCTGCTGTCAACACTTCAACCTGCTTCCTGGCCACCCTGCTGTGACCCACCCAGTTTCCTTCATTCATATTGAAACACGGGGCTGAAGACTCTGAGACTGTGTCAAATGAATCCTTCCTTTCTCAAGTTGTCTCTATCAGGTTATTTTGCTGACAGTATAAAAAAAGCAGTTATCAGTCACATATATAAATATGTAGATGCAAAGATGATATAATACTGGCAAATATGTCAAAAATGCACATGATGTATGACATTCTGAATTATGAGAGAAAGATCCATCAAAGTCACAATGAAGTCAATTTCAAAACATTAAGTTAGTTGCTATAAAACAAACAAGAATCAGAAAAACAGCAAGCAGCAAGTGTTAACAAGGATTTGCAGAAGTTGGAATCATGTATTGATAGTAAAATAGTGAATATTTTATGGAAAAATAAGGTGGTTACTCAAAAAAAGCCAAATTACTATATAATCCAAGAATTATTCTGAGTACATAACCAGGCATTTTAAGTGCTCAGAACTCCGACAGATGCTTATTCATCTACATCCACGGCATACTAAAGATGTAATCAACTTAAGTATCTATCAAGGAATAAAAAGAAACTACACACACAGTGGAGTATGTTACCTTTAAAAGGAAGGAAAATTGGCATATACTACCACACAGATGAATCTTGAGGACATTATACTCGGTAAATAAGCCACTCAAAACAAGATAAATGTTAGTGATCCCACTTATAAGAGGTCCCTAAAGTAGCCAGAAGCATAGACCAGAACTTGAAGTGTCAGTTTCAAAGGCTCAAAGAACAGATCCTCTGAACTGTGGCCCTGCACCTTTCATGGCATACTTGTCACTTCCATCTGTATACATCAAAGACAACTTAAAACCTCCAAATCCAAACAAAACCAGGGATAGAGTTCCTGAATTTACTTTTTCAATGAATGATTCCATCATCCTCATGTTCAATAGGCCAAAATTTCATCAAGAATCCTTTGTAGCTAATTCACCTTATAAAATATATTACCAAGATGTTTTTATTTCATCTGAATGCTTCTCAAATCTATTTTCTCTTTATAACCATGGTAACTACATAGCCATGGCAACTACTCAAGTGAAAATCTATCACCTCTAGCCTGAGCTACAATAGCCCCTAACTGCATCACTCTTCATGTGCCTGTCTTTGTTGCTCACAACCCTAATTACTATAGAACAGTGATTTTTTTCCTGTATAAGTTTACTGTGTCACCCCCATATTTAAACCTTTTCAAAGCAGTTTCCTTGACCTTGAAGCAAATTCTGAAACTCTCTGAGGCACAATGTGTCCATCTTCTGATCTTATCTAAGTTCATCTTGCAAGTGAATCACTTCATTTTCTGCATTCAAGCGATGCTGTTTTGCTTTGGTATGTTGCAGGATTCAACCAACATTTTACCACAGAGACTGAAAATGTCTTCTGAATGTTCATTGTTCTCAACCCCTTCTTCTCATTTAGTTCACTTCATGCCCATTTTCATTACTCATCTTCAGTCATTACTTCATGAGCAAAAATGTTTCAACCTTACTAACCTGGTCAGAATCTACTGAGTGATTGCTCCATAAATCTCTACTACAAACATTAAAGTTATAATTTTATTATTTTTAACACTGATAATTACATTGATGCATGCTCCAACCACAAGAATTTATTCCATTTCTGAGGAAAGACCATTATTTAATTTGGGGGCTGGTATTGAAAAATAACATAAGTTAACTGATTTAAAACATCAAACATCTATCATGCTGTGGAGACAGCCTAGCAGATAAATTGCTTCTCACACATGCAAAAGGACCTGGGATTGGATCTCTAAAGCTCACATTAAAAATCCAGTCATAGAGGCACTTTAGCCATAGCCGTAGCCTGGGAAGGGACAAAAATAGGCAAGTCCCTGAAGCTCACTGGCCAAACACCCAGACTGAATGATAAACTTTGGACTCAGTGACAGATCCTGTCTAAAAAAATAAATAAATAAATAAATAAATAAATAAATAAATAAATAAATAGTGATGGAGGGAAGACACCTCATGAATTCTTTGGCCTTCTACATGTGCACATGGACCCACAGAGAGATGTGCACATATTACACACTCAGACAAAAAGTATAAAGAGCAAACATTCATCTCATTGCTCTGTAAGTTGAGGAATCCAAAAGGAGAATGCAAGTAGACTCTGTATCTGATGTGTCTGCTTTCTACAGAAGGCTCCTTCTCACAGTCCTCACGTGATCAAAATAGCAGGATATCTCACTGGTACTTGCCATAAGGATATTAGCAGCATTCATTCATGCTCTACCTTCCTTCATGAACTGATAATTTCCACCCAAAAGTCAGTTTTCTAATGCTGTCACCCTTGGTATTATAATATCAACCCAAGAGTTTTGAGAGTATGAAAAATAAAAAAAATCAGACCATAGCAGACATTCTCTTTTTCTCACAATTTGCTCCTTAGCACTTGACATTTAGCAATTGCTCAATAAGTGTGTATTATAAATATGAATGATAGGATATGACCCAGAGCATCATAAACCAAACTAGGGTCAAACTGTGAAGAATAACAACATAAGACTGAAGAATTCATACATGATTTGGTAAAGACCAGGAAATCTTAGCAGGCAGTGGGATTGCATACCATCCATGAAACATTCTTCAGAAAGACTTGGCAAAATAAGATGTGTTAAGACATAGTCTTAAAGCATTTGTGAAAAATTTTATTAAATAAATTTGTAAGTGACTATGTGTGTGTATCTGTGTGTGTGTGTGTACACATGTATGTTACATAGTGCACATATGGAGGTTGGAGAACAACTTCCAGGAGTCTGCTCTCTCCTTTACCATGTAAGATTCAGAACTCAGGTTGACCAGCATATAGGCTCTTACCTGCTGAGCTATCTCACAAGCCCAGGGCTTACAACTTTTATTCATGAGTAAAGACAATAATAAACATAAAGAACAATAGTGCAGAGTTGAGGTTAAAAAAAATCCATTCAGCAGAGCACTGCAGGAGCTCTGGGCCAGAGAAGGAATAATTGAACTTGCTTTGGACATTGTACTTTTTTGATGATTTATTATGATGAATAATGTGTAAATACTATATTAGGTGCAGATAAATAAAAATGTAATAATATTGAAGTTAATGTGAGTTTGCACATAATGTGTAATAGAAATGAAAAAAATGAAGAAAAGTGGAAATAAAACTGATAAATGACAATGGGTCTGATATATTCCAATTTCAGACACAACTCTGTTATGAGAGCCTCCCGCATGTCCTGAATGCTTCCTACTCTTTTTTTCTCAGCTCCTTTTATTCTTTCTGTTGATGCCCATGCTTGAATCTATATTAAAAGCATTTCCTGAAAAAAATCTGCTTCTCACATTTAAACCATTAACAAAACAGATTTCACCCAAGTTCTGCTTCTTAGTCTCAAGAGTTGTTTTGGCCATGAGCCACGCTGTTTTTGACCATTTATGTATATAGAAGTGCTAACAATAGTTCCTGCTTTAAAAAAATGGAAAATTAAATTAATTAAAACAAAATATTTTTAAACTATTATAAAATACTAAAAATACATTAAGGAGTATATGTTTCTCAATAAAATTTATAGAAGTAGAAAATAGATTGAAAACAAGTGTGGTGGTTTGAGCAAGAGTGCTCCAATAGGCTCATGTGTTTGAATGCTTGGTCTCCAGTTGTCCAGTTGGTAGAACTATTTGAGAATGGTTAGCAAACTTGTTGAATGAGGTGTATCACTGGAGGTGGACTTTGAGGTTTCAAAAGACTTGCACCATTTCCTCTCTCCTTCTCTCCCTTCCTTCACTCAACCCTCACTCCACCCGTCTCCTACTTGTAGATCAAGATGTGGATGATCAACTATTCCTTTGTTCTTCATCACTGACTCTAACATGCTGCTCTCTTAAAACACAAACCAAATTAAATCTTTTCTATTAGAAGTTGCCTTGTTCATGGTGTTTTTTATTACAGCAATAGAAAAATAAATAGAGCAATATGTCAGTATATGAGAAATAGAAAACATAATGTTTTCAGAACTCTGTAAATAATAAAATCAAGCAAACACTCATTGCAAATCATCACCACCTCAAAAAACTAATTATTGTACTAGAAAGATGACTAGAAGGTAAATATGCTTGCTGTAGTCTGATGACCTAAGTTTCATCCCTATAACTCACATGGTATGGTAGAAGAACACACACACACACACACACACACACACACACACACACACACACACAAATCTTAAGCTATACAAGAGGAATATATGTCACTTACAATAAAACATTGTTGTACTAAGGGTAGACTTCTAGTCAGTGATAATAACATTACTTTTAAACACTAAGGAATACAAGACAAATTTATGTGGGAAAAAGTGGGGTATGTAAAGGAATAATAAGCAAATGTTCAGTAGAAAAATTTTGCAAACTATTGTCTGTCAATGAAATATAGTTTTTAGTTGATCTAAAGATCAATTTGCCTCTTAGTCCAGATATATTAACAAGGCATAAGTATTTTCTGTTTTTATGGTAATGAGAATCAAATTCGAGCCATGCACATGGCAGGCAAGAACATTAATATTGAGCTGTATTTCATCCTTAACAACAAATATTCCTGTTTCAAATTTAATTATAAAACAAATAAGTATAAATTGTAAACAAGTAAGTGTGGATATTAAAAATTATTATTTTTATTGTAAGCAGGAAAATGGTATTAATTAGATCAAGGGAAAGAAATAAGAGCAAAGCCACTGGATGCTAATTAAAAAGGAGAAAGATGGCAGAAGTTAGTAACCAGAGTCAAGGCTCAGAGATCAGGTTCACACTTAAAAATTCAGAAGTCAGTTGGTCTTCATGTCTTTGTTTAATCAAGTTGTAGTACACACAGAAGCAGCAAAGAGAATTGTAGTGGGTAGCAACGGCTACCCACTACAGAGAATGAGTGTTGATAAATGGGTGCTGGGCAATTCCAATCAGAAAGAAGCTCATCAATGTTGCTCTTGATGTTACTTTCAGACAAAACATAAATTAAGAGTCATGATAGTAGGGGAAACAAGGTGAGAATCTAAACACTGAAAGCCACTGTCCTTTCAGTAAACCATCAGTTCTCACTTCTTAGTGCTGAGTGTGTCCTTGAGCATGCACTAACAATGTTCTTTAATGAATGATTTCAAAAGGTTGGTGACTCAAAAACAAATATTGAGAAGTCTGGCATTATATGTGGAGATGTTACTAGGCCACACTTAGAAATCAGCATAATGGTAGACCTTTTTCACTCTCCCTCCCATCCTCCAATTCTGATTCCCCAGACTTAGCCCCTGGTTGATAGCAGACTGCCTGTAGTCCTTCCTCTCTGCCCCTGATCAGGGAATAAAGTATTCTTCTCCTACAGCCTTCCTTCCTCACTCAATCACTTTATCTCATCCACCAACACTCAATGCACTCTCTCTGGAAATCCTGCCCAGACCTGGGTTTGATAAGTTCCAGTGCTAAGAAGGGAGGTGGACACAAGCCCACATTTCTAACCCAGAAGTTGTCTTCCATTGATAATGCTCACAAATGAATAATTAGTTTTCTCTGATGGAGTCTCACTGGATATACAAACTACTCTTAAGACCAGACTTCATGTCCAACAGTAGACAGCCAACAGAAAATTAACTCAATGGCATTTTTAGAGGTTCTTCATTTCATAATGCTTTGTCAGGACTGTTTCTCCCCTTTACAGGTTTTATATGTAGATTTTATTGTGGTGATATTGTGTTCCCCAAAATACTGTGTACCTTAATAAACTTATCTGGGAACAGAGAACAGAACAGCCACTAGATATAGAGGCCAGAAAATTGTGGCACACATGCCTTTAATCCTATCACTTGGGAGACAGAGATCCATCTGGATCTCTGTGAGTTTAAAGCCACACTGGAAACAGCCAGGCATGATGACTCACACCTTCAATCCCAGGAAGTGATGGCAGAAACCAGAAAGGTATATAAAGCATGAGGACCAGAAACTAGAAGCTTTTTGGCTGGCTAAGCTTTTAGGCTTTTGAGCAACACAGTTCAGCTGAGAGGCATCCAGTCTGAGAAAACAGGATCACCTGAGGAATTGGTGAGGTGAGGAAGCTGTGGCTTGTTCTGCTTCTCTGATCTTCCAGCGTTCACCCCAATACCTGACTCCAGGTTTGATTTTATTAACAAGAACTTTTAAGATTCATGCTACATATTATAGTTTCTGCTCTTGTGTTTTTATTGGATATCTGTGTATGAGAATGTGTCTGTATCTATATGTTTCTTGGGCTTTTTCTTTGGCAATATTTCTTCTGTTTGGTTCATTTCATTCATGGTCTGGCTAATTTAATTTAATATCTTATATGCCAGTTTACAACCTAATGATAGAGAGAAAGAAAGAGTATAGATTTGGGTGATTGGAAAAGTAGGGAGGATATGTGTAGCCAAAAGTTTTTTCCAGTTCTGTAGAATCTCTCCTACCTTCATTCCTCAGCTGCTTGGTCCCAAATAAACACACACAGGGTTATATTTTTTTACGAACTGTATGGCCTTTTGGCTCAGGCTTCTCACTAGCTAGATCTTACATCTTAAATTAACTCATTTTTATAAATCTATACTTTGCCACGTGCTCGTGGCTTACTGGTACTTTTACATCTTGCTTCTCATGGTGGCGGCTGGCAGGATTTCCTCTGCTCTGTCTTTCTCCTTCCTCCTCTCTAGTTAGAATGTCCCTCCTAACCCTATTCGTCCTCACCACTGTTGAAGTTCACCTATCTGCTTTGGAATACTTATAGGAGGCATTGGGAGAGGGGAAATAATGATCAGAATATGTTTTATAAAAATTTATTTTAATAAGAGTAATAAATAAAAACAAAAGAAGAAATCAGAACATCAAACAGATATTATAAGCCCTTATAATTGACTACTTAGTGAATCAAACTGAATCTTCAAAACTCCACTGATCAGGATTTTGTCCATTACATGATGTAATCATAGTATAACCTCAAAAAATAAAAAATAAGGCATATAAAAAAGATATTTCAAAGAAACAAAATATTCAGATGTAAGCACAGAGCATATTGTCAAATGTGTAATATGTATAGCATAAAGTTAAGGTGATAAAAGGCAAATAAACTTGCTTGTCCTAAGAAGTCTCCCATGGCCAAAAAAGGAAAAACAAACAAAAAAAAAACAAAAAACCTAAAATAATCTGAGTATTCAACTATGAAAAAAAGTAGAATAAACCATTTCTCTAGAAAGATAAAAGAAAATATCAATAAAAATAACATCAGAAGTCAAATAAAATGGAAAAGTTAGAAGGAAAAAAGACGCTCAATAAAATAAAAAAAAAATGATTTCCAGAAACATTGTTACAAATAGCAAAACTGATTTTATAAAGTAGAGACAGGATACAAGGAACACTGGAAACAGGAAGAAACATGTTCACAAATATATATTACAATAGAAGGATGTTTACCTAAAATCATGCTAAATTGAAACTAAGAATGAACTGTTCAATTTTGTAGATCTGAAATTTCAAGTGAAGAGACAACAGAACACTGACTTAAATCAGTAAATATTAAAGACAGAGTTCCATTTATGATTGTTAATCTTGTCAACATGATTGGGCTGACAGTCGTCCAAGGAAAGCTGAGTCATGTAATAAATAGGTCCTCAGAAACAGTCTCTAAGCTAATGTGTATTAGCCCTGTATTTGACTTATCAAATGACAGTATTAGTAACAAGTTGGGAAATGTAGGAGTTTTGGCCTGGCAAGAGGAAGTAGGTCACTGGGTCTGTTCTGGAGGGGTATGTGCTGCCCAAGGCACACCTGTATTCCTTCCCCTGCTCCTTGCCTGGATGAGGTGAACAAGCTTCCCCAACATCACTCATGCTGCTATGATGTGCTGCCAAACAGCATGGGACTAAGAAACAACCTAAAACAAATTTCTCCCAGAAGTTATTAATGTCAATATTGTATCACAGTGATAAAAACTTAACTAATGCAACTATCCAGCATCCCTAAGGAAAAACTCAACAAAGATGATTCTCAGGTCAAAGTGTCTTCAAAAACGATGTATCAAATGACTAGTTTTTCTTGGGGTATGGAAGTGATTTGAATGAAAAGAATGTGTGGAGAGTCAATGGATCCCTTTAGTGAATGAAGATAAACTTGAAATTCAACTGGAGAAATTACAAAAATCACTGAAAAAAAATAATAATATGCTGTCTTATCAAGGATAATTTATCTCAGAAATGAAAGGATATTAAAAGAATGGGCTATACCATTGCATAAATTAGCATGTTTTAAATCCAACTAGTAAGTGGAAAAAATAATTCTTAGGAACTCAAAAATGAAAGATTGTTTTAGTCACAAAATCAGACAATGCGATATTCACTCAGAAGGCAGAGGGCCTTCCTCAACAGCTGGTTCAACACACAGAACCTTCATATTAATTTTGTACTTTACTACTTTTTATAATTTTAGCCAGTTAATACAGACAAGAAAAAATAATATAGTACATAAGAATTAGAAAAGTGAAAATAAAATAATTTTGTCATATGAAATACAATATATCTATAGGTAAAATTTATAACAAATAAGAGATCTATTCTAATTTGGGAGAAATTATCCTGTATTCATTACTTTCTCTTCTCTATGACACAGTTACTGGCGGAAACTGAGAAAGCTGAGGTCTATTAGGCTCACAGCTTCTCAGGCCATCCTGGTGGTCGTGCTTGGCAGTGGTGCTGGCTTAGTCCACAGAGACCTAAGCACGCATGAGAGCCACTGATATGATCACTTCAGCAGGTAACCACGGGATGTGACTGTTATGGGAAGCAAAATATCTCCTTCAAGTCCATCCCCAATGACTCTGTTAACCAGGACCCATGTCCCAAGTTTCTATTACCAACCAAACAGCACCCTTAGCAAATGTCCAAACACATGAGTGGGGCTGGGGGGTGGATTTCAGATTCCAGCCATATCTAACCCTGAAGTTTTACTATATTTCACAGTAACTGTGAAATTTTAGCAGAATAGATACATAAAATAAAAGAATCAACTTTGTAGTCCTTGGATATAAATTTAGAAATTATGTTTAAAAAATTAAGAAGAAGGGGCTGAAGAGATGTTCCAATGGTAACCAAGAACTTGATGTTCTTGCACAAAACCTGAGTTCATGTCCTAGCACCCACTCTAAGAAGCTCACAACTGTATTAGAATAGACCCACAAGGCCAAGGAAATTAGCTCAAACCAGTTGCCAAAGCATGCACATAACATACTTCCTTATGAACCAACATGGAGTCTGCCTGAGGGCCTAGCAACAAGCACTGTCCAGAGTTCCTAATTGTGCTTAGCCAATGAGGGAAGATCATACAATGCCACCAGATTGGGACACAGCTTGGGTGCTGGAAGGGGGGTATATAGAGCCTTTCTCACTATTGGATAAAGGAGTTTGCTCTTTTCCTTCAACTGACTCCCGGTGTCTGTGTTGTTGATGCCATGCCTTCTCACACCCTCCCCCGAGGAGCCACTAGGATCCAGCAACACACAACCACCCCTTAATTCTGGGTCTAGGGGGAAATGGTGGCCTCTGCTGGGCTGCCCTGAAAACTACACTCTCATGCATATAACCTCACACCAGCACACACATAATTTAAAATGAAATAAATCTCTAAAAGAACTTTAAAAAGAAGCGTGTAATACTTTTGAAGGAATTAAAGAATGGAATGAATGGAAAGATACATTATATTTTGGGAGGAATTCATGCCAAATATGTCAAATGTGACGAAATTAATCTATATCTTTTTAAGTTCAGATAGAAATCCATTATAGATTTTTAGGACAACTGGTAAATGAGTCCTATGACTTATGTAGAAACAAAGGGTCACACAAAGCTGTGGACAGTCTGCAGAAAAAAAATTTAACAGGAAGGACTTTCAATGCTTAGCTTCATAATTAAGATGGCATCATTTCTCCACAGAGACAGGATAATGGCATGTGACAGAATAGAGGGTGAAGAAATAGGAAATTACATGTGGTATTTTGTCAAGCAGTAGAAATGTTTCAGGAAAGATGGTTTGACAACTCATTTTTGTATTTCAAAAGTTAAATTACATATTTCAAAATGGGAGCAAAACTTTGTCCAAATGAATTAAAGCATTAAACTTGGGGAGATTAAAACAGTGAAAAATATAGACTGACATTGTGCTGTGAATATACAGAATATGTCAACAATAAAAAGTAGTGAGAAGACTAATAAAATGAACCTTTTACAAAAGAAAAAGAGAAAAATGAAGAGCAGTGTGTTTTTGAAAGAAATATTTGGGCACTGCTAAACAAATTATGTTCAAAATAAAATTTGGGCCTCCTAAACATTTAAAAAGATCAGTGTCTCATTTATCTTTTTTTAAGGGCCCAGAAACAAACATGTAAACGATAGTAACAGAAAATGAAGTAGTCAGTGAACATAGTTTCTATCCCACTACTACTTAGGGATATGAATTATAAAATTATAGTAAAAGGTTATCTACTATCAATCAAAGTGACAGATACTTTTCAATATGATAAAGTTAATTTGTGATGGTGTGAATAAAAACTTAATTATTTTTGTGATATCAGTAAGCCAGAAGGTATTCTCAGGGTTGGGAAGATGGCTTTGTGCATAGTAACATTTACTGTGAAATCACAAAGACCAAATTTCAAACACCCATATAAAAAAGATAGACATTCCTTCAGTGTCTAAGGGTGACTCCAACACTAGGGTGGGGGTGAGGGTATAATAGCATCTTGAGGGCTCACTAAACACCACCCTAATGGCAGGTACAATGAAAGACCCTGTTGCAAGAGAATGGACCAGCTGCATGCACACCTACATAAACACACACACACACACACACACACACACACACACACACACATGAAAAATGTATTCTAGCTCAACAAATGTAGATCACAGATTAAAAATTATCTTCATGTGGGCTCCACACCTTTTTTGTTTTTGTTTTAACACTGTGATCAATTACAAACTCTCAGAGATCCTGCAGATGGAAAGACCTAGTGCCTCATTTTATCCTCTTATCTTCCCTATTTCATTAGATAAGGACCGCCATAAGGCCATTGTCTGAAGTACTCATACCCACCTTCACATGCTACTTCTAGATGGCGGCCTTCCCAAGCCAAAGATGTGCTTGTGAGCTAGGGATGTGAGCACACCCTGGATTTCCAAAGCTTCTGAGATCTTGTTAGCTAGGGATGTGAGCACACATCTGTACTTCCAACGCTTCCAAGATGTGCTTGTGAGCTGGGGATGGGAGCACATACCTGTACTTCTGATGCTTCTGAGGTAGAGGCAAGTAGATCATCAGCTCCAGGACAGTCTTGGATACAGAAGTGTTCCTGGCCAGAAAAGAAAGAGATAGAGATAGAGAGGGGGAGGTTGGAAGGAGAGGGCGGGAAAGAAAGGGAACAGACAGAGAAAAGGAGGGATGGCTGGAGGAAAGGAGAATGGCTGCTGGCTTCCCATCTTTCTCCAGTGTCTTTTCCCCCAGTCTTCGTAAAGGCAGCATTTTCTGCGGGCCCTCTAGGGAAAATCTCCTTCAAAGGTTTTGAAATTGTTACTTGTAATCAGTTCATTCCAAGAATTTCCCTCTTCCAGACTTTTTCTTCTACAATTGTACAGTGAGGATAAATTTTTGCTTGATTCTGTAAAGAGCCAGGCAATAAATACTTTGGACGTTGACGCTCACAGCCCTATTCCTCTCCTATTTATTTGCATGTGGATCTTTCTTTCCCTTCAAATACCCTGCGAACAAGGAAAGACTGATTCTATCTTTATGGCAATAAAACAAAATGAAAAAAGCTCCAAACAATGGCAGGTTAGATTTATGAAGAACCAGTAATTTGCATGGTCTACTGTGCATGAGAGGGAGTGGACCTCTGAGCTTCTATTTGGAAGCCTCGAACTTGACTGTTTCTCTTGGCTTCTCTGGTGTGCTGGTATTCCATTGCTCACTGGGTTATTGTGTAATTTTTTTCTAGTTCTGAAGAACAAGAAGTATTTATATATCCATATTTTTTATTCTACTTATCCATGGCTTAATTGTTCTTTTTTATCCAGTGAAGGTTTATTAGCTTGGTTCACGCTAAAGTCCTACTTTGGGTTTCACTGACTTTGAACTTCCCTCCTCTCTTCTTTATATCCAAGTGCTGCCACTGTTACTCCTTTCTGTTAATATTGTGACGACCTAATGTCCCTTTTATCTTTTCCTTTGTGATGACCTAATGTCCCTTTTATCTTTTCCTTTATTATGTAGAGTTAATTTTTTTTATTTTTGGAATTGTAATGTACTATCCTGCTATAAATCCCCCCCTTTGTCCTTACTGTATTTAATATATTTTAATAAGTTCTCTTTCCACGTTCATTCATCAATTTTTCTATTTTTCTCATGGGATTTCCCAGATTTCTTGGTGGTTTAAGCATGCAGTACCTCATTTCCAAATGTTGATTAGATTTTTGGTTTTTCTTTTGCTGCTATTGATTTCTTGATACAGGTCTTTGTCATCAGATGTGGGAGCCCACAAAGGTTTTCTTGTGAGATCTGAGCTTGCTTTACACAGCAGGATGTATTAGAGGATGGCTGGACCACGTGAATGGTCACTAGGTATCTGAGGTGGTCTGCACATGGCTGAGCTGGGGGGACGTCTCTTGCTCCACCTCTTGGCATTCCATTAAAAGCCCTTTAGTAAAGACAGATTGGGCTGGTGGGTTTTGACCCAGGCCCTCCCAAGGCTATATATGTTTCTAACTGTCTCTCTCCTCCATATTTCCATCTATATATTTCTAATTTCTCCCTGCTCAAGAGTACCCTGGGGGAAAAAGAGGGAGCTGGTCCCTGTAGATTTATCAGTCTTATTAAATAAGAAACACAGAGCCAAATGCAGTGTTAAAAGCCCAAGAGGTTGGAGCAGTAGCTAAGAGCTGAAACTTAAAACCGCCTTCTTACCCTTCCTGCCACTGCTGCCTTTCCCCTCCGAAAGAGGCCTACTTCCTGTGTGTCTGTCTTTTTATTGACTTTCTGTTTTGCCTTCTTATTGGTTGTAAACCCAACCACATGACTTTCTCATCACTGTCTGTCTATACAGACCTCCAGGTCTCTATGGTTGGTATTGAGATTAAAGGCATGTGTCTCCATGCTGGCTGTATCCTTGAACAGAGATCTGCCTGTCATGTGATCAGGATTAAAGGTGTGTGCTACCACTGCCCGGCTTCTGCTATGGCTTGCTATTAGCTCTGACCCCCCAGACAACTTTATTTATTAACATACAAATAAAATCACATTTCAGCACAAATAAAATATCACCATAGCTCCCCCTCAATTAGAGACTTTACTTGGCATGATTTTAATCTTGAAAACTTAAACAGATTTATAGTATATAAATCTACTATACAATGTTAATAATTTTTAGCAAACTTTAATAAGCCACAATTTCTGGAATCAGAAAAGAAACCAGCAAAAGTATGATAACAGAATTCTGTTCCTCTTAGGGATTACCTGAAATAGTATCCAGGTAGGCTGTTGAAGGAGAGAGAAATGAAAAGAAAGTGACAGACTGAGACAATCACACAGAACTAAGAGATCATCAGTAATGAATGTAGAAAATTAAAACAGAAGAATGAAACCATTGCACGTTTAAAAGAAGGTGTTTAGGACCAGATAGGAATGGCAGGATGACACCCAGTAAGCAGGTTGCCTTCCATACATGGTAGTTGCTATCTTTAGGACTCTTTGGATTTTAGGACTTTGAAAAATGCAGCAATCTTCATTCTCAGTCAATGTGAAATAATCAGAAAATTTGACAATGGACAGAATGTATGAGGTCAGTTTTCAGACATATCTTGGGTAGTGCATAACAGTGGCTCCTAAGAGAAAACATCTTACACAGAAACTATAATGAATCTTAGAAAGAACATCTAAGTTAAAGTTAAAGAAGAGACAGGAAACTCAGTGGTGACTTACTCCTCATTGTGGACTGAGGAAGCAGAAATAGGAGGCTAGGAATTTCAGGGACCTGGTTGTGATACAGTTTCACAGGGAAGACAACTGTGACCATAGAGAAGACAGTGATCTAGAGATGTATTGATGGATGGTCTTTCTTGGGTCCTCCATCGATCAGCAAATTGTCCAAGGCAGCTACCTAGTGACAAGACGTAATGACAAAAGAAAGGGAAAATTTTCAGAGTTCACATTGGGCTAGAAATAGTCCATATTCTCTCAGCTAGAAGGAAACACATTATGGTTCACAGGTATGTAGTGGTATAATGAGGAGGTTGTCTTGGAACTCTGCACAAAACATCATACATTGAAAATCACTCTTTCCTGTCAATATAAGTTAAAATAAGAGCTTCAAGATATCAGAGTTTCTGAAGTTAGAATATTTCTAGTTCTCTGGTAGTCAAGATGATGTGGCATTGGCATAAAGACAGATAAGAAAGTCAATAAAATCAAATAGAATCTGGAAATAGACACCCACATCTAGGGAATTGTCTTTGACAAAAGCACCAAAGAAATTCAGTCAGAAAAGATAATCTTCATAAGAAATAATCCATAAAGAGTAGGCAAAACATGAAACAAAATTGACCCCAACCTCTTACCTTACAATTTATGTGCTTATAAACAGAATATTGGTCACAGATAGACTGTAAAAGCAAAAACTACACAATATCTAGAAGAAAACAAAAATTTACTAACCTTGTATTTGGTAAATATTTCAAGCATACAATGGAAACACTTGTAGAAGAAAATCAATAAACAGAACTTCATCAAAATTAAATGATCCTGCTCTTCAAAAGACATTGTGTTGAAAAGAAAAAGATGAGGTGAGCATCAAAAATGTTTCTAAAGTATATGTTGTCCTTCTATAACCCTGGGTTCCATTAACATCTATGTGTTAAACAAAGTGTATATCAAAACCTTTGTTTTCAAAAAAAATTCTGCATATTATAAACACATGCAGATATTTTTCTTGTCATTATTCTATAAACTGTTGATGTAACCAACCATCTTATTAAATAAGAAACACAGAACCAATGTAAAAGAGAAAGCCAAGAGGTCAGAGCTCAGAGCTAAAATCTCACCCTTCCTCCTGCGGTGGTCCTAGCTCTCTGAAAGAGGAGCTACTTCCTGTGTGTATGTCTTTTCATTGTCTTTTTGTTCTGCCTCCTCATTGGATGTAAACCCAAACACGTGACTGCCTCGTCACTGTCTGTATGTACAGCCCCCTCAAGTCTTAAAGGCATATGTCTTCAATGCTAGCTGTATCCCTGAACACAGAGAGATCTACCTAGCTCTTCTACCAAGTGCTGGGATTAAAGGTATGTGCCACCACTGCCACACTCTTGCTATGGCTCTAATAGCTCTGACCCCGGGACAACTTTATTTATTAACATACAATCAAAATCACATTTCAGTACAATTAGAATACCACCACAATAAACAGTACAGGATAACAATTCCATGCATAGTATTTACATAGTATTACATTGTACAAAGTAGTTGACATACACAGTGTTATATGTGGAGATTGTATGCAAATGCCACCTGTGTTATTTAAAGGGGATTTGAGAATTTGCAGGTTCTGATACCTATAGGGAGTACAAGGATTCAGACTGTCACAGATGCTGAGAGACTATTATGTCCAATGAAGATTATCATCTAGAATACACAAAGAACCTTTACAGGTCAACAATAAATAGTTTCCACAGAATTGAAAAACTAGTCAGGAAGAAATTCACAATGATAAATAATAGAAAACATCACTCAATGCCACTGTCAATAGGAAAATGTAAACAAAACCCATTACCATGGCTAAAATTAAAATATGACCATAGAAAATAGTACAATTGAAGTTCCCAGGAACTACTGATTAAAAATATTTTAGTGATTTCTCAAAAAAAAAAAAATTAACATAGCTCACATGATGGATTTAGGTAGGTGTTTACCCAAGAAAATGAGAAAATTTAGCCATGTGAATGTTTATAACAATTTTATCTGTAATAGCCTGAAGTTATAGACAGTGAAGTGTACATCAGCAAACAGATGTTAAAATAATCATCATGTATCCACACAAGTAAAAAACACTAAGAAATAAAATGAATGAATTTGTGATATGCAGCATTTATAGAAGAGTCTTGGCATCATTATATTGGGTGAAAAGAACCAGTAAAGAGACAAGGAAAAATTAAATGCTACATGATTCATTTTGTTTACTCTGTTACTCCACTTCTTACTGAGACAAAATATCTAGAATGGCAATTTGAGTGAGGGTGGATTTGGTATGGCTCACAATTCAAAGGGATTAAGTCTATCTGGGTGGGAAGGTCTGACAGCAAGAGCAGGAGAGAGCTGGTCATTTCCTATCTGGGTCGGGAAACAGAATAAGACACCATCTCAGCCATAAAACCCCAGACCCCATTACCTGTGACCAACTCCTTCCCACAAGGCTCCATCTAAAGGTTCCCACAGCCTTCCCAAACAACATCACCATCTTAGGCAACAAATGTTCAAATGAATGAGTATACAGGGACTTTTCACATTCTAGACATTTACATTTCAATCTAGAAAATACATGTCTGTACTAGAGTTTTCCTGCCTGGCCCACAGTCAGGACAAATCTCTGTCACCCACCAGTCCCACAGCTGCTCAGACCCAACCAAGTAAACACAGAGACTTATATTGCTTACAAACTGTATGGCCATGGCAGGCTTCTTGCTAACTGTTCTTATATCTTAAATCAACCCATTTCTATTACTCTATAAGTTGCCACGTGGCTCGTGGCTTACTGGCATCTTCACATGTTGCTTGTCATGGTGGCAGCTGGCAGTGTCTCTCTGACTCAGCCTTCCACTTCCCAGAATTCTTCTCCTCCTTATCCTGCCTATACTTCATCGTGCCTGACTACTGGCCAATCAGTGTTTTATTTATTAACCAATCAGAGCAACACATCTGATATACAGAACATCCCACAGCACATGTCATGGACGTGAGGAAACTGTAAAGTTGATGTAAGGTTTGCTATCTTGATTGTAGTGACAGATTCACAGACACATATAAATGTCAAACTTGACCATATGATATTTTTCATATGTGTGCAGTGTCATGTACATTAAGAAAATTAGCAGAAAGGAAACTGCTCATACAGTAGTTAAATGCTACAGTTATAGAAAGAATGGCAAGGTCTGCACTACAACAAGAAAAATATCCTTAAGTGAAGACCATAGTCATCTGGTGAAACAAAACTTTACCTGATAGACTTGGGAGTGAATTAAATAAATGATTTAATAATAGGGAGTTATGGAAATTATAAGGGATCTGTGGAAACAATGGCAGATTTGTAAGAAAGAAGGAATGAAAGGCATACAAATTCTACCTGTTCATTTTTTTAGGTAGGACCTGACAGAAATCCTTAATTTCCTTAAGAATCTGTTGTAGAACAGATTCTGATCTACAACATACCTATTGTTATAATTAGATAACATGAATATTAAAGATCCCTGTTACAATAGAATTGTAAAAAGCAAACATTATTCCACTGAAAGGGAATAAACCTTTGTATAAAATCATGTGTCCTTTTATGTGCTTGCGTGCTTGCTTAATGGACTATATAGGCCAACAACTTTGAATATTTACCGTATTTGAGGTCAAATTTAGTAATTGCATTACTCTTAGAGATTATTGTAATGACTGTCTGTTTGAAGAGCCTTAATCATTTGCAAAAATGAACTTAAGGCAATCTTAATAACTCTAACCTGATCACCTAACCTTAAAAAAATCTATTTCTGTCAATGAAGTCTTGAGGGCCTGTGGTCTAGTTTACCAGTTGGTCATTAGAACAAGAAACTTATTGCTAATACAACTGTTTTTTAGAGTACATTGAAAGAATATCTCTGTTGTCTGGGCTTTGTTGTCCACCATTGTGCTCATCATACATTCCTGACTAGGAAACCCATTATTACAAAGTAAAACTGCTACTCACATCACCAGTGAGGCTACCTGTAAAACAGAACCCCAAGAAAGACATGGGGATCACCCAATGACGGAGAATGGATGAGATCTACATGAACAGCCTGGACATGAGTGGGAGCAATGAACGGCGAGGGTCGAGGGAAAGAGAGCAGGAGATCCCACCTGGATCGAGAACAAGGAATAGGAGACCATGGTAAATGAAGACCACATGAGAAAAGGAAGAAACAAAGTGCTAAAGAGGCCCACAGAAATCCACAAAGATACCCCCACAAAAGACTGCTGGCAATGGCCGAGAGACAGCCAGGACTGACCTACTCTGGTGATGGGATAGCCAAACACCCTAATAGTTGTTACAGAAACCCCATCCAAGGACTGAGGAATCTGGATGCAGACATCCACAGCTAGGCCCCCGGGTGGTGCACTGGGAGTCTAATTAGTGAGAAAGAGGAGGATCTATATGAGCGAAAATTGTTGAAACCAAGGTTGGATAAACACAGGGACAAATAGCCAAATGAATGGAAACACATGAACTATGAACCAAAGTCTGAGGGGCCCCCAACTGGATCAGGCCCTCTGAATAGGTGAGACAGTCAATTGGCTTGATCTGTTTGGGAGGCGTCTAGGCAGTGGTACCAGGTCCTGGGCTTGCTGCATGAGATAGCTGTTTGAAACCTGGGACTTATACAGGGACGCTTGGCTCAGTCTGGGAGGAGGGGACTGGACCTGCCTGGACTGAGTCTATCAGGTCGATCTCAGTCCTCAGGGGTAGCCTTGATCTGGAGGTGGTGGGAATGGGGGGTGGGCTAGGGGGAAGAGGAGGGGGGCAGGAAGGGGGAGAACAAGTGAATCTGTGGTTGTTATGTAGAACTGAATAGTATTGTAAAATAAAATTTAAAAAAAAAAACAAAGTAAAGCTATGATCAGTGTGGTCACTTAAATTTTTAAGACTTGTAAAGTCAATCAGGGCTTGCAAAAAAGTACAGACCTTCAAAACAGCAAAGTAGTTATTACTCAAATCTTGGATAGATAGTTGGCACAGCACTTAAGAGGACTTAGTGCTCTTGTAGTGGACTGAGTTTGATTCCCAGCACCCACATGATGGTTCACAATCCCTAAAACTCCATTCCCAGGATACCTGATGCCTTCTTCCTGTCTCTGCAGGCATAGAGCACTCACATGCTGCACACTCATACATTCAGGCCAAACATTCATATACACAAAATAATAAAATAAATTTATTCCATACATACATATACATACTCAAGTTAGAAATTGAAAAATTGACACATTAAATGATCAAGAAAGTATAATTCATTAATTGTTCAATAAATGTTTCAGGTAAGTTACTAGATACTTTGGATAAAACCAAAGGGAGAGAACAGGAAGAATTCTTGCATAGGCAATTACATTGTTACAAAATGTCTGACAACAACACCATGTTATATTTTGTACACAAAAGTGATAGATTCTATAGAAAAAAATGAATGGATTGGGTGTGAGGAGGAAGGAGGAGAGAAACAAAGAAAAAAATTGAACCTGCCAAGAGAGCAAGCAGAACAAAACTCACTGTGATGTGACATTGAAGAAAATTCCCGAGTACATGAGAGACTCAGCCATCAGATATTTGGACTTTGTACAAAGACCATTAGGAACTGCCAATGCTCACTGAGAGCCAAGAGGTTAGACAGATAGGGAGGAGAGAAGAATAGGAAAATAGTTGTATGTGGACAAGTAGGAGAAATTATGGGGCCATCGGTGATGCTGCACTCTTAAGAATGGAATGCAGAGACTGAGAGGAAAGTGGGAAGACATGAGGCTGTTGCAGCAAGCAAAGTGAGCTGGTAGGAAGCCAAGGCTATAGGAAATGAACTAAGAAATTGGATCCTAGAAGTATGTTGATATAGCTGTAGATGTAGAAATGTGATCCACAGGCTTAGATGAGAGGGTAAAAGGCAAAGTTAGTTTCAAATGTGGTGGGTACACATCAATGGAGCAGGATCATGGGAATTTCCATTCCATGGGTCAGCACCAATTACACCTTGCCTAGTACCAGTTCACATATGAGTGAATAAAGCATACTGCACGTGGCTCAAATAACACAACAGAGTGGAGATTTCTCTGTCCTAGAGGAGAATGTGTCTGAGTTGTTTGTGCCTCAATTGCAGAACATGGCCATTCTTAGGATCCCAAAGAGGAAACAGTGAACTGTAGAGTTTTCAAATTGTATTCCTTAATATGATTGGAAGAAAGCATATTTACAAAGATGCCTTACCAGAAGAAACGAGAGAGTACAACATCTAGCTAATGTCTGATAGACTCCAAGAACTGTACAGCCTTAGTCCTTTATGTTTAAGTATTACTTCACACAAAACTCATCACTACTTAAAATGTTTAAGTAGATGGCATGAAAGTGATACTACTAAGTGATGTTAACAATTTGATTAAATGGAACTAGAGACATGACTATGAGTAAAGGCCCTTGCTGCACAAGTTGGTGCCTTGAGTTTGGTACCCACAACCCAATGTAAAGATGGAAGGGAAGAATTGGCTGCACAAGTTGTCCTCTGATTTACACACACACACACACACACACATACACACACACACACACACACACACACACACACTGTGTCACATATGCTGACATATGCATTATGCACATACACACATTAATAATTGTTTAAACAAGAATTTAATTAAATATTTTCCTTTGTGTTGATCAAACTTGAAGATCATTTCCATGTTATTAACTTTAAAATTTTTTATTTGTTTTGTTTGTTTTGAGACACAGTCTCATTATGTAACCCTGGATGTTCTGGAAATCACTGTGTAGACCAGGCCGGCCTCAAACTCAGAGATCTGCCTATCCCTGCTTCTGAGTGCTAGAATTAAAGACACCACACCCAGCCCATGTTCTTAACTTTAATGAACTAAGGTTTGATACCAATTGATACTTTCCATCACAGAATATTTTGTTTCCAGTATGGAAGGTAGTCAACATTATATTCTCATAACAGAATGAGAAATATAAAAAATAACAACTACTAATATTCAGGAGCTTATACTAAGATAATACATGTATACATGCCTATGTTAACATCTACCAGTTCTTCTTGAAAATGATCTAAAGGAGTGATTTATGTATATAGACCATGCATTGATGAAAGTGATGCTGTCTAAGAAAATACTGCTGCACTTATGCTCTGCTGTGTCCTTGTGTCTTTGCCAGTCAACTGGTGCTTTTTCACATGAGTAGCTATTTTTAAATATACATATATACTTATGAATAATCACCTGTTACCAATTGAAATTTATAATTACAATTTCTCAATTCATTTACATTTTTTTCAAAAAAGGAAACCTTTTTAGTTTTTTAAAAATGCATACTATAATTTTCCACTGTTGAAATATCCATTATTTTCCCCCTCTAACCTGAAAAGCAGATCTGTTTATAAATCAGAATTTCTGGTAGCAATTAGCAAATCTTTGTTAGTTGACCTGGTTGGGCTAGGTCTTTCTTAGGGGATTACTAAGTGCCAAACTCTCTACTACTTGGTATTTAAATAAATCAAAGAGTGGATATTTCCCTAAAAGAATTTACAGTCTAATTAAAAAGTAAATATTCTACCCTTCAGAAACAAAACTACTGAGTCAGCATCTGTCAGTGCTCACAAGCTCTCTCTCTCTCTCTCTCTCTCTCTCTCTCTCTCTCTCTCTCTCTCTTCTCTCTCTCTCTCTCTCTCTCTCTCTCTCTCTCTCTCTCTCTCTCTCTCTTTCTCCCCCCTCTCTTTTATTGTTTTACCATGAAGCACAAAGTGACTTTCAGTAGACCACGCATTGCAAAGAATAGGTACTGTGCATGGCATTTGGTATTTGTCTTCTATTTACCTACTAAGGTGCCGTGTTCTTCTTTCTTTGTCATAACAAATCTAGCAGCATGTTAAGAAAGAATAGCACTGTTAATAGAGAAACATGGATGGGTGTCTCCTAAAAATTTTTTTCTTCTTAAGGTATATCATTTTGTATTATCTTATGTTTTCTTTTTTTTTAGTAGTAGTAGTTATAAATTACTTTAAACTACTGACCTCTTATTTAGAATAATCATTTCAGACTCCTAGATTTTTGGTGGGCTTGTATAGTCATGGAGAGCTATATTAAGAGTATGGGTATAGCATTAGCTTTTTCATTTCTGTACTGAAACATCTGAGGCTGGATACTTACAACATAATGTTTACTTTTGATTACAGCACTAGCCCCAAACTTGCTTGCTACATCTGTGATGACCTTCTTGCAGAGATTTTCCAAAGTGGAATGGGGTTTTACATGACAAGAGAAGGAGAGTACTTGTTTGTCTTCTGATCTCTCTGTCTGAAGCCACTAGCAGCCACAGAAGATTAACCTAATGACCCATTGCTTAGGTCCATAGGAAAATCAAGAAGAGATTAAGCTTCAACACATGAATCCTTGAAGAGTGTGATCAAGCCTCATTTGTCCCATAGCAGTGGGACTCAGAAGGCAATCACCAGCCCCAACCCATTGTAGGAAGAGTTTTTATTTCCTGCTCGCCAGTTCCCAAATAATTGAGATGGAGCCTTAATATGAATTTTAAATGCTCAGCCAATGGCTCAGGCTTATTACTAACTAGCTCTTACACCTTAAATTAACCAATCTCTATTTATCTATGTGCTGCTATGAGTCTCATTTACCTCATGTATGTACTTCCCAACCTGCTTGCTCTGCATCTCATGGTATCTCCTTCAGACTTCTCAAACTCCTCCCATCCTCTTCCCAGCATCCTCCTAGTGTGGCTTCCTAAACTGGAAAACTTGTGACACAAAGCTCTAAATTGCAATTTACTAGGAAATATACCCTCGATCCTAGACAACTGTAAGCCAGTCAGCTCTCTATTAACCAATGAGAGTAATGCAGATTCACAGTGGACAAGGATTGTTCCACAGCAGCCCACCCCTAGTTTTCCTACAGGTTGTCACTACTGCATAATTCTTATCCATTACTCTTCATCAGTTTTGCCTTTCTTACATCTTAGGAGTTCAGCAAACTAATGAACTTGTTTATCAACTGCAATGTAATCAGGAATGGATCATACTGGAAAGAGATTCATTAAATATTTTGAGAACCATGTGTGTTGAAATGCAAAGACCATGCTAAGCCAGCCCCACCCTTCACTGGTCCTAGGAGACCTAACACTGCTCCTTGCTGGCTGCTGCAGAGGGAGAGCTGGCTCTGATTGCCCAGGCCCAGTGAGAGCTGACTCCAAATGGCTGGGGCACAGAAGAACTGGCTCTGCCCTTTGCGTGAGGATTGTGGTTCCAGAGGAAGCCCAGAATGACCACTTCAGCTACAACCCAGGCCCACTTCCAGTGCTTTGAGTTGACCCACCCCAACAGCTACCCCATCAATGACCTGCTAGAGAGGGTAAACCAGAGCTGCGGGATCTCCATGACTCAGGGCAACAAGATACCCAAGAGGAGTCTCAGTGAGGGTCCAGTACCAAAAGCCAGAGGCCTCTAGCTAAACCAACAGCTTATGACAATGATCACTTGCATGTAGAGCTGTTTGGACAAAACGAGTACACTGTGTGACACCCCACAGCTTCCAATGCCACTAAGAAGAAAGGGGGTGATGGAGTGGTGGGAAAGACAGAGGAGCAAAATCTGTGGTTTTTTTTAATTAATATTTTAATTTTTAATTTTCTTTTAGGGGCATGCTGCAAGGGTGAAGGGTGCATATGAAGGGACTGGGAAATGAATGGAGTTAGGGTGCATGATGGGAAATTCCCAAAAACTCAATAAAAAGGTTACATTTAAAAAATATGTGGTCTTTGATCTAAGATGCTTTAAGCTAAGATGCAACCTGAGTGATACTCTATTTCCTTAAGTTTTCATAGACTGTTACTTTCCACCCTGTAACTATGTCTGGTGTCTAAGTATATTTTGAAATTCCATCTGAGGTCCATCTTAATTAAGCTTCCTTTTCCTCAGCTCAAATTTTCCCCTGCATTGAAATGTAAAGACCAGAGAACCATTATTTTATGGTTAATATTCTCATAAACTGGAAAACTTGTGACACAAAGATCTGGATTGCAATTTACTAGGAAATACACCGTTGATCTGTCTGCTGTGTTAGGCAGAGATCCAGTCTAAAATTTATGTAGGATTCTATAAATGATTTGAGAATAATAAAACACAGTTTCACATTTTCATGAGAGTCATAGGAAAACAAGTAGAACAAAAGATTTCTATAGTCCTCAGCAGCCCTGTGTATATGATTGTATCCAAAATCAATATTATCGTTTTGTTATGAATGCAGAATATGTATTCTCAAAATGATGAAAAATACTGTTTTTTCCTCAATAGTTTAAGTCTCTGACTTAAACTATTGGCAATAAACATTAAATTAAAACATTGGCAATAGTGACATTATAGGTTCAATTAGCCCCAGAATAATTAGGAAATTCCCTGAAATTTTAGGTTACTATAACTTATTCCAGTAAATCATCCTAAAGCATCCCAGCTCTACAGTCTGAACACAGCACTCCATGCAGAACAAAGTGGTGGGTGACACATTTGTTTCCCCCTGGGATTTAACACTATTTTGTCGAGTTTGAAAGTAGAAAACAGAGCAAAGTTCAAACATGTCCTGTCTTAGTGCTTACTTAGCTGTGGTAGCCACACTGTGAATTCCCAACCAACCAAGCTGCACAGTGAATTCAAGACTGACCTGATCATATCTCAAAACAAAAACAAATAGTCTACTCGTCTGTACTCACTGCAAACTTTGACATGCTTATTCTAATATTAAATATCCTTTTGTATTTCTGTTTTCACTATATGAGATGATATCAGTATCAATTTTGATCATACCAGCAATGATTGAGCAACAGAAAAATAGTTTCTGCTTGTACACAAGTAGTAATTTTTCTACTGAGAGAAATAAGAATGGATGCCCGAAAGCGCAGACTGTTTGAGTCACTTTGAATGCTTGAGACAAAGCTGCATCAAATTGGGAAGTAAATTAGCAAGAACAACAAGGACGAGTGTGAGACACCCTGCAGAAGGGAGCTCAGTTCCCCGAGACAGACGCCCTTGTTATGAGGGCAGGGGTGGTCAGGGAGCATGACCAGACAGTTTTCACCTGGCAAGGAAACACTGTTGTCATCCTTGAATTCAAATTCTGAAATTAAGTATTCAAATTTAATCCCAAGATCTTGGGGATCTGATTGTTCTTAAGGAAAGGATAAATCGGATTTATACATAGAAATTAGCCCAGGAATACCAAGTACAGTCTTCTGAGGTAAGGAGAGTGGCAGGAAGTAATAACTGCCGAGATGAGATATGTTCCAAAGGTCCACATGATGAATAATGAAGCTTTTCAGTGGCACTGAAAAGCAGAAATGGAATCTATACACAAGGACCTAAATGTTGAGAGCCAATATTGAATAAAGATTTAGAGATAAGAGAAGACACCTGTAGTGTGTGTAGTTCATCAAGAAAATACTGCTCGTGATTCATGAGCTTAGACAATTAGAAGCAGGAACCAGGCATGGGATTCAGACTGGCCAAGTGGATTTTCAGGGCTCTCTGGATATCTAGGTGGAGTTGAAGGAAAAACTTTTAAAAATGCAGAAAGTGATGTTGTGGAGAGAGAAGATGCAAGCAGACCAGGAAGTGATCTGAGCAAGGGTTGCCTGTCAGTCAGTCAGTGGGGTAAGGAAATGGGCAGAGTTCTCAATGGGAGAAACAAAGAAAGCCAACAAGTATATATAAATGTGAATTAAAACCACTTTGAGATCTCTGCATTTGTTTCCATCAGTTACTGGATGAAGGCTTTATGATGACAATTTAGGATGGTAACCAATTTGATTACAGCAGATGACCAGTTCAGACACCCTTTCACTATTTCTAGGAGTCTTAGCTGGTGTCATCCTTTTGGATTCCTGGGAGTTTCCCTAGCACCAGGTTTCTCCCTGACCCCAAAATGCACCTCCCACATCAGACATCTCTTTTATTACTTCCCCCTCCATCCCACCCCCAGTCCTCCCAACTGGATTCCTAGTTCCTCCAATCCCCGCCCAGAACAGAAACAGAGGAGGAATGGATGGTGGAGGCCAAAGGGAGGCAAGGGGAGATGGGGAGAGGAGAAGAGGGAGGGGAGACTGTGGTCAGGATTAAAATAAGTGAAAAAAATTAATTAATAAAAAAGTAAGTCAAATGACATTTAAAAAACAAAAACAACAAAACAAAACAAACAAATGAAAAGAAATGACTTTGAGAGTTCATTTTGCCTCACACATAGAGATTCTTATTTATTGTTGTAATATAAATTAGTATGCCTCAGTTTGATCACGCCTGGGCATATACCCACAGGGCTTTGTAATATTAAGTGAAGAAATTCAGTTCTCAAGAACACAAACTTTGCATGGCATGTTCTCTCTCAGATGCTGACCCAAACTTTTCTTTTTTTATGTAAATAAGTGGTTGTGAGAGTGGACTATGAAACTAGACAGAAAACCATGAAGGGGAGCAAGATTGTCAAGAAAGTCAGAGAAGACACAGGGGCCACATGTAATGTAAAGTGGCAAGCAGGTACTGGCGTGGGAGAACACATGGGAAGAGCAGGAATGGAACAGAAGGAAAGGGAAAAAAAACAACAAAAATAAAGTTTGCTTACAAATTTTCATAATGAAATCCAGTACTGAGGGTAGAAACATGGATTAGTACTTAAGAGTTCAGTTCCCAGAAACCACAAATGACAAACAATCACTGGTAACTCCAACTCCAGGAAATCTAATGCCATCCTCTGACCTCTATGGCCACGAGTACATGCGTACACATACACAAAAGTAAATTAAATATTTTAGAGATCTAATTCTTTGTAAGTTCATAAGTTTAAAATAAATAAATAGATAAATAGATAAAAACACAATGCTCCTGCTAGTATCATCACTTGTTTCCAAGCCTATATTCTACAAAATTTCCTAGGTCAACAATTTTATTATAGAGCTGTCCATAGCTTTTTAGTGTGAATTTGACTGGAATTTAAGGTAGAAAATTTCCAATTTCTGCTAACCCAAGGAACATTGTGGTATATTTGTCAGTAGTCCCCCAAAACAGACTCTGCCACTCTTCTAAACTGACTTTATTCTTAGCACTGTGTTCTGGACTTCCTGCTTTCATCTCACTACAACAAAAAGCTCCGTAGACACTTGGTCAGTCACATGGTATGAGTGATAAAGAAATAACCTCTGCAGTTCCAACGTTGTCGATGTGTTTTATTATGAAAGAAGACATGACTAAGCCAACATTCAGATGTGGAGGATGATTATTACGTTCTCTATCTATCGCTATTTTGTTTTCTCACACGAAACCTCTAGCCAACTCCATGGAAGGGAAAAAGCCAGCTTTATGATATGAGTTCAGTTTTGAGTTCTGACTTGGTTAAGGTTCCCATGCCCTTACTTTCCCCTTTCTTCATTTCTGGAGCTTGAAGACACTCCTGGCATCAGGTTGAGGGCGTCTGGTCCACATATACACATCATCTTCCATCCTTAACCTTTAGTGAACTCTAGTTTAAAAGCCCACACAGTGTGTCTGTCTTGTGTTCACCCTTTCTCCCTAACTAGACAAATTGTGCTAGTTAGGGAGACTAGACAAATAACAAGTAACAGGTTACTAGACAAGTAACACCCAAACTCACAGTGGATTATAAGAGCAAAGAATTATTTCTCTGCTCTGACTGAATATTCACTGATGGTCAGGAACCCTTCTGCTCAATGTCAGTTTTTATTCCAGATATTCTGGAATTTATCCAAGACCTAGGCAATTGCGTATCAGAAGGGAAAATTATGGCACATAATGAATCTCAAGGTTCCCAGCCAAAAGTATTTATGTCACTTCAGTTCACATATCATGGATGAGAAGAAGTCACCTGGCCAAATCCAATTTTAATGGGCTGGAGCAGTAGTGGTAATTCTTCCTTTTTTTATTCTCCTTTTTGGTAGGGTTTCACTATCTAGCCCTGGCTGCCTATGTAGACCAAGCTGGTCTCAATCACAGAGATCCACCTGCCTCTGCCTCCCAGTGCTGGGATTAAAGGTGTGTCACATACATCCCTTTGCTTTGTGTTGCATGCATATCTTCCTCAGCAGCTAGTCGTATGCACCACTCAGAAGGGGTAAGGAGCAGACTCCCATGGCTGTTTCCATTACATGGTCTGGGTACAGACATCCATCTGGGGGACAAAGGATACAAATTACAGCTCTGTGATGTCCAGTGTTCCATGTTTGAAGTCCAGTATCTAATGACTAGGTTGGACTGCTATTGCACTCTCACAAACTTTGCTCCACCATCTCCAAGGTCATAGCAAGAATTCAAATGCAGGTTCCCATATTTTAAGCCTGAATGTTGTATTTATATAACATAATAAAAACACCACTACAGATTATCGCTCCAACTCTCCATCTGGACAAATGAATCTTCATTAAGACTTGGACATTTAGTTCCTCCTTGAAACATGACAGAACAAAGATAACCTATACAGTCCAATGACTCAGGCTCCTTTGATACATCTCCTCTCATCTGTAGCTCCCTGGAGCACTCAAAGAGGATTCAGCCTCTGACATTAGTATATGATTCTCAAGGACTGAAAATGGACCATACTCGCCATAGTAGAGGAAAGAGCTCCCAGAATCCCCAGAAACCAATTCAGTGAAATCAAGGCTAACAGGGGACCTGTGGTTGCTAAACAGGCAAAATAATTTAGATCTAAGACTCTTTACTCCTGGGGAAAGAGGTAGAGAAAGGAGACCCAGAAGAAAATGACACTGGGGAGCCCTCAGCTAAGGGCTAAGTAGAAAGAAACTTCAGTGAAGGAAAAAGTAAGTTAAGTTCCACCAGTGTTGAATTGTATTTCTACTAAGTAATCAGTCCTTGTCAAAATCATGTTCCAGGCTCTCCTCTCTCTTTTAATCATCTACAAGGACTGATTTCATTTGATCATCTCACCTTGTTTTTCAGAAAAACTGACTCATTATTAAGCAAACAACCCCATTTATGTTACAAAATTTCTGATCTTTGAGGGGAGGTTCCCTGAAGATTCTCACAAAGAAATGAGTGTTTTATGATTTCCCTTCCACAATTTCAGTGTAATTATGTCACTATGCAGCCTAGGCTGGTCCCAAAGGCATGCTCCTCCTGTTTCAGAATCCAAATCCTTAGGATTACGAGCATATCCCATGATGATCAGCTCTCTTTAATATTATTTTTAAGACGGCTTTATTTATGTAAGTATTCATTTTTAAAACACTTCTATATCTACTGTGTAAAACAATGTCTGTCTTTCCAAACTCAAAATGAACTCTGAATTTTGTCTTAGAACATGATAACAACTGATTTGGATGATGTCTGTGTCCTGGAGATGAATCACTACTGACTTATCTTCCTTTCTTGGCATGGTCCCTGCTACATGAAAAAGGAAATGTCTTTCATACATATTTGGCTAACTTTCAGTGGCGGTGCCTATAGCCAAGAGTGGTTTTGATTTGAGTAAAATTAAATGAGACTCCCTCTGTGGTCTCACTGATACCCAAACATTGAGAACCCTGCTCCCACCACATACCATAACATGTGTTTAAATGAGTAAGTGGCATATCTGATTAGGTTGGCAATTTCTCCTCAGAAAAACACAGTTTGAGTTGTTTTACAAACTTGAGTTAAAGTGAGTGAGTTAGGATTGTGCTTGGGACAAGAACATCCATTTTTCATTTGCTTTTCACTGGATATCAAAGCAGCAGTTTTTTTTAAATACAAAAACTGCCAATTTGCTTTATGTTATATTGTACTTAATATTTTATTCTCAAATGAGGAAAATATAAAACAGAAAACCTCACATGTAACCAAGCTGAAACAAGAAAGACAATTACTTTTCCCTCATGAAATGTTCTATTTCCTTGGTTTGCTGTTTCATTAATTTTCCAACTTCATTTTATGCTGATCTAGATTTTAGTAGTTTTCCCTGAATGCAACTTGAACAAAAGATGTTTGATTAATTTGAGAATGTGTACTGTAGATCTGCAGTGTGAGAGACACTTTCCTATGAACTGAGTAATAGTGGAAGAGAGTTGAGATCTCTCTGCTACACAGGTTTGATTTTAAAGCTGGAAATAGTGAGTTAAAACTGGAAAAAGAAATAGGAATTAAACATATTAATTACAACATAGAAAGTTGGAAGATAGTGAATGGCTGGGAGGAAAATAATTTGCGTGAGGCTCCTCTAAAGCCCAAGGTTTGGTCTGAGAGATTATTAAGGAGAAGATGAAGTAGTAAGGGACTATTTTCAGAGAAGCTCAGCCACCTAGAGTTAACATTAGGCACAAATGCTCAAGAAATGAGCTACTTTGATGTTCTGCAAGATTGGAAAGGAAGTCACTGTGATGCAGACATCATGAACAAAGGAAAAACAGATCAGAAATGAGGAAGGATAATTACCCACAGGTCGACTCAATTACAGTCTTTCAGTCTATTATGAGATACATTATACTTTATTATTAGCAGGGAGTCCTTCCCTTAGAAGATTGTCTACACAGAAATAATATAACCCAATACATACTTTTGGAAGACTGGATCAGTTGCTGAGTGTAGAGTACATTGTGAGTTTAGAACGTGAGGCTGGCTGGCAAGGATAGTAGAGGAGACAGTGAAAGGAGGATGCTGGACATCCAGACAGATGCCTGCCGAGAGCCCTAGCTGATGGTGCCTTTCCTGACCAGAAGTGGTAACATCTATGCTTTAAGTCCAGGCCTTTGGGTTTCTCCTTGGCCTTTGAATGAATTCATAGTTTGTGATCCCCTTACTTCCTTGTCTCCTTTTATCTTTTTCTCCAGGTCCCTTTTCATCATGTTTCCACAAGTAAGAGCTCCTTCCTGACATCCTTTGCAGAGGAATGCATTGTGGGTATTTGTTCCATTCAACCAATAACCCTTGGGGTGTCTGGCCTAATGGGTGTGGTCCTTTCTGGAAACTTGCCAAGACAGAATAGGACAGTCTTTCAAATTGTTCTGCTTCTTCGAAAGGTTTGTCAGATATTCTTGGCCTGTAGCCAAAACCGGGTGCCCCAACATTGCAAAGAAACATTGGGTAACTGCCCAGGCAGCCAGCTGTTTCTGTCAGTTCCTGCTTGTTTTGGAAGTCACTTGCTTGCACTTTCTGCTTACTGAGGTAAAATTATTTTCCTTCTCAGGTCCTTGAAGGGGTTGAAGACTAGATAGTTACAGTTACAATCATCCCAAATCTTAGCTAACAGTGTATGAGGTTCAAGATTCAGATTCTTCAGGATAGGACATCTTTTGGAGTATTCTCTGAAACTTGCAATTACCTTTGGCCTGGACATTTAATATGTGTTCCTTGTTTGATGTTGTTCTTGTTGGTTGTAGTTTCATTTCTATTTATGTTATTACCTTTTCTTTCTTCTAGACTATACTTGAAATTTTTCTTTTTGTATATAGCTTTGTGTTAGGATTAGAACCTTTTTATTTAGACAAAAAAAAAATGGAAAGTGTTGTGGGAATTTGTTCTGTTCAGCCAATGACCTTTGGAGTGTCTGGTCTAATGGGCATGGTATTCTCTTGGTATGTGACCAGTTAAAACTGAGGAGGAGGTATGCACTCAATCTCGTGGGTGCGAGGACCAGGTCAGGTAGCATGAAGCATCTTGCCATTGGTCCCAGTCTTCCCTGAGCAGAATGGCAGGACTCAGCAACGGAATCAGAGGAGGCATCTCAGCTCTGTTCTGTGTAGTGAGTGTACTTTATTAACTTCACCTGCTAATAAACCTAATTTTACCGAAGAATTCTGTCCCTCATTAGGAATGTTCTGGATTCTCCTTGTTCTGGTGAACATACATAGCCACTGAACTTTAAGGTACCAATCCTGTTGTCCAGATGGGTGACAGTATTTATGGTAGGTGTATATTATTTCCCAGAAGTTGCTAAATATTCAAGAGTACATCTGTGATTTGGTAAATTTAGACCACAGGCAGAAACTTTGTATGTTTGTCACCTTTGGAAATAGTCATTTTAGCAGCTTAAATTATAACTGATGAGAAAACCAACTTCATTAACGTGAACATCCCATCAATCAGGAAAGCTAAATACTGTCTGAAATTTTCCCACCAGGCTGTTGGATGCTGGCAGCTGGGGAGCATTAAGATGGTCAGAAGGTTGCATTGTCTTCTGTTTAGCTTTCTGTCCTTATCATACATGCCTCAACTAATTTCTGGAATATACTTTTGGTTGTCAGGCATTAATCTTTCTGATGTATGATACTTAATGGATTTGATAGAGTCAATAACTTAAGCACTAAAATACTATCAAAATGTAGTGATACATGTGTGCCATTTAATTTAATTTTTGTCCGAGAATATTGACCAACCATTTTAAAAGAGTCATACAGACACCAACTCATAGAACTGTTTATGAAAAACAGAAAGTTCCCCAGGATTGGTGGATAAGGGAAGCTGTTTCCCCATTTGTAGGAGGCATTGGATGACATTTATGTTTCTTTTCTTCAAAAATGTTATCATTGTTATTTGCAGTACTTTCTAGAGACATATACTCACAACAATGATGAGGTTGCTGTTTAGACTAAAAAGACTCTTAAATAAGAAGAAGGCTGCCATGTTCCTCTCTGACAAAACTTGATTCTATCAAATTATCAGAAGTAATGTTTGTAGCATTATGCTTCAATAGACAACAAGAAAAACACAAAGCTCAGGTTCACTGTGTGGATGATGTTAGCTACTTTTCTATCACTGCAACAAATCACTGTGACCAAGGCACCTCATGAAGAAAAGAGTTTAATTGGGCTTCTGCAGAGGTTTAGAGTCCATGATGACAGAACAAAGCCATGGTAGCATAAACAGCTAAGATCATACTTCTTGATCCTCAAAAAAGGGAGCCCATTGGGAACAGTGTAAGTGTTTTTGAAACTTTAAAGCCCATTCCCAGTGATATACCTCCTTCAATTAGACCATACCTCCTAATCCTTTCCAAATGGTTCCAACAATGTAGGTTCTAAGTATTTAAAAATAGAAGTGTATAGTGACTATTCCCATTCAAGCCAGCACAGATGTTTTGTGTCTAGAATTTATAATATTTGAATAGTCAAATGGTTAAAGTAAGTTTTTAAGGTATCAACATTTTTTAGCTGTATCATATCATCTTCCAGTCATGAAACAGCTATGCTATTCTTAGCATTGAGTCTTGATATTCAGGCTTTCATGCCACTTACTCTAGGAACCACTACTTCGAGTTGAAATTCTTTCTCAGCTAATTTTTTACATGCTGGGCCATGTACCCAGTGTAAATTCTGCGTGTTTAACTTGGAGCATTCCGTTGGCCTACATATTCCTCAGACAAATCTTAGGTCTGGAGAAAAAGGCAATCTGCAGCTGAAGAAGTAAAATTTAATACAAACTTGGAAATTGGATAATTGTCAACTTTATCCTGTACTGAATAAGTAGTTTCCCATTTCTTATAGTAATTAATCCATTAGAACATTCTAGATACTGATGGAGTGCTCTGGGTCAATATGCTCCTATCAGCCATTATTTCTAATTAAGTCTGTGTTTGGCAGCAAATGACCTTAAAGGAAGAACATTATTACTGGTAACTATCAAGTGCACATTCTTTGGAGAGGGAAAAATGAACCAGGATAGGCTAGGATTGTGCTGTGTCAACACCAGCTTGAAAAATGTAGAAATTTGAGCAAGAAAGCCATTCTGTCTCATATTATATGGCCATTGAGAGCAGACAAGGAATGTCTTGTTCATTGTTTTCAATAGGAACTCAGATTGAGTGTGAAACCACTATTTCCCACAAGGAAAAAAAATGCACTTTCCCAATTGTAAAGTCCTTACCCTGAAATGATGCACTGTTGTATGGCGATTTTTCCTGGAGAGATACAACACACAAATCTACTCACTCCAGATAGGGAACTCAATAACAAACCAAGTACGGATGTCCCCAAAGTCCAACTGTGATTTTGTTGGTGTTACAGGAATATGGGTGAGGAGTTACAGGAGTAGAAATGACTCCTGCATCATCAAAGCCCACCCCATCATGGGCAACAGGTCACAAATGCTGGGAACCTGGAGCACACTGCTGGAGAGTGTCCTTTCCAGATGCCTCAGTTGCTCTAAACCTCCTTCGTGCAGCTCTGCGAGTTTCTGCTTCTTCCAGGCAGCTAGTCTGGTCTCAGAATTTCCTTTGCCATTTTGCTTATCTGAGATTGAATATCAACTGTCTTATTTGCTTATTCTGGAAGGGAAGGACCTAGTGAATCTATTCGGCTTCAGGGACTTCCTGAACCTGTTCTGAGTTGCTTAGCAGCTGCCTAAAGGAGCTTCCCAGAAGGATGGAAGGTTTCAATTTCAGAGAAAACTGCTATGCAACATGCACTCACTCTTATCCGACAGAGGTACTTGTGTAACCTTAAGGCATGAGTACTGGGAACAGAGAACTTGTTTAAGTCCAATCTTGGGGCATGGAAGTCTTTATTCCCTAAAGAAGAGAGCAAGAACCAGTCAGATAACCCACAGCAGTCCATCTCCCTGAGACTTTATGTGAGTTGCTGCACTGAGTGTCAGATACCCTGTTGCTTTCTAATAACTCAGCCTGAGGAACGTGTCCTCCTGCAAAGAGTGAATTCAAAGGCTTTTGAGTCAGAGAAGGAAAGCAATGAACAATCCTTGCTTTGGACTTTTACTGCTTATACAATGGAAGTTGGTGCATGTATCCTAATCTCACTGGCACAAGCATCACCATGTCTGGTGAGAGAACTCCTTTGGCATGCATCCCAACAGTGGTAGAAACAGTATCCAAAATTTCCTTTGTGACAACTGACTTTGTCTGGCATCTTTGGACTTCCACCTCTCTGGAAAATATTTCCACAGTAGTGAATCAAAAGCCATTAATAATTATTAATGTGGAAAGTGAAGCAGATTCAAGAAAACCTCTGAATCATGCCTTTGGCTCAGGGATGGAGGGAATTCCTTTGGCTCCTTCCCAAACATGGTCTTAGTTCCTTGAATGTCACACACAGATGTTAACCATCCTCTTAACTACACCCTCTGTTAAGCAGGCATCATATACTCTTCAGGATATAAGCATGTGTTCTTTTCTCCTTAAGATCATAAAGAACTATGTAAAGACTTTTTTCATCTGTCTTTTTTGAGAAAAATTTTAAGAGTAATTTATGTGTAATAACATACATATAAAGTTTGCTAATCTAGGTGACTGACTTATAAAACATCATTGACAGCATCAACAGTGAGAGAATAGACATACACATCATTCTCAAGAGAGTTGTAGGGCTGACCCATTTTCTTGAAGCAAAGTTGATAATTTACATTTGTTTATACCCCTGGATTATGGTAGGAAAATTCAATGTATCTATCAATGAACAATAATAAAAAATGAGATAAATCACATGCCCATATCAACCTGCTTTCATTCCTGTGCATGGGACATTTGGGCTTCTTCTTTTGTAGTTATTTGGAAATGCATAATAAATGATTATAGTTATGATTCCTCTGTCACACCATACTTGAGCCAATTTCATCTCTTGTCTCCAATGGTTGCTCATTACACCTTCATATATCTTTTCACATACCCCTTAGCCTCTAGCTGCTACTATCCCATTTTCTTGTGTGAGATCAGTGTTTTAAGTCCAACACATGAGTGAAAACTTGTAGTGTTTGTTTTTTTGTTTGTTTTGTTTTTTTGTGCCTAACTTATCTCAGTGAGCATGATCTCCTCCAGCTCCTAAAGCGAGAGGATTGCATTCATTTTTATACCTGGATAATCTCTGTCAATTATAAAACTTCACCACTACTAACTATATTGCAGTAAATGTGGGAATAGATGTCTCTTTAACATACTAACTTCAATTCCTTTACATATACCTATCTCTGTTCATAGGACCAACACCAGTTATGGTAGTTCAGTTTCTAGCTGACTGAAGAATCTCCATACTGTAGCCTCCAAAGGCTGTAGGAAAGGTCTCAAGTGGAATCCCCCTCTCTAGCCCCTCCCTTTAATAATCATTGTGTAGTAAATGCTCAGTTTTCTGTCACTATCGAATTTTATTTCCTACTATTTTATATGAAAAGATTCACAGAGCATACTTCCTGGTGTGCTGTATTCCTTTCACTCAGAATAACTATTTTAAGACTCATCTACATTGCAGTGTGCTTCAAGAGTTGATTGCTTTCCACTGTTGAATAGTCTTCTGTTGGATATGTCATAATTTGCTATCCATTCACCTGTTACAAACATACTTTTTGTTCTTTACATTACAAATAAATCTGCTGTATATATTTATATATGTCTCTGCATAAAGATGATTTTCATTTTTTATGGGGAAAGACTCAAAGTGAAATCACTAAGTCAGATATATTTACACTCTTAAAAAATGCAGAATTATTTTCCAAAATACCATCCTATAGCCTTTTTTCAAAAACACAAAGAGATCCATTCCTGTATTTTCTGGCTCAGCAGCTAATAACATTCATCTTCTCAAGGTTAAACATGTGAAGGTATATTTCCATGTGGTTATGATTGACATTTCCATGATGACTAATTATGGTAAACATCTCAAGAGGCTTCCTTACCATTCCTGTATCAATTGATAGCAAAATAGCTCTTCAAATCTCTTACTCATTTTTCACTTTGTTTTTTCCTAGTAGAGACTTCGCTTTTAGTTTTAAATATTTTACTCTTTAGACAAATACAATCTTCTAGAAAGATACTGAAAACTATTTGAAGACAAAGTTGCTTTCATAGTTGAGCTGCTAAAGAGATGTTGCACCATATTAATGTACAATTTCCACAAACATTGATATGCACTGGTGACAAGACTACAAAACTTACCTGCCCACCACACAGCCCTCAAAGACAGGAAATTAACATGGATGCATTGTGCTCATTCTTTACTAACCTCCAGACATGAGAAGAGCTTATCTACTATTTGAATGTGTTATGAAGTACACATATTTGGTTCAAAATCACGAAGCATTTGTCACATCACTGTTTCTTTTACTTTTCAATATACTTTGAAAGTTTGTGTGTGTGTGTGTGTGTGTGTGTGTGTGTGTGTGTGACCTTAAGATATCAGTTAGAATGTCCTTCAATTTAGGTTCAAATTTTTATTATAATTTTAATAGGATTATCATAGAGGCAATACCTAATTTTAAATCAGTACATGTTTTTACAGAAAAGGTTTTTATTTGGTTTAATAACCTTACATATTCATATTAAAGGTATACCATTGGGTATGAATTATTCTCTATATAAAGTGTTACCACACTTAAAACATTAAAAATATCTGCAACTGTTCCAGAAGTATTAAGGAATACTTTGCTATCTCTCCCTCAAAATTTACTCCCATATCTTCAGAGGGGAAATAATACTATCTTCTTTCAGTCTGGATTAGCTTATATTTTCTAATACTTTGCATAAATGGAATCATACAGCATGTACTATTTTTTAATTTGGCTTCTTTAACTTGGCATAATTATTTTGAGATTCCTTTGTGTTATATCATTGATCAATATTTAGTCATTTTTACTCTCTAAGAGAATTCTATTCCATGATGTATCACAGCTGCTGGAACCTGATGATGGACATCTGAGTTGCTTCCAGGTTTGACTATTAAAATGAAACTCTGTGACTATTCATGCACAAATCTTTGTGTAGACATATGCTCTTTCTTTCTCTTGGGAAAATACCTTGGCATGAAATAGCTAGATCATATGGTAAGTGTGTATGTAACAACAAGAAATTGCCAAATATTTGTATGAAGTAGTCAAGCCAGTGCAAATCCATCAGCACCAGGTGAGCGATCCATTATGTTCCCTTCCTCACCAGCACTTGGTAGGGTCTGACTTTTGAGTTCTAGCCATTTTAAGGGTTACAGTGGTATCTCATCATGGTTTAAATGTGTTTCCCTAAGCTAATAATGGCAAGAGACTTCATATGAGTTTCATGAGTGGCCTTTAAAACACTCAAAATGTGTTTTGTTTTGTTTTTGCTTGGTTGCTTGTTTTTTGTGTTTTTTGGTTGTTTTGTTGTTGTTTTTTTCAAAGTGCTCTTTTCGAACCACCCACTGTACCTGTCAGATTTCTCATCTCCAGCTCTCTCATATTTTTCTGTTCATCCTTCTTTTTCTGGAGTTAGTTCAAAATAGAACTAACTCCAGAAAGTCTGTGCTGGAAGGACTGGAGTCTGTGAAATGATAGACAGCTTAGTGTTGCACCTGCTTTTTTTGGAGCTCTCCAAAGTTACAGTTTCTCAATCATAGAAAGACTGTAAATTTCCCACAAAGAACCCTTTGTGAATTGTTAGGATCTAGACTGTTGATCTAGACTGTTAGCTCTTAGACTGTTGGTTTACTAGAGTAGGCTGAGCTAATTGACTTGGAATAGGCATTACTATTGTCTCAAACAGAAAGGTAAAACAATTGTAGTCATGTGTGAGTGTATGTGCTGTGTAGACTCGTGGATCTGCACACTTGGCACCCCAGCTAATTACACTGTTTGCAGTAGGCTAGTATGTGGGGCTCCACTGGACACAGTCGCTGGGAATGTGGGAGTCGCTTGGGTGTTTTAATGTTGTCGGACTCTCTGCCCATGCTCTACCTCCTGACGAGAGGTGCACTGTGACCAGCCACCTCATGCTTCTGCCACCATCTGTTCTCCTTCTTTGTGGACTGTATCCTCTCCCTGTGTATGCTGTTGTGTTATAAAACTTCTCCTGCAGAGAAATGAAACACACATCTACATACCCTAAATAGGGATCCCACAACAAACCAAAGTATGATATCACAAAAGTCCAACTATGTGATGAGTGAGGTATAAGAATAATTACTAAATGCCCTTATTAATAAAAATCCCAGAGCCAGATATTGGGGTAAAAACTGAGAGATCAGGGAAGCAGAAAGAAGCCAGCCACATTCTTACCACTAGTAATCCTCAGCCAAAGAGAGTCTTCCTGTATACCCATGCCAATACACCTTTCTGTCTCTGCCCTCTTACTTCCTCTCTCTGCCCAACTAAATCACTTCTTGTCTGTCTGTACAGACCTGCAGACCCCTTGGTTAATGCTGGTACTAAAGGCATGCACCAACACGTCTGGCTGTGTTCCCAGTGTGGCCTTGAACTCCCAGAGATCCATATGGATCCCTGCCCCCAAATGCTAGAATTAAAGGCATGTGTTACCATTGTCTGATTTCTATGCTTGCTATAGTGGTTGGCTTTTTTCTCTGGTCCTCAGATAAGCTTTATTGGGTTACACAAATAAAATATCACCACATTACTCCTTTTTTTTGTCTAAAATTAAAAAGGTTATAACTAATATAATAAAACTATATACAATAATTACAATAACTATATACAATATATATAGGCAATAAATACATCAGCAATGTCTAATCCATTTGCCTTTGACAAATTCAGCAAAAATATTCCACTATCTATCCTATTTTGGTGAGTCCAAAATGTACCTAATTCATTTTCTATCCTGACTTTTATTACCAACCAAAAACTATCTTCTGATGTCTTTCAAACTTATACACTTTACACTTCTCTGGTGAGTTTTTTTTTTTTCTGAAATTGTTAACAAGAAAAACTATAACTATAACTATCTAATCTTCAACTCCCTCAGAGACCCAAGAAGGAAATAATATTACCTAGTTAAACAGGAAGTGCAACAAGCTACTTCCAAAAATGTGATTTATGACAGAACAGCCAGCTGCCTGGACAGTCACCAGAGATTTCTCGGCAACATTGGGGCATTCTCTTTGGCCTAAAGGCTTAGCATATCTAACAGAGCCTTCCTACCTTGTCTTGGCAAGGATCAGCAGTCCTTTGTTTTGTGTCCTGCTTGTCCATTTTGGACAGCATACTGTCAGCAGTCAATGTGAGGGCACTTTCTTGCCCAGTGGCTAACTTTTGCCACAATGAAAGTAAACTCCATATGGAGTTTCTTCAATGCCCATCATCATCTCTGAAGTAGATTGGTGCTGCCAGGAGAAGACATGTCTCATAGCCATAAAAAAAAGAAAAAAAATCTATGTTATTAAAACATCTTAAATGCCATATTCTGTAGATCTCTGGAGTGTTTGAAGATTATCTGTCTATCTAAAATATATCTCTGCTTGACCTTAAACACATATGTAATATGACTACAGGTTCAATTGTAATGACTAATTACTAACTTTCATTTCTTTATATCCTAATTAGTTGGTAATAATAACTTTCATGGACTAGCAATTTGTATTACATTGATAAATAAACTGTATAGGTACAATACTTTGAACAAGATTAGAAATATATGTACAGTATTTTCTAAGCAAAACCAATCTCAAGTTTGTATCAATATACAAAATTTGTATATAATATAAAAAAATCCAATCCAATGTAAATTATTTAAAAATAGTAGTTGCATTTTCAAAGTAGATTCAATAACCTATGTTTTCATCTTATCAGTGAGGAGTTATTTACAGGAGCAGAAATGACTCAAAGAACACTGTATCTACAGGGCTAACCCCAGCCTGGGTAACAGCTCACAAATGTTGGGAACCTGAAGCTCACTACACAGCCTGCAGGCAGCTCAACAGGTTGGAGAGCATCCTTTCCAGGTGCCTCAGTTGTTCTGAACCTCTTCCAGCAACTCAGTTAATTTCTGCTTCTTCCTGGAACCTGGTTTTACTCCCCAGGAGAGTCTTTGCAGTTCAGCTTAGCTTGTATGAGTCTTCTTGGCTGCTCAGCTTCAGTTCATGGGAAGGCAACTCTCTGCTTTTATTACTTACTTTGGCATGGTGGGGTCTAGTGAGTCTGGTCAGTTTCAGGAACTTCCTGGAGCTATTTTGAATTATTTACCTCTTGTTTAACGAGCTTCCTGAAGAATGGAATGTTTAAACCTTGGAAGAAGCTGTTAAACAACATAAACCAAATTAAACATTTCTTGCATTAAATTTCTTCTTATTAATGATTTGATCCAAAACCCTGAAAAAATAATATACTTTTCTTGTACTTTGTTAGCTTTCTTTCTCAGTGGACATTTCTCACTCAGGAATTTTTTTTTTTTTCATTTCCTCAATCTTAAGTTTCATGATAGCTTCTAGGAAGTATGGAGATTAAGTATCTAGTAAGTGATTTATATAGCTTGAAATGCAAATAATAACATCATAAACATGAACAAACACATTTCTTCTTTGGACTTTCACACAGCTAGATCATGAGATTGTATTGTCCCTTGTTAGTGAGTTAAGTCATGTGGCTAAACTCCAGTCATCTGAACTTAAGTAAAAAAATGCCACTTTTGCTTCCACTCACCGGCACCCACCCATGTGTTTTCCAATATCCCGTCACCTATCTGGATGATCTTGCTACAGATATTGAAGATGGTGGCTAATCATGGCAGAAAGATACCAGGTACCTGGCTCACCTTCTGAACTAGCACCACACCTGAGTCATGAACAATTTGGTTGGTTCTGTGACTAATTTCCACTGCCATAAGTCACTGGAGTTCGAGAGTTTCCCTTTCACAGCAGCTAGCATTATGCTCACAAACACAGGAATCATTATATCCAGAAAGATCTTGATAACAAAATTTCTTGATTTTCTGCTGGCACTTTTTTTTTTTTTTTTTTTTTTTGGACTTCAGGCTTCAAGCCCTTGATGGAATGCCGAAGCCCACTGAGACAGCAGTGGTTGGAGTTTAATTGAAAGGCATAAGTACTGTGCAATAGTCCTTTTAATCAAGATGTTAAAGGGAAACTTTATTAAACTTTGATTGAATATATAAAATTAAGATGTAACACACCTTAAATATATTAGCTCAAATTATAAAATATTAAATTAAGATTTAATATATTAAATTAAGCACAGATTAAACTAGATTGAAAAAAATTCTTTTGAAAAAAATCTCAAATACACCAGAGAAATTATTAACCATTTTATTTTATTTAAAAGGAAAAATCTAGCAAGTAACCAAGTGATGGAAGGCGTGTGGAAGATGACCTAGCCTCACTAGGTAGAAAGCAGTTGCTCCATGAGGCAGATGAGATTATCAAAAGACAAATTGAAATTTGACAATGGATTGAAGAGAATGAAAGTAAAATGTAGTGCTGTGTTCCACTCCCCCAGACGCCATGAGACCCCTGTGGCAGTGTCCCACTGATTCCGGTTCACACTCCTTCATCCAGAGCCGTTCTCTTTTCCACTAGGCACAAACACCTGCACTGTTTGTGCTTGGTTTTACTTCTGACAGGCTGGCTGTCGACAGATCATGACGCTTAGACCTACCTGGAGACTTCACAGGGGGAGAGAATAAAGACAGAAGAATCAGAATTACTCAAGACAAAACAACAATAAAAAAAAAAAGGCAGAAGGACAGAGGGAATTTAAGAATAAAAAATGTCATATCATTCCATTTTTTTTCTATTCAATGCTAAGGGTACATAAATATAAATATATTTAACTTTGAAAATGTTATTGCTAAGCCATTTAAATATATGTTACCACATCCAGTTTATAGATTGGACTTATAGTAAAACTATTATTTTTTCCATTATAGGTGGAGAAGGTGTATATCAGACAGATAAGACCTTTGCCAAGCAAACCAGGAAGTGAAGCGATCTGCCTCTATCATATTCCAAAAACCCTGTCTTCCCACTAATGAAACACCACATGTGTGTGTGTCTGTATGTGCATGTGCATGTGCACATATGAGTGTGCACATGTGTGGTGTGTATATGTGTTTGCATGTGTGTGTGCAAGTGTGTATGCTGTGCATGTGTATATGTATGTACACATGTGTGTTTTGTGTAAGTGTGCTAAACTACAGTGATCTATATTTATGGCTGAATTATATTCATAAAAATAGGCAGTATCCTCAGAGAATATGTCCCTATTCATATTCAGAAGGAATTAAAGTACAGATTATAATAATAATAAATAATAATTATAGCAGTTACCACGTATTAAGCACTTAATGGCGTGAGACACAATGATAAATACATTGCCTGAAATAATCTGTTTGATCATCTGAACAACTTACAAAATCAGCAGAAGCAATATGTGTTTGTTCCAGGTCAGACACTGAAGACTTAGAGGGTGCAAGGAAAATGTTCAAGGCCACAGGTGTCAGTCACAAGGCTGGACTCAAACTCAAGCTCCTGCATCCTGCACCCTCCTCCCTAGTGAAACACTCCTGCACCCTCCTTCTCCGGGTGAGACATGACCATAAACATGATAGCGATATTTAGATGGCAAGAGGTAGGAGGATAAGAGTCATAGATTTCTACTCTAAACCTGCACAATTGCTTCTTTTCTGGGTCTCAGAGCCTGAAAGTATCGTTAGCCTGATACTTGTGTGATGTTCTGAGGCAACTCTAAGGTTTTGTCTCAATACTAAGTAAGCAGCAGTGGTCTGTCTGAGTGATATTATAAATGCCAGACAAGTGAATCAAGTCTGGTATATTTGCTTCACTGGTGTCTTTCAATGGTGCTGGGGCAGAACCTGTAGTTTTGCCCAAGCAGGGCAGGCATTCTGTCACCGAGCTACATGCTCAGGAATACACTGCTGCCCTTTGTTCCTCAACCCACCCAGTCAGACTTGAGTCTTTTCCAGTGCACTTATTGCAAATGACAATTCAATATTACCCCATAGTCCCTCTTAACCCTCTTTGTTTTTGTCATATTTAACACAGCCATCACCATCATCCCAAAAGTCTCTTTTGGCTTCATTAAAATGTTATTTTCTTAGATTTGTCTTTGCTCTCTGATTGTACCATTTCACTCATAACTCTTGATTTTCAACAACCTCACTGCTCCTTTTCTGCATTTCTGTGCTTGATAACCTACAACCACAGGCGCCAGCTGAGCAACTGCAGTACCATCTCTGCTCTGGTGGGAGGCATCGGTTTCTGAGATTTTTAGATGATGGCATCCCTATCCATGCTTCTAAATCTGTATGCCTCCAACGCTTCTGCATAACCTCCAAATCCACATTTTGAGCTCCTTCTATTTCTAAATTTTTGCAGCTCTCACCAATGTCTGCTTCTGTGTCTTGACATCTGCATCTACACATTCAGCAAAATATACTGGAAAGAGATCTCATCCTACCTACCAGGAGAATAAGAACACTCCCACTAGGGGTAGGGCCAGGGAGATAACAAAGCAAACAAACAAGAAACAACAACAAAACCCCCAAAACTTAACCATGCAAGCATGAGTACCTGAGATCAACCCCCAAAACCCCCAGGTATAGCACCCTGCTATAATCCAAGCACTGGCAGATACAAGGCTCCCTGTGTCTCACTTATCAGCCAGCCTAGCTGAATCATCCATCCAGAGAGAGACCCTGACTTGAAAGCATAGGTAGACTGCACCTGAGACACCCTAGGTTGATGTCCAGACGTCTGGCCTCCATACACACACACCCAAGAGCATACCCTCTTGAGCTTATTAGTTGCAAAATTGATGAGTTATTTAGTAACTTCATTTTCCCACTACAATGTGATGAAACTTAGCTCCTCCAACCGTCAAAATTAACATAGAACCCAATAAATTCTTCACCTTCTGTCCACCTCACTTAATATTATATAATCTAGAGATGGAGAGATGGTTCAGTGGGTGAATAAAGCACCAGCCCTGCAAATATGAGAACCAAAATTCAGATCTCTACAACCCACAGAGATGCCAGGTAGGTGTGGTGGCTACCAGTGATTCAAGTGCTACACTCTGGAAGCATCAGGGAATCCCCTAGACTAATTGGAATTGGTGATCTTCATATTTGTCGAGCGACTCTGCCTCAATAAATAAAATGAAGAGCAATTGAGGAAGACAGTGACATCAACTTCAGGTCTCCACAATAGCATACGTACACACACTTGCAAACACAGATACACACATGCCTATGGGCATATCACACACATATACACATACATGTGCAAAATATATGCCATCTCAAGAAAAAAATCTCACTTTCTCTTCCTCTTTTCCCAGCATGTCTATCATATAATCCAGTTTTGAGTATTCACTGAATGATTTAATCAACCAAAGAGTAATCAAATACGTATTTGTAATCAATACATTGGTACAAAAAGTAAAGGCCAAGAGGACTGAAAAAAAAAATCTGACTTCTGCTTTAGGAAGCACTAAACCTTCTAACATAAAACTACACAGAACTGGATTCAAATTCATGATTTTTTACTTTGTACATATTAGGGCTGGGGAAGCCATATAATTTTTCTATGATTTCACCAAATCCAAAATGTTAGAGTCATAATAAGAAGATAACTTCCCAGGATCTAACAACCTGCCATTGCCTTCCAAGAAAGTCAGTCTGTGGAGCACCACATACTCCATTTGTGTGAATCACCATCAGTCAATGGGAATTTGTTTAAAAAGCTTGCAAATCACAGATTTCACAAACGAGTCTTGGGAACTTACACCTGGGAAACGATTCATGGGAGGATGTTGCTTTTGTGATTTTATCCATCTTAAGCTCTAAGTTTTAATTTTGCTCATCTCTGTAATGGAATAAAGTTATAACTGAATATGACTACTGAGGCAAAGTCTACCAAGTCCACTTTCCTTCCACTTCCTGCATCTTGTTCTGGTGTCATTCACAGACATTTAAAACAAGCCACATCCACTGACACAGAGACTGATCCTCCAGATACTTAACAGCTGATAGAGGGTAAGAACAGAGCAGCAGGAACTGAGATGTGCTTGCTTCAACGCCAGGTTCAGTTCCAAGCCACCTGCAGGGTCTGGGCAGGTGGATTCAGCTAGATTGTAGCCTATGCACAGTTCGATTGGTCTTCATGGGTGGAGGGCAGCCATTTTGCATTATTTAATTTAAGTCTACCTCTTCACCTCATGCTCTCAGCTATGCTATGGAATGGAGGTGAAGCTTTCATATTTCATCAAAAATCCTTCAAATAACAAATGTCAAACAATTATTCTTGTACATTAGTTTTCTCAACAACTCATGTTTATTTTCATTAAAAAGTTAAAAATGAAGTGAAAATTTTAAAGTGTTTCTTCCATACAACTGCAATGATTTGGCCCAGCAGCAAATAGTTCTTGAGTGTGTGTATCATGCAAAGCAACATCAGCCTGACAGCCATAGGAAACAAGCTGTAGAAAAGACAAGACCCCGTTGTGCACTGGATTCTGCTCTAGAATCCAGTGGAACTGCAACATCTACAGATGAAACAGGTATGCAATTTCAAGAAATTTTAAGAAGCTTTTAACCATTCCTAATAATACTTGAATTCCTCAAGTTGTGTCCAACAAACTCTCCAATCCAGACTATGAGTTATGTTAATGAAATCAAGTTATTTTTTTCACCACATTGTAAGAGAAGGTCCTCAATATGGGGAGGAAGTTTTCCCTCATAACTTTTTTTTTCTTCTTTTCTCTTACTTAATTTTAGTGATGTGTGTGTGTGTGTGTGTGTGTGTGTGTGTGTGTCCTAGTTTTAAGTGTCATTTTAATACTGTTTCACAACTAAGCAGAACACTTCACCCAGTGTATTTTTGTCCTGTTTTTCAATCCAATAATGCATGGCATGAAAGCATTGTTTGAAAAGATACCAAAGGCTGTTGCTGGTTTTGACATGAACATGAAGGCATTTTGCATTCTTTAAGTAATAAATGATAGGGGAAATTAGTCACTAGTTGATCATAACTTGGCAGAAAATTGCTAAGTACACAAAACTATATAACCACAGAATGGGGAAAAACTTATTAATGAAATGTCACAAAATACCACAGTTCATTAATCGCAACTTGCTGGTGCCTACTGAATTAAATGAATAGTTCCTTTCTTATACATATTCTTAAATTCACTAAATACAATGAATAATTGTTGAACAATTAATTTCAGCAAATCTGAGGGTGTCTTACTTGATTCCACTCGACAAAAGATATGAATTCGACTAAATTAATTATTATGAGCAGCTTTGAGCTTTATTTTAATTCTTGGATTTACTGAACTCAAGAATCTATTTGACAACCTGTTTATGTGTTATGTATGTTGTAATTAAAGCTGTAAATGTATTCATAAGCACATTTATAAAATTATGATGGTGTGTGTTTAGAATCCTTGATTTTGTTAACCTTAAAGCTAAAAGGAGGAAAAAAATTCTGCCAAGTACCACTTTGATTGTCGCTTGCCTTTCCCCTCTGTTTTCTTGTGAGACGGGGATTTTCTTGATTGGCAGCATAGCAGTTCAGTTATTGCCCAAACTTTCCATCGTGCAAAGTTTGTCATCCTTTACATTTGGACGTCTTTTTCTTTGGCTGTAGCTGGAAGTTTTCCTGTGTCCCGCCTGGTCCCTTAGTCACTAAGACCCAAATAAGCACACCAAGGCTCATATTGATTGTGAACTGGATGGCCTATGGCTCAACCTTCTTGCTAAGTAGCGCTTATAACTAAACTCAGTCCATTTCTATTGATCTGTATGTCGCCACGTGTTCCCTGGCATTGCCCATGTGCCATTACATGCTGCTCTCTGGATGGCCGGTCGGCATCTTCCCTGCCTCTGCCTTTCTTCTTCCTGTCTATCTGCCTGGATTTCCCACCTGCCTCCAACCTGCCTTGCCATAGGCCAAACAGCTTCATTTATCAACCAGTCAGACCAACAGAGATTCACAGCATACAGAAAAACATCTCACAGCATTTGGTTAATTTGTAATTCTGATATTGGAACTGAATTAAATGGAACAATGCAATCTGTGAAATATTCACATCTGGTTCTATCAACACCATTTAAAATTCGGTTTTGTTGAAGATCCTAGTTCTTGAAGTGATCTTCATCTAAGTGTAACCCCAAGGAAGCATTCTATGATGCATACACTCATTGGGTTCCCTTCTTTTCTATCTCTCTAATATTCTCCATGACTAAATCACCTAAAATAGAATTTTAAAAACAATAAGTTTTCTATAATAAATGTCTCTGGCTACAAAATTAAAAAAAAAAAAAACATTAATTTGGAAATTATTATGAAATCAACCTCACTGATATTATTTTCATTTTTAACATTTACAAAATTGAAATATACCACAGATAGTATTTCCCTTGAGGGGCTCTCTCTATCTACTTTTCATAATTAATTTCTCACACATGCCTCTAAGGACCATCTTGCTTACAAGGATTATAATTGTAAGCATCTTGCTTGTAAACACAATATTTAAAAGACTTGAGCCAAGCCTGTGTATCTTCCTGTTCAATTTAAATATGCATATTCTTGCATATTAAGAACACAGTTTGATAGTTGCTCACTTAACTAAGTTATTTAATAAAATCTTATGAAATCATGTATTCAGAATCAGAGACTTCAATTTCCCATTTCAATTCAAATTTCCATTCAGAATCTGAGGTTCAATTTTAGAAACAGAAATTCAGCTTTTCTTTGGATTTAATAGGAAAGCTGTATTTTAGGGTTGATGGTACAGTAAACAAAGTTAGCCTTTTCCTTTTTGAAAGTCTGATCTAGGTTAAACATTGTGTATGCATTTTTACTGAAGGGAAAGTTATCATGGGCATAAACCTTAAGCCTGTAAAGTTTGCGAAAGCTAGCTATCTGGGGTGATGGCATTGCAACAGATCCATCGTTAAAACCTCTGTTGGGTTATGATAAAATAAAAACCATTCTGAGAACTGAGGCATTCATCAAATTTGAGCATTTTAGAAAGACAGCCTTCTGACCTTCAATTTTGTCTTGTGGGGTGAGGAATGCAACTAGACCGATAGAAAATAATAAATTACTAGTTTCAAAATTACACACACAAGATCTGAAAAACATGTGTGATTTACCCAGAAATCCCATGGGAGAGACAAAGCATCAGTGGGTGTTCAATCAAAAGTTGATTGAACAAAGAGATAAATAATCAAGGTCACAGGAGATGGTTTTGGATGTACGTAGAGAGTAAGTTCTTGTGCTCTACTCACAACCTCCAAGTTATAACTACATACTTCCTATAAATGCATGAACATGACACAGAAGAAAGAAACAAGAACCCACAGAGATTCCAGATGTGTGAGGAAAGTTGTTGAAAATAAACAAGTGTTTTTATGTGTGGCCTTCAACAACAAGCATGGTCTGTAAAGCAAGTTCCAGGACAGCCAGGACTATAGTTTTACAAAAATTTAAAATTCACTTCTCAGTTTCAGAAAGTATATCACCATGGAACTATGGTAAAGAGGAGAAAGCTATGCACTCGGTAGCAAAAGATACTTGGTGTAAAGCCTGAAGACCCGAGTTCGTTGAGATCTAATGTGTTCAATCCATGGGACCACATGTAGAAGGTGAGAACTAACTCTATTAAGTTGTCCTCTGACCACAGACACTATGCGTACACACACACACACACACACACACACACACACACACACACACACACAGACAGAGAGAGAGAGAGAGAGAGAGAGAGAGAGAAAATGTACAAAAATTTTGTTTTAAATAGAGTTGTGTATACTAGTTGAGTAGTGGAGTCTGCAGATGGCATGTGCAAGGCCTAATTTTTAATCTAGAGAGAGAGAAAGAGAGAGAAGTAGCGAAGAAGGAGAAAGAGAAGAGGGAGGGAGGAACAAAAGTACTCTTAAAACAGAAGTTTTTTCTACTTTGCATTATTAAATAAAGATGAGTTAAGTATTGAGTTGAAATATGTAGATGTTTTTCACATACAGAATCATTTTTTTGAAGCTCAACATTATGTGACTTGTCTCTAGTTTACCAAGAGGTGCTTTAGTGTGCAGAAGGGGAAATCAATTTTTAAGACTCTTTAATAAAAGTGATTTTTTTTTTCAAGCTAAGAGCTTTGGAGTCAGACTCCTGATATGTCTGTGGGGCTTGCTAATCAAAAATATAGAGTTCAACCTCTGACTTTCATCTCTGATACAAAGAATACAGAAATAATGGAATTTAGGTTTGTTTTCAGAATGTGTTGGCTTTTGGTAGCTGCGCAGTAAAAGCTATTGTTTTTAAAAAGATTTAGAAGTCATCACTGAGATACGATACTTGACAGGAAGAAAATGTGTGTGTGTGTGTGTGTGTGTGTGTGTGTGTGTGTGTGTGCTCATGGGGTATATGTGTATGTGCTTGTATACTGAGGTGAGAGGAAAATCTTAGGTGCTGTGCCTCAGGCACCATCCACCTTTGTATTGGAGGCAGGGCCCCTCGTTGATCTGTAGCTCACCAAGTAGGCTAGGCTCGCTTGACTAGTAAGTCCACAGGATGAGCCTGTCTCTTTCTCCCCTCCTCACACCATTGTCCACAAGCCAAGCTGGGGTTACAAGAGCTTGCTTCCCCATCCAGATTTTTTTTAAATGTGGATTCTGAGAAATTGAACACAGTACCTCACGTTTGCAAGGCAAGTGCCTTACCAATTAAGCTATCTCCCCAGTCCTGGGAACTCAATTTTTAATTCATCATTTTCTATGTGTTCACTGGTTTAAATAATAATAATAGATGAACAAGTAGAGAGACGGAGGTCTGTTACTACCATATAATAACATCAATTCTATACCTAGGATGGGCCTGCTGGATTCTATCTGGAAAGACAATGAATAGGCCTCTTTCCACCATGGTGTATTTGACTCATCCACCTTCCTTGCCTACAGCAATATGGTAGCAGTAGCAGCAGCAGCAGCAGCAGCAGCAGCAGCAGCAGCAGCTAAACAGCATGAAAGTCAAATGAACGCAGTCATCAGCTTCTTTGGAGGTATGAGAGCATGGAAAAATCTCCATTTCCAAGAAGCTGTGAGATCATGTCTGATTTAAGTCTCAATCCTAAATAAACCCAGCCTCACACTGAGTTTCACGTGTAGAATTTCATGTCCAATCCCAGTAATGAGGTGATAAGGCCGTGTGACAGTCAGTCAGTAGCAGGCAACAGCAATTAACAGGAGTGCACTAACCTGGAGACACGCCAGGCTGGCAAAAAGGGATTGGAGAGTAAATGAAGTGAGCAACCATGAACCAGCAAATAGGGCTTAATGGACAGTACAAGGCAGCGAGGCAAAGAGGGGCCAATTTGCTCGCATTGATTTTCACTGCCCACTGAGCTGCATTCCTCTTCTGCTTCCTAATGCATTTATCTTGGCCCAGGCAAGCTCCCTGGCTGTCATCCTAAGGACAATTCCATTGACCGCACCAACTCCAGGACTGGCTGGAGTCGACCAAAGCATAACCTGGCCCATAGAAATCTCTTTTAGGCATCTTGATGTGGTGTTCTTCTGACCTGGAGAGCTGTAGATCTTCCAATGAGGTCATACTGAATACACACAAAATTACTTAGGGTGAGGAAATTTTTATAAGAGTAATGAATTATTTATTGTGGAGGTTCCTTCAATGTGCATCTTCCTATTTATTTACAGATAACTCACAAAAATAAATGAAAGTATTCTCACCCATCAATTTATCCATGTTCTGAATCTTCTCCACTGTAAGTAACAAATGATTTCTGCTGCCCAACATCACTTAACCTTGATGGCATGTATTGGTCACTATTTGTAAAAAGACAGGCATGCAACTCTTCAATGTGCTAAGCAAAAAAACTTAAAATGCATGTAGAGCATGGCACTGAGAATACTCTCTGGTCGCTATCCCTGACTTTCTTCCCTGTCTTCTTCTTTCCACATATTACACCATAGCCTATGTCTGTCAGTCTATCTGTCATCTCTTTATTTTGGTATCTGTCCTATTCTTTTTTCCCATCAAATTATCTGGTTTCTTGTTTTGCCTCTCCAAATTAAAATGCTCCAGGCAAAGCATACAAACTTACCACTCCACCAGAAGCAATAAAACTCAGTTGAGTTGAGTAGATAACTCAGATGTCCCGTGGAGTCTGCAAGGATGATTCGTGAGGATCTTTCTCCTTTATCCCACCATTTGGATCTAGTCCCAGGGTGAAGTGGCTTCCTGGATTTTGAAGTGTCATTGGTTTCTTACTGGTTAAAAAAAGAGAGAGAGAGAGAGAGAGAAAGAAAAAAAAGAAACTATCCATTTCCAAATGGAACTGGATCCATTACCATGAAATGAGTCAAGTTTTTTTTCTTTAAAATAAACTTGTATAGGAAAGAAAATAATTGCCTATCCATCCCAAAAGCTGTTTTAAAGAGTTATACAGAATATGCAAAGAGATTTCAATTCCCATCTACCTCAGATAAACAAAATCTTATTCAATTATTTGGTACTGGGATATACCAATAAATAAGGAGGGACAGCCAGGAAGTCTACTTCTTGGCCATGATTATGGAATGTCTTAGGGTTTTCTCCTATTTTAAGCTGTTGACAAGGTACTCAATGCGTTGCTCTGTGATGAGTGAAGTGTGGCACTTGGGTGAAGCCTTTGCTGATGAATTCTTTTTCTATCTATGCTTTGCTTTCCAGTGGACCATCTCTGCCTCTCAGTAAGTAGCTATATATTCCTTAAAGTCACACTAGGAATTACTGACCAGATGCTCTGATGCATTCTTAGGATTGCTGCTATAGCAGCCAGATGGAAAGAAGTGAGGACATTTCAAAATCTAGAAAATATTAGCTGTAGCTGTTTCAACAAGAGAGCAAAGGTCATCTTTTTCTAAGCTATACATTGTCCAACATGGGCACTGGTGTTTCCTTATAAGTTCCAAGACAGCACATGTAACCTGTCACACTAAGACAGTTAACATCTGAAATCTGGAGCAATACACAGGCACATATCCCAGGAAGAAGTCTCTAGCACACATGTGTCCTACCTGAGGTACCTGGAAATAACCAAACTCCCAAATATAGGATAGCTTTACCAAAAAAAAAAAAAAAAAAAAAAAAAAAAAAAAAAAAAAAAAAAAAAAAAAGAAAAGAAAAGAAAAGAAAGAAAGCAGAGAAAAATAAAGAAAGGAATTATGTTGAAATTAATTTAATGTAGCCAAATCAATTTAGTCTAATACAGACCTACAGATCTTTTCTCTCTCCTTTGGACTATTCTAGATATTCTTTGAGTCTCTCTCTGTTTCCCTTCTATCTCTTTTCCGTTCTAACAGATTTTCTTCCTAAAATTAAGAAATAAAAACCCATATACACATTTTGTTTTCCATATCACTCCTCTTTCTACAAATTGTCAATGGTGTCTCGATGCCAAAAGAAAGCTCAAATGTTTTAGTGACATTTAAAGTTCTCTGCCATCTGGCCTCATCTCACTGCTAGCTGCCGCCTGGTTCTTGGTATGTCTGAAGATAAATCTTCATCAGTGTGACCTAATCACTGTCTCCCCTTTGCCCTAATAACACAGAACCCAGGAAAACAACACCATAAGTGCGCTGAATACTAATTACCTTCATACTTTCTTGAAATAAGTGCACACACACACACACACACACACACACACACACACACACACACACACACCTTAAATCTGACTTTATTCTTTTACCTTTCTTCTTCCATGTTCTCTGGATGATTTATCCACATCTGCACAGCTTTGGGAAGCAGTGGAGCCTAGAATTGAAAAACAAAACAAAAACCAACCCCCTCCCAAAAAAACCAAACCCTTTAGTCTAGAAATGAGAAAGACTGAGCTTTCATTCCAGCCTTAATAAAAAGAACAGGATCTTGAGTGATTGTTCCAACCCATTTCCCCATTATTAAAATTGGGCCCATAGCTAAGTCCTGTAACTAAACCCCAAAGTAACATAGGGTGTCTGAAAATGTATTTTGAAGACAATGAAATTCTTTCCAATATCACATCTGATAATTTCCTCCAGGTGAGTTAGCATTTGTCGTGCACTTTTACTATTCTGGGTTCTGCTTCGCATGGTACAAGTGTTGTGGCTAATACTATATTATTTATAATCTGTAGATAAGTAATAGGACAAAAAGTCCCTCTCCAAGTTTAAAAAATAAAAATGGTTAAAAATAATGGCTTTCCAAGTCAGGGTACCATGAGCCTGGTTTTTTTTTTTTTTTTTTTTTTTTTTTTTTTTTTTTTTTTTTTTTTTTTTTTTGGTTTTCTTTTTTTCTTTTCTTGAATAAAGATCGTTCTGCTCCATGTTTAGTCGCCACTGCCTGGTTTTATTACTCGCATTCTACTGCCTCTATGCTATGATAGAAATCCATCATGAACGTGACCTCCCTAATAGACTCCTTAAACCAATCAACAGCCGCCTTTTTTGGATCTTCTATGTCACCTTCTCTCTGTTGCTCTCTGTGGCTCAGTCTGTAGTTTCTTTTATATCTGCTCAAACAATACCCCAGTGAGATTGCTGTGACCACCATATCTGAAATTTTAAACCTTCAGACTTTATTGTTTATTCAACCCACTTTTTTCCTCCATGTCCTTTGTCCCTTGACATTCTACATCATCTGTACAAACATTTGTCTTTGGTGGATGGGTCTACCAGAATGCAAACTGTGGTGATATTTTATTTGTGTATCCCAATAAAGTTTATCTGGGGATCAGAGGAGAAATTCAGATACTATATTAAATATAGAGGCCAGAAAATGGTGGCACACACCTCTTTAATCCTAGCATTCAGACAGCGGAGATCCATCCAGATCTCTGTAAGTTCAAGGCCACACTGGGAACAGAACTAGGCATAGTGGCACAGGCCTTTAATTCCAGCACTAGCTAACCATAGAGGTCTGAAGGTCTGTACAGACAGACAGGAAGTGATAGAGCTGGGTGGAAAGAGGAAAGTGATGTAGCTGGGCAGAGAGAGGAAGTAAGATGGCAGAACACAGAAAGGTATATAGGCATGAGCATACAGGAAGTAGCTTTCTGGAGGCTGAGGGGTTGGTAAGGTGAGGTTGGCTGTGGCTTGTCCTATTCCTCTGATCTGTCAGTTTTCACCCCAATATCTGGCTCTGGGTTTTTTTTTTAATAATGAGACCATTTAGCAATTCATCTTACAGTAAACCTTGTGGACCTTCCTTCCTTCCTTTATTAGCATATCTCCACTACCAAGAATCATGCTCATCACATACTAAATACTCAATAACTATTTCATAATAAATCAATGGTTCACTTTAGTTTATTACCAAGCAAATGACCCCCAAATTTACTTAGGTGAAAGTTATGAATCTGTATAATTAGCTGTGTGGAAATATAACACAGACAGTATTCAAGGTTGGTTCATTCAGTATTCAGGGTTGGTTCATTCTGTTCTATTCTGTTTGTTGTTTTAAAGTGAATTCTTGTGCAATTTTATTTACATAGAAAAGAGCAATGAAAGCACTTTAGTGTTGGGGGATTCTGCCCATTTGATCAAGTTTTTGCCTTGCTCACTTGCCAACCGCTCTAACTGGATCAACAAATTTCGGGGTAAAGTGAAAGACTGCCTGAAAAATAAAATGGAGACTCACTGAGGAAAACATTCAATGTTGACCCCTTACCTCAACCCTCATGTGTGCTCACATACACAAACACGCTCACAGACTCATAAAGCACTTCGGTTTGGAAAAACGTGTTAGAATTGTGCAACCATATATTGAATCTGTATAGTTCAAAGTCTCCATAAATATAAGAATTCATATTCATAGATGCACAAGTCCCTTATGTCATCTCTGTACCCGACCTATACAAATCCATCCTTTAAATCTTCTTTAGATTGCTTCTGGGGCCTAGTACAATGTTGTCATATTGTCTTGATCAAGGAATACTGACCAGAAAAATAAATCTGTATGTCAGTTCAGATATATTTTTTAACTGTTTTTAATTAACCATTGGTTGAACCCATGGGGAAAAAATCCAGAGATATTCAGAGCCAGTAGTGTTCAATTTTTATATGTTAACTATGAACACATTCCTGCTTGTTTTAGTTTTTAATTTATCTGGATGTGAGTGTTTAAATAAGGGGAAATATTCTCATAGTATAAGCTTCTACCTTCTATAAAGAATTTTTCCCATCATAAAGGAAGTATGCCCAATGTCAGTCACAGGATAAACTATGAAGTATGATTGTGAGTTATAACACTCTAGGATGGAACCTTCATCAGCATCGCCTTCAGATATACTGTCAACCATTATCACTTCCCAGCTCAAAAGCAAGTTAGCGTCATTTGAACCAGTGCTGGCAAGAACCTCCCTGGGCAGGCTGACCTGCACCTCTTCTAAGCCTCGCATCTCTCCTCAGTGAAATGGAAGTGATTGTATAAACTATTAGAGTTGTAGCAGAGGTAAATGGGATTAGTTACACAAAACACTTTGTACCTCTTGGCAAAAGCCAAGCTTTGGGTTATTGCTGTTTGTATTAATTTCAGCTCACAGGTCATTGTTCACAGCTGTTCTTCCTCTCCAAAAAAGACTCCCATGCATTTTCTTTCTGCATACCAGATATGCCTTTCTCTAATTTGTCCAGTTGATAATTTTTTACTGACCTTCTAGGCTCACCTCAGGTGCTGGTCTCTCAGAAGTCCCAGGATTTGCCATTCTGGCCCAACAATTACCCTCCTAAATCTCAGCTTCATGATATATGTATTCCAAGTCTAACAATTAACATACACTATTGATTTTGTTGAAATCTGTCCCCCTTCTGGATTTAGACATACCTTAAAAGAAAAAAAAAACCACAAATTTTATTTTGTATCACCAGCATGGAGTTAGCACTCAATTCAAATTCATGAACTGAATTTTTAATTGTGTTTATTCTTAGTGAGATTCAACCTTGAAATACAGTTATTCAAAACCTAACTAGTTTAAGATAAAATGATGATCTAGATTTTTTTTTAAATTTAAAATTATAGTGGCAATTCTGTAGGGAAGAAATGTTGTTTTGACTCAGGAGGATGACTGATTCAGCCATGAGCAATGTGGCTGACACACGCACAGAAAGCTGAGTTTGATCCACAGCATCTACACAAAATTCAGGCACAGTGGTGCACACCTAGTCCCAGCACCAAGGTGGTGGAGATGGGAAGACCCCTTGGAATACCTGGATGTGTGAGCTCCATATTCAGGGGAAAGGCCTGTCTCAAAAGTAAGGTGTAGTGTGATTGAGGAAGACAGCTGGCATTGACTTCTGACCTCCACTTGCTCGTGCACACACATGAACATATGCACATATGTATGCACATAGTCACACATATAAAAAGAAAGGAACACTCCATGGTGATTTTCCCTCCATACAAAGCAGGTTTGATTTCTATTTTGTATTCTAGTTTGAGTTCTGTTGCTGTGATAAAGCATTCTGACCAAAACAAACTAGAGGAAGAAAGCATTGATTTGACTTCTTCATCCTGATCACAGTCCGTCACTGAGGAAATTCCTGGCAGAAAGTCAAGCAGGAACCATAAAGGGAAGCTGCTTACTTGCTTGCTCCCAGATTCACATCCAGCTACCACTCAGCCATAGCCCAAGATACCTGCCCAGGGATGACACTGTCTGTTGTGGGCTGGGCCTTCTACATCGATCAAGAAACTTCTACACAGACATGGCCACAGGCTAGTCTGATGGAGGCAGTTCTCTGTCTTAACACTGGGCAGTCAGGTTGATAGTGGAAGGTACTGGGAGATCCACTTAGGCAGATTACTGGCCTCTCAGCTTCTTCCTTTGTTCCTTCTCACATTTGAGTTTTCAATCAGATCAAAAAGTTTGGAATCGGATTGGTTCTTAACCAAGCTGAGCTTCTCCTCTTTTTTTCAAAAGTGGAACTGCCCATAGAATATGGGTTCTTTTAGAACATTTTTTGTCTGTTTTTAAATTAATTTGCTTTCATTTATTTTACATCCCAACCACAATTTCCCTCCCTCCCATCTCTCCTCTATGCTCTCCCCCCATCCACTCCTCCTCCATCTTACTTCTGAAGAGGGCGGGCCTCCCATGGGAGTCAACAAAGCATGGCACATCGATTTGAGGCAGGACTAAGCTCCTCCCCTTGCATCAAGGCTGGGCCAGGCAACCCAGCATGGGGAATAGGTTCCCAAAAGCCAGCTTAAGTGCCAGGGATGGGTCCTGATCTCACTGCTAGGAGCCCCACAAACAGACCAAACTCCACAACTGTCACACGTAAGCAGAGGGCCTAGGTTGGTCCCATGAAGGTTCCCTCACTGTTAGTTCAGAGTCAGTGAGCTCCTGCAGTCTCAGGTCAGCTGTTCCTCTTGATTTTTCTGTCATGACCTTGACCCTCCCCCCACCCCACTCCTATAAGTATAATAAGGTTTCATTGTGACATTACACACACACACACACACACACACACACACACACACACACACACACACACGATATACCTTGAGTATAAATCATAGACGTGGGAGTTTGATTATAATGGTCAAATAGTACCTTGTGGTAGAAAGCTTTGACTGCTGAAAATTCTACCATAATTTTGAGTTTCAGTATCAAAATGCCGAATTCTCTCCAGTGGTAATTTACATTGGCAATTGAGAGCAATATCAATAATAAAGCAAATATTTTAGGCTATTATTTTCCTTTCCCTTTGGTCTTATTTTGCAAATGGTTTAGAATTTAGGTATAGAAAAAAAAAAGAGGCTCTTTATGGGACCTTCAAAACTAGAGGCATCCTGTCTAATTTCATTATGTTCTTACTATAGTATGAATTAGAATGTATTGCATAGCATTCTTCCTACATGCATGGAGTTTCATCTGTGTATCTCAGGCCATGCTGGGTGTGTAGATAAGGAGATCAGCAAAAGCAAACTGCTCACTGTGATTATAGGAAGTGAAGTTACATGTTTTGCATGTGCTTTGATAACAAGCTAAGCAGAGCCTCTAGCCCAACTCTTTCCATTCTGAAGTGATGCCTGAGGGAGGCAAAGCATACAGCCCATTTCTCAGTGGGAACATGTTGGAGTCTTCAGCTCTCCAGATGTACTCCGGCTCACAAATTTTACTGTCATGGATCCTAACATGTTCTTTATCTAGTGTGAATTTCATATGTCCATCCCTGTTCTTCTTTCCTCTGAGAGAGGCCTGTAAAAAATAAATGTTTGTCTTTCCACTATACTAAAGAAAGCGTTTAACAGCAAGAGAGATTTTTTTGAAGTGTCATGTCAGATCTTGTCTGTAGCAAACTCACACTCATAATGTGTGATTATGAGTGACAGAATGGTTTACCTTTTCATTTTCTAACATTATAGTGGTATAAAACATGAGAATAAGAAACTAAACAAATTACCCTGATATTAAAATGTATTTTCAGTGGGATTAGAGAAGATAGTATCTCATCACTGTCTATGATTATAATTCTCCAATTTCACTGAGAAGCCATCATGGATTATCAACTTTTATTTGGCAATTTTGATTTTCATATAGGATTTTTATATTGTAACCACATTGCATGTTTTTAGCAGAAAAAGAATAAGTTAGGCATAAATGCCATATTATGACTCATTATTAGTTTATTACATTCCACTAAAATGTACTTTTGTTTTCTAACATGAGGCTTGAGCTCAAAATTTTTCAGATATCAAGATCTATTTCATATACAAATTATATATTTTTTCTTGAACCTGGATGTCTTAACACAATGATGAAATATTTGTAAATGTAGATACTACATAATCACCAAATACACCGGGGGGTGGGTGGCTGACTTGTTTCATCGGGGCAATATCCTACAACTGTGCAATCACAGGAACTATGGATCAAATACTGTACTTGAAGCCTTTCTCAAGACTTTCCACAATTCCAGTTAATTCACTTGATGGATGTTATAGTGGCTTTGTTACATTAATCACAATTCTACCCCAGGATAAATAGCATGTGTCTTTCATGATATGCACATTCTATAAATGCTTTTGATCCTGAACAGTATTTCTAAAACATCACTCTTTTGTTCATACTCCATTTTTCTCTTTTGTGTGTATACTTGTTAGTAGTATATGTTAGTAGTGAATGTACATGCATATGGCTGCAAGTGAATATGCATGCAGAGGCCAAGGATCAGTATTAGATATCTTCCTCAATTGTTTTCCATCTTGCTATTTTTAGTTAGTGTTTGATTGTTTTTTAGATAGAATCTCAATGGAGCCCTGAGTAGCCTTGAACTTGCTTTGTAGACCAGGCATTTTGGCCAGTGTGCTGGCCTTGAACTCAGAGATCCACCTACATTTGCCTCCTAAATGCTGGGATTAAAGGTGTGTGCCACTACACTGTGCTACTTTTTTTTAGGCCGGAACCTTCACCAAACTTGGAGCTCACCAAATTGTCTATTCCACATCCCAGCTCTAGGATTTCACATGAGCTGACACAGCCACACTCAGCTATTTTACCTTGATGCTAGAGAGGGAAACTGAGGTCCTCATACTTGTGAGACAAGAACTCTTTTGACTGAGCTATTTTTTTTTCTCTGCAAAGTTTCTATCACCAAAATTCATGCAGCAACTGAAAAAATAAATGAATCTGTTATTTCACTTATATTTTCAGTTATTATAATATATTCTCAAACTAAGAATACATACCAATCATTGAGAAAGAGCTATCCTTGGTTCATGGTTAACAGTGTTACACTGAAAATTGGAAGACACAGATGGTGTAGACCAATCAACACTCTTAAAAATGATTGTTTAACCTGCATGTCACCTTTATTCCCTATGATAGTTGGTGAAAAATTCAAGAGCTTGGAAAAAAATGTGATTTTTACAAGTAGAAGAAAATGAAATATCATTGAAAGAAGCAAGAGAGTCCTTATTGATTGAATAAAATCTCAAATATTTATAAAAGGGCTTATGGTGTGCCTGATACTGTATTTTAGGAAGCTGACCCCAGATAATTCCTGAATTTTTCTTCCATTTTGCAGAATGTTTGCATTAGGTTATACTACTTGAGATTCAATCATTCAGAAACACACTGACAATAACCTTCTCTAGTCATCAAGAATCTTTAGATTTCAAGAGTATAAACTGCTTCTAAAACTCTTTGGGAAAAATTGCCACTCTATGTCTATTCTTACTTCCTTTCAGAGCATATGCCTCTATCTATATTAATGACTGCAAAGTTAAAATTAGACACACTTAGGCCTGGTTTGGTGGCACATACCTTTAGTCCAAGTAATCAGGACAGTACTGCATGCAGGTTTCTGTGAATTCCAGACTAGCCTCATCTACATAGCAAATTTCAGGCCAGCCTCGGCTGCCTAGGGAGATCTGTTTCTCAAAGAAACAAAATCAACAAAGGTAAAAACAGTGACTCCCTGGATTTCCCTGTGCCTTGGTTTCTGATTAGAAAAAGAGTTTCTTCCATGAGTTACTGAAAGGTGGAAAGGAAGAAGGCTCATGTCCAGTTTACGTTTGTTAGTTTTGTTGGCTTGAAAAGGTATGAAGAAATAGAAATTCGCTCCCTCAGGATCCTTTAGTGTCACTTCCGGCCCTGTGGTGTGAGGAAGGCCCTGACTCTGGTGTGCAGGCTCAAGCGCTGGGGACACCAAAAGGAAGTTCCTGTTCCAACATTTATAATATTTTATTGTGACTTTGAAATGACAATTCTCCTTACTCCACACTTAGTAATGCAGACTGTGGGTTTAGCTTCCCTGATAGGACAACTCCACAATGTTCCAAAAGACTAATCTGGAGAACCAGACCTTTAGGGTTTCCAATCTTGTTTGCTTGAGATAATATTTAACTCACTCTTTTAACTTTTTCTGCTTCTGTATCTTGTGCTTTCTGTTTGTGTAATTAATCCTGGTCACTTGAAAAGCTTCAGCTATACCAAATTATGCAAATAATCCATTGTTTAACATTGCCAAGACACCTGTCCTAAGTGTACATCATCAGGATGGGTTCAGCTCATAGCCTTGGCAGCTGGGACAGAGTCTCAGTGAGTCCTATTGGCTACGAGGAGGGCACATACTCATCCCTGACCTTATCACAGTGGTCAGTATGCTGTAAACATACAACTCAGCACCTGGGGCAGAGTCTCAGTGAGTCCTTTTGCCTGTGAGCAGGGCACATACTCATCACAGACCCTATCACAGTGGTTGTCAGAACTTACAAAGCTCTAATGCCCCAGTTTCTGTATTGTGCTCTAGCCCTAGATTCAAACCAGTAAGAATGAACTTCAATTCAAAATGTGTAACCAAAGAACTAGTCTTTCTCCAAGCAAATGTAGGTGTCAATAGTAGTAGCAGAAAAAAACAGGCCAGGAGTGGAGAGATAGTTATGAGGGTAAAGGTGCTTGCTACCAAACCTGATGACCTGAGTTTGATCTCTGAGACCCATATCGTGGAAGGAGGAAGCTGACTCCTATAGATTGTCCTCTGACCTCCTTATGTGCACAACTAAACAAATAAATAAATAAATAAAATTTAAACAAATATATTATATAAAAAAAGAATATCTGTAATCCCACCACTTGGGAGGCTAAAGCAAGAGAACAGAATCTCAAGCTCAAGGCCATCTGGTTCTATAGCAAGAGGCAGAGATGGACAGAAAGAAGGGAGGGAGCAAAGAAGGAAAGGAGGGAAGGAGGAAGGTAGGGAGAGAGGGAGGGGGACTCAGAGCCTAACAACAGGTGTGTTCAGCATATATTTTATGAAATGCAAATATTTTTGGAAGAATTAGGATTTTTAAATCTTACACATATTAGTTGGAATTTGTTCAATCTGATTAATCTGTAGTTCAGTTTTAATGAAAAATTGTTAAATAGCAAGCATTAATTTAAAAATATTCATTAAAGATTTCTACTCTGCTGTAGACTACAATCTCTCCCCTTATGAATCTTGCAAATGAATCGTAAGACAATAGTATAACTCACTGCACACATAAGAAACACTTATATTTGAAAATAAAATGTTATGCATATGCAGAACAAGCAAAGCTGCCTAAGTTTGGGGAAACCCAGTAAAGCTTCAGGAAAGAAGAAACATCTCTGTGCAAGAACACATGATAGGTTGGAGTAAGTTCAAGGATATTGGAGGGGCAGTACAGAAATATTGTAATGGGTTAAACAAAAGAACTTATTCAGAAGTTTGTTAAAAATTGTATCCAAAGACTTGCAACAATTTTTCTGTAGTTACCATTATACAGTTTGCAAAATATTGCCATGAGATAAGTGAAAGTGACTCTAGAAAAGTTTGTGGTGATTTTTAGACAAGACTTGATGACATGATGTATTACAATTGGTTTATCCCTAATCCATGTTAAACAAGATTTGAAGAGGTTGAACTGGTGACTGAGTGGATATACAAGCTTTAGCACAAGAGAACAGACCAACATGATGCTCAATACACATTTTGGAAAAATTAATTAATTAATTTGAGATTTGGTGGAGGAACACTGGAAAGGTCACCACAGAGGTTGAGAAAGTCAGAAAAGAGAGTCTGAAAAGCTAGCAAGAATTAGCAAAAGTAGGGGAGCCGGTGTTTCATGTGTTAGTGCCTGCAGGTACTTGAACTGCAAAAGGTGATTGGTTGCCTTGTGAAAAATCATTACAGGCTGTAAAAACAGCTGGCTGAACTTCCATTGTGGACAGAAGTATAATATCCCACATTAGGGAAAAGCAAGGAATTTCTCTGTAGTTGGAATTTTCTCCAGTCCTGCCCAACCCCACAGACCCTGCAGCCACTTATAAAATAATCACTCAGAAGCTTATATTAATTAAAAGTGCTCAGCCATTAGCTCAGGCCTACCACTGACTAGCTCTTACATTTAAACTCAGCCCATTTCTGGTAATCTATATGTTGCCACGTGTTCTGTGGCTTTACCTGTGTGTCATTATATGCTGCTTCCTGGACGGTGGGCTGGCATCTCCTGACTCAGCCTTCCTGTTCCCAGAATTCTCCTTGTCTGTTTACCCTGCCTATACTTCCTACCTGGCTACTGGCCAATTTGCTTTTTGTATACCAACCAATCAGAGCAACACATTCACAGCATACAGAACATCCCACAGCACCTCCCCTTTTCTGTCTAATCAAAAAGGAAGGGTTTAGTAAAATTACATATAAAAAAACAGTAATCAAGGAAGAATTACAGTTATAATATCTAGTCTATTTATATTTGGCAAAATTAAAAAAAATATTCTATCTATCCTATATTTGTGAGTCTAAAGTTTTATATCTAATTTATCTTTTATCATAACCAAGGAAAATTATAATTATCTAGTCTTCAACTACATCAAAGACCTCAGAAGGATATAATATTACCTAAGTAAACAGGAAGAGCATTGTAAGAAACTTCCAAAAAAATCTAGAATGACAGATACAATTGGATACCTGGACAGTCATCCAAAGTTCCTCTGTAATATTGGAACATCCATCTTCAGTCTATAGGCCTAGAGTCTCTCAGTCACTTTTTCCTGGGTCCTGTAGAATATCTGCCAGTCTCCTCTGCAAAGCAAGAGCCTGAAGGACCCTCTCGCCTTACAAAGTTCAGTGGTGTCTCATTGTCTAAAAAAGTCTAAGTTTTTAAAACATTTTAAGTTTCATATTCTGCAGGTCTTTGAAGTGTTTGAACACTACCTATCTAAAATATATCTATGTATACCTAGAAAACTAAACTAACATGACTATAAGTTTGACTGTCATAGATGATTAACTATTAATCTGTATTTCTTAATGATACATTAAAATTTTAAATGAGTTGTATACTCATAATACCTTAAACAAGAGTAGAAATATACATACAGTATAACAAAATTAACTTTAAATTTGTATCAATAAACTAAAATCCATACCAATGTAAAACATTTTTAAACAAGTTGCTGCTCTTTAAAAGTAAGTTCAATAATCTAACCTTTCATCCTATCCTATCTATATCGTATATTTCTATATCATTTCTCTCCCTAACTTTCCTAAGCAGAAAAATAGCTCTGACAGCTCCTCATATAGCTAGGCCTCTGAGTCCTCCAGTATTTTCAGCTGCAACTAGAACATTGTTTCCAGATACTTGGAGCCAGAGACTTACACCACTTGCTACAAAAGCATCAAACTGCCCCCCCATATCTTCCTTTAAAGATGCTTGGGTTCCATGTTCCATGATTCTGGACACCGTGATAATGGGATAAAGGGGGAAAACCTTTGTCATCTATACATCTGACAAAGGCTTAATACCTTGAATATACAAAGAACTCAGAAAATTGGAAAGAAAATCAAAGAGAAGTTTTCCTGTCTGGCCCACAGTCAGGACAAATCTCTGTCACCTGCCAGTCCCACAGCGGCTCAGACCCAACCAATTAAACACAGAGACTTATATTGCTTACAAACTGTATGGCCATGGCAGGCTTCTTGCTAACTGTTCTTATATCTTAAATTAATCCATTTCTATAAATCTATACCTTGCCACGTGGATCTTGCCTTACTGGTGTCTTCATATGCCGCTTGTCATGGCTGTGGCTTGCAGTGTCTCCTCCCACCTTCCTGTTCTCTCAATTCTCCTCTCTGTTAGTCCCGCCTATACTTCCTGCCTAGCCACTGGCCAGTCAGTGTTTCATTTATTGACCAATCAGAGCAATTTGACATACAGACCATCCCACAGCAGGGAACAAAGAACCCAATTTAAAAAGGGGCTGTGAGACTGAACAGAGAAATCATAAGAGAAGAAATAATATGACTGTGAAAGACCTAAGGAAGAGTTCCACATCTTAGCCAAGATGAAAATACTTCTTAAAATTTCTTCATGATTCTGTCTCACCCTGATCTAAAACCATAAAGATTGAAAATGACAATAAATGTTGGCATTCACCTGAAGAATGTGATGCCCTTAGGCACTGCTATTACAGCCAGTATGAATCGGTACAATAATTCTGGCAATCAGCCTAAAAGTTTATCAAAAACTAGAAATACATCTACCATATGACCCAACTAAACCACTATGAGCATATACCCAGAAAACTCTATCTTCTTCTGCAGATCTATTTTCACCTCCATGTTCATTCCTGTACCATGTACAGTATCTAGGAAATGGAATCAAGCTAACAACTGATAGATGGATAATAAAAAATGTGATGCAAATACAGAATGGGATTTTACTCAGCTATTAAGAAGAATGAAATTATACAATTTGCACATAAATGGACGGAACTTGAAAAAATTATACTGAATAATATTATCTACTACCAGGAAGATAAAATGAATCTCTCTCTCTCTCTCTCTCTCTCTCTCTCTCTCTCTCTCTCTCTCTCTCTCATCCTAGCTTTGTATAGTTAGAAATGTGTGTTTAACTTGGAGTCCCTGTAGAAGGTAGGTAACTAAAAATGGCCCACTGGGGGGATGAGGGTGCCCTAAAAGATGAGGATAGTAGAACACAGACAAAAAAAAAGTATAGAGGAAAAATACTGGGGGAGGGGACTAATCAATGATATGAAGGGATAAGGCACATGAGATAGGAGGCAGTGGTAGGAAAGAGGTTGACTAAAAAAATGTATGAAGGAAAAAAAAACAGAAACCTGCAACCAACTTGTAAATATAATAATAAGCTGTTAGAAGGAAGATACTCTACGTGTCTAGAAATGATTCCTGGAAGCCATGTTTATTAAACAAAAATCCCATTTCTAATTGTGGGATATTTTCATTTTTGTTGCTATGATAAAATCCCCAGACATCATAATTTTAGGTTACACTTCATCACTGAAGGGAAGTTAAGGTGGTAGGAATCACATCCACAGTCAAGAGCAAGAGAAATGAATATGTGCACATTTACCTGTATTCAAATCTCCTCTCTATGCTTACACAGCCCAAAGCTAGGGAACAGGGCTGATCACAATAGGGCTGATCCCCACCTCAATTAAAGCAATCAATACAGCCTCCCAATTCTGTGGGATGGTCTGTATGTCAAATTACTCTGATTGGTCAATAAATAAAACACTGGCTGGCCAGTGGCTAGGCAGGAAGTATAGGTGGGACTAACAGAGAGGAGAAAAGAAAGAACAAGAAGGCAGAAGGAGTCACTGCCAGCTGCTGCCATGACAAGAAGCCTGTGAAGACACTGGTAAGCCAAGAGCCACGTGGCAAGGTATAGATTTATAGAAATGGATTAATTTAAGATATAAGAACAGTTAGTAAGAAGCCTGCCACGGCCATACAGTTTGTAAGCAATATAAGTCTCTGTGTTTACTTGGTTGGGTCTGAGAGGCTGTGGGACTGGCGGGTGACAGAGATTTGTCCTGACTGTGGGCAAGGCAGGAAAACTCTAGCTACATCCCAACCGACCTTTCCCCCAAACCAAGCAAAAATCTACACGTTCCCTTGTTGAGAGTCCCTTCCTATGCAATTCTGTACTGTGTCAAGTTGACAAGTAAAACTTAACTATCATACCTGCACATAAATTGTAAGTCAGGAAAGTCACACAGGCCCCTAAAACAATTCCTCTGATGGCCCACCAGAACTAGAAGATACTACTCTATTGCTGAAGACACCACACACCTTGTTCACAGGATACAGACAAAATCATCTAGAACTGAGCTGGAGGCTTCCTCTCAGTTGGCTAGCTTT